>NC_064648.1:57678023-57992523 GCF_023864345.2 Schistocerca serialis cubense | reverse complement strand
CACATGCATAGGTGCTCAAGGCGGACAAGTCACTTGTGTCTCAATGCGCGACTGACCAACCGATCGATCCAACCGCTAATGACCGTTGCCTGAGCAACTCGAGCAGACTGGCAGCCTTACGCACAGACTCAGATGCAGGAACTCAGCCCCGACCAGGCGACCACTAGCCGAGTTCTGTTACTGGCAGAATGGCAAGACTCTCATTTTACCGGCTTTTAAGTTTGATCCAAATGACGGACATACTAGCACTCCGAACGGCAGACAGACACTCACTGCCACACAAATGCGAACGAGAGACAGACCAGCAACTGGTGACGAGTGATTGACCCAGACTCACGCCGACTGACCAACTGACCGACTGGCGAGCTTATAGCGTCCCTAAATGCACGTGAACAAGAAACCTTTCCCTTTTCCACCAGAGGGAGACACCAAAGCTGCGATTGCCATAGCAGCGCCACCGCCAGATAGAGGGCGACTGCTTCACACAACACGCTGCGGCACGCTCTTCACTGGCCGAGCGGTTCTAGGCGCTACTGTCTGGAACTGCACGACTGCTGCGGTCACAGGTTCGAATCCTGTCTAGGGCATGGATGTATGTGATGTCCTTAGGTTAGTTAGGTTTAAGTAGTTCTAAGTTCTAGGGGACTGATGACCACAGCAGTTAAGCCCCATAGTGCGCAGAGCCATTTGAACCATTTTAGCCAGTGCGCTCTTCGAAACAGCAATTTTTTCCACGGCTCAACATCCTCCCATCAAAGTAGAACAGGCGCGTGAACTCAGAGACTTCACCAGGCTCAAATGGACTCGATATCCCTACCGGTCTGATCATGTCTGATTAATAAGTTAACCGGACCCAACACACAGAGCACCATGCATGGACCTATAAAGTGGTGTGCGAACTTCCTTACTCGCCCTCCATCCTTCCTCGACCCTGAACATTCTTAATACAGACTTGATCCCCAGATTTTCCCTGATAAGGACGCCTATTGCACAGCTTGACGATCATGGGCAGCCGCTATATTGCGATGAGCCCGATTCCATTACTTTCTAATTAACCCCGGGGATACCCGCTCAGGCAGTAAGTCTTGGATGTGTCATAAGTTAGACAAAGGCGAATTGATAGGATCAGCCAATAACAGAGAGGCCAGAGTAGTCTTCAATGCCTTATGAACCGCAGTTTTGAACGCAAAATTAATCCAGGGCAAGTTAGTATCCCAGTTACTTGGCTTAAATTGATGGTAAATTATTAAAGCTGATTTTAGGTTGCGATTCACACGTTCAGCAAAGGATCCCTGAGGGTAATATGGTGTTTTTTTTTATGTGTTTGATGCCATTCCTGAAACAAACGGCCTTAAACGCATCTGACACAAAAGCAGGGGCGTTATCATTAACCAAGCTCTTAGGAATCCCAAAGATCAAAAAGATGTTAGTAAGGTGAGAAATAGTTACGTTGGTAGTACTACTTCTACTGGGAATACGCCAAGTAAAGCGAGAAAAGACATGAATTACCATCAAAATATACATATTCCCTCTACTGGAACGTGGCAACGGACCCACATAATCGATATAAAGACGATCCATCGGATAATTTTCACGTTCAGAAGACAACAGACCTTGCTGTAGGGCATTGCTAGGTTTCACGGCCCAGCACAAATGACAACTGACTACTAATTTCTTAATGTCACGCTCAAGATGAGACCTGGTCACATACTGCTCAATTTTCTGAATTGTTTTATACGTGCCTCCCACCGAAGAGTAATGATAATACTGGAATATTGGCTGGATTAATATTTGTGGCAGACAAATTCGGATGTAGCGCTCTCGACTCACTGGCTTACACAGAATACCTTTCCTCAAGCTGTAACCTTCGATTACCTCACCCGACCTAATCCACTGTTTGATGGAACCCAATTCAACATCCTTTTCCTGGTTTTCTTCGAGATTACTAAACAGTTAGGGTACTTCCCCCAAAACCCAAAACTGACCCTGAAGTGGACACTGGTGGTGCTCCTACAAACAATCGGATGGTAGGTCAAACATCTGCTGAGGGCATCAGCGACTACATTCTCGGAACCCTTGATATGCCTAACCTTAAATTTAAAGGCTGAGATTCTTATGGCCCAATGTGCAATCCAATCGGTCTTACATGGCCTAGCCAAGACCCAGCTCAAGGCTTGATTATCGGTCTCCAGCAAAAAAGGTTTGTGATCAAGGTAAAACGGAATTTTTCTAATGCAAATAGGGCCGCCAAGGTCTCACATTCGTAGACTGAGTATTTTTCCTCAGCATTATTCAAACAGCGAGAGGCATAAGCCAAAGGTTGCCGCTGACCTTGCCATTCTTGTAATAAGACGGCTGACACACGCGCACTCGATATGTCCGTCTGAACTATAAAAGGCTTATCAAAATCAGGCACCCCAAGCACTGCAGGATTAGCAATGATGGTTTTGAGCTGTTCAGAGGCCACCTGCTGGGTGGGACCCCAAGTAAATCTTACTCCTTTTTTACGGAGCTGATTCAAAGGGGCAGCTAGGGCCGAAAAATTCGGACGAACCTCCTGAAATAATTAGCCATGCCAATAGACTTAGCAACCCTCCACTTATCAGTAGAAGGTGGGAGTGTGCGCAAGGCTTTAGTGCGCTCTTGATCAAACAGAACCTCATCGCCTGAGACAATATGGCCTAGAAAGGAAATCTGTGGCCTGGTCAGGGTAACCTTTGAGAGTTTAACGGTTAAAACAGCCTGCTGAAGTTTAGTAAATATTTGATGTAAATGACGGAAATGCTCTTCAAACAGTTTACTATATATCACAAGGTCATCCAAATAGTTACAAACAAAACGCAATTTCATTTCACCCAGTATACTATCTAATAAACGAGTCAACGCAGCAGCTCCGGTAGCCAGCCCAAATGGGACCCGGTTCAATTCGAATAGATTCCAATCGGTGCAAAACGCTGCAACATGTTTACACTTCTCGGTCAACGTAATCTGATAATAAGCTTGATTTGAGTCAAGAACTGTGAACCAAGACACGCCTGAAAACCAAGTAAAGGAGTTGTGTAGATCAGACAACCAAACTAACTCCCACACCACCTTCTCATTCAAATGACGGTAATCAACCACTGCCCTGAAATCGCTACCCTGATCCTTCAGTACCAAGAATGTTGAGGAGGCATACGGAGAAGTCGAGGGACGAATAACCCCTTGATTTAACATCTTCTGTAACTTTCCTGCAAACCTTTCATCTTAGGTGGTGAGAGACCATATGTTGACTGCGTACTCGGAATATTGTCAGTCAAACGAATATGATATTCTAATTTATTAGTTACTCCACGTTTATCGCAAAATAAGTCAGGAGAAGCCTCCAGTAACTGATGGACCTGTTGAACCGGACTGGGGGAAAGACGATCAAGATTGACATTCTCGATATTAGTAACCGACAAGGAAGAAGGCATGGATGACATCACCGCTCGACGTTCACAAAATCCGAACTTCTGACTTGGCGCAAATTTAAAAAAAACTTACCCCCTGAATAATCTAGAACAAGTTGTGTTTTGGAAATGAAGTCACAACCCAGCACCGTATTTATCGACAGGTTAGCGACGATAGCAAAGGTCATTGGCCAGGAGAACTGCCCTACCGAGACACAACCCTTAACCCACCCCGCCAGAGGCAACACCTGACCATTGGCTATACGACATCTCTGAAGCGGGATGCTTTCAGGTTTGAGCCTAGTAAGACTGCCAAATTCCAGAACCCAAGCCTCATTAAGCAAGGAATAAGTGCTACCCGTATCCAGTAAGATGCAGAGGGGTTCCCAATTCAAGCTGAGAAACATAAGGTCGACAGAACCGGGAATTAGCAACTACCTCACACTCCCTCACTAAGCGATAAGTTACTCCTGGAAACGTGCCGCCTGCCCTTATGCCACTTAGTATTTCTTGCCCCACGTAAAACCGGACAACTCCTAACCAAATGCGTACTAGCCTCACATCAAAAACATTTCCTTTGTACGACTTGATAATTACTACTAGGCCGATCTCTCTCCACTCCAAAACTTTCCTTGCTTGTCTCAACACACTAACATTCCTAGAGTCCTTGCTTAACTTTGGCGCAGATGCAGAACTAACAACAACAGAGAGTTCTTCCCAGGTCTTCAGGAGTGACTTGAAAATAAAATTTATTTTGTCAGCAGCCGCCATGCCTTCCAAAACTACTGCAATTAATTGTTCTTCTGATAAATCACTTAGCGAGGCCTGCGAAGTTACCCTTACCCTTTCCACATACATCGACAAATCTTCACTAGCGGCCTGCACCTTCCAAATATACCGACATTCTAGATGTTTCCTAAAGTCCTCTGTGAGTCTCTCAGCGATTATTAGTTGCCTAAGTTGTCGTAACGAGAACCCCTCCGAAAGAGCTCTAAAAATTAATTCGTTACACTTCCCCTTTGCTAACGGGTATAGCAGAGCTAACGGGGTGGAGTGAGATATTTGAAAAGCACAGGAATGCTGCTCAAAATAAACAGGTACCCACAGAATTTCCTGTATCTTCGCCAACGATCCTACACTTAATTCTCCTACATCCTTTTCCAGAAGTGCAATCAGGTTAGGTAACTTTGCGAAAAACATTGAGTTAGATTCAATTCCGTGGTTTAGGTTATTTAGTTCGCTTACTGTTCATGCTGGATCAACTTGGACCTGCCCACTAGATTCTTTGGAGCTAGATTAACCCAGTTCACCTAATCTGCAACGCAGCCACCTTTCGCTGCAACTCAACCACTTCCTTATGATCAGCCTCGTTTACAGCAAGTTGTTCTAAATAAGAGACCCGGTTAAACACAAGCACCAAATGCACGCGTAGTCTAGCTAATTGCTTACGACTCGGTTGATCAACACAAAACCAGTCTAAATATTGTTGGAACTCACCGACCTCTCCTGCCACCGCTGCCATGGCTGTTGGAAAGGAACGAATAACTTCCGGTGAAATTTGGACCGGATTGAGCAAGGCATCTGTTAAATCCAAAAGCAACTCAGGAACAATGTCTTGTTTGTTTATATTACGAATGTGCAATTCATATAAGATTTGATTTTTGCGCAACAGGCCGAATCCTGGACATTCTCTGGCCGCCATGAGAACCTGAAACATGCAGCTAAACAGTCACTTGCCAAAGCGAAAGATTACCAAATTATAAAATAAGTACAATTATAATTCCTTCAGTTACTTAAAGAGTAGTAGCAAGAACGCTAACCATGCTCTGCTACTAGTAATGAACCGCGAATTTACTTTCAAAACTTTTTACTAAGAATTTACTTTATTCCCTAGCGATTCATCAAGAACATTAACACATTTAATCACACTATGTGAGTTTGAAATTAGTTGCCAGTGGGTGACTGATGAAAACAAATCAAATTTCTTTCAACAAATGGAAATTTTATTCCTAAAAGCCTTTTTTTAGAAACAGATTTAAAATTATAATCAGAAAGCAACCTTTAAATATCAAATTACAATTTATTCAGCGGCGGAAAGATCAAATTTTTGACTGTATGAGCTTTCGGGCTGAGAACATTGCCACCCCCTTTTGACACGGCCGTAGTCATGACTGTTCACAACAACCTCTGAAAGACTACACTGGTGCCAATCTGCAACACACCAGATTACTTTAAACTAAAAATTTTAACAACTCACACAAGCACATAAACTATGCACCCCGAGGGAGGGATGGAAATGGTACAAAACACTAACATTAAAAGATTAGCTTGCCACCGAAAGTGCAACTTGATTTTTAAAAAAAATCTCTTACGTTGGAAGGGAGGCAGCTTTATATACTAAAATGACCATTTAAATAAAACCCATGAAATGCAGTCTTACATAAAATTTACAAGGTTGGCCAAACATGCTCTTCATTACACATATACCGCCTCTCAAGATGATATGCAAGATAAAAACATATTTCAGGAATTAGGCCATTACACGTCAAGCAGTAAATTCGTTAACACCGAATCCGACAAACATGACAGAGGCAGCTATTAAAGGATGGCAGATTGACAGGGAGGTTACTGAACAACCCGAACTGCAGGTTGCTCTAACCCGCCCCTACTCCACAAGGGAAAAACAGATCACACAATTCATAAATAACCACCTTCCTGTGGGTGGGCAAACGGAGAAGAATGGTTTGAAGACCCCAAAACAAAGTGGCTGGTGACCTCACCAAGAAAACAAGTAGAATTTAACAAGTAAACGAACGACATATCTCCAATCACTTAACTTCTAATAAACTGCGATTTCTGGTGAAGACTTGGCGCAGCACCCCCAATGCTCTCTCAAACCGTCCGCTGCCAGCCGCTTCAACGAACGCGGGAAGGCGCGTCGATCTCCCGTCTCAAGGCGTCGCAGCTCGCACCGGCCAGACCGATGTCGAGGGTTGACTCCTGTTGCTCTCGTGTCGGCCGCGAAGCCACTACCCCTCGCTATATGGCGCGGCCCACTGTACTCACGTGGCGACCTCACATGCTCCCACGCTCAAGGTGGATCTTGTGTCTCGGTGCGCGACAGACCAACTGATCGGTACAACCACCAATGACCGTTGCCCGAGCAACTCGAGCAGACTGGCGGCCTAACGCGCAGACTCAGATGGAGGAACTCAGCCCCTAGTGGGTGACCACTAGTTGAGTTCTGTTACTGGCGGAATAGCAAGACTCTCATTTTGCCGACTTTAAAGTTTGATCCAAATGACAGACATACTAGCACTCCGAACGACAGATAGATACTCACTGCCACACAAATGCGAACGAGAGGCAGACCAGCAACTGGTGACGAGTGATTGACCCAGACTCACTCTGACTGACCAACTGACCGACTGGCGAGCTTATAGCGCCCCTTAAATGCACGTGAACAAGAAACCTTTCCCCTTTTCCACCAGAGGGAGACACCAAAGCTGTGATTGCTACAGTAGCGCCACCACCAGAAACAGAGGGCGACTGCTTCACACAACGTGCTGTGGCGCGCTCTTCAAAACAGCAATTTTTTCCAAGGCTCAATATTGTATAGATGAATACCATATTCTAGCTACAATCAGTTTAACCAAACAACTTATTTACCCTCACAGTATTAGATTTCCATTTCTCTCGCAAGCAATTTCGCAATCATTTTGCTTACCGGTTTTTGTCTCTTGGAAATGAGAATAGCCTGAAGTACTTTCCAGAGTTGCCACTGCAGTTCAGTGCAGCATGCTGAAGTCCTAACGAAAGCAATAACAAAAACACTTGCAAAGCGCTAAACATCTGTTTCAAGATAATACACATTGGATGTGCTAACTTCTGTGAAATACATCACTTTCCATGTTTGGCTGTCAGAACAGTCTTGTTATTCATACTGGCTATTACAATGCATCTCAGGTTGCAGCATTCACACAGGCCATTAATGAACCATCGCATCATTTCATGTAACATCGTGATTTTCTGAGGATAAAGTTTTGACGGCGGCGTGGCTGCTAATATCAGAAGGTAACCTATTTTCACAAAACTCAGTTTTTCAATATTCATGGATTTTGTGCTTTTGTCTCATCTTAAAATTAATTTTATTATTGTGCTTTGTTATCTTAGTAGACTTGACACTATGTCTTTAAATACATTTATTATTTAAACATTGACCTACAGAATTTTTCCTGACAATGACAACTCAAGCTTAACCTACTCATTTATCACCCACAATATACAAGCCCAACGCAGTCTGACTGCTATACAGTGACAACATGACTTCCAATAATTAATATAAATGAAGGGCCCTGAATTGCAAGAAACCTTAACAATAATAAAATTCAAAAAAAAAAAATGAAATAAAAGAACATGAAATTACCTCCAACTCTCTTAGTAGCCTAAACTCATTTCAATCGCAAACTCCATTTTTTTATGCAAGTGACTTACCTCACAGAAAATCTTCATAACACGAACTACAGCAATCACAGTAAGGAGCAACTACAGCCAGATAAATAAAATGATTCTAAATAAAAAGATTCTAGCTACTACAGATTCTAACTACTAGGAAGCCTATGGTTAGCAAAAGAAAGATTTTGTTATAGACCAAACAATGTATTTAGAAAATTTTACCTTAAATAAGTTCCAAAAAATATATAGTTGTCAATAATTCCACTACCCTAACATTACCAAAATTTATCCTCATTTTACAATGCATGTAGTACCAACACAGTCTCCACTAAGAAAAACATGTCCATACACTGCTCTATCCACTCACTAACTGCTAGTGTGTCCAACCACAGACTCTCTTGCTGAGGCCACAGAGCGCTGTCAGCGATATTTACACAGTCTATAGCTCTACCAACATACAAACTGTAAATCTTCTATGGCGATTTGGGTATTTTTTCCATCGAGTTTTCTTCTACAGTGGGAAGAGACATCTGAAAGCGAAAAACTATTTAGGTTTTACAGTAACAGAACAAAGCTGACATCTACATAAGGTTATGAAGCAATTTTCTTTTAATAACATTTTAAATGAAATACACAGCTCTAGTGACGGAGAAAATTCGGTTGCTTATGATGTTATCAATTATGTGAAGAAAAAACGTAGTGGATGCGATAAACAGACTATTTATTCTATTATAAATACTGATTGATGTTTTTGTATGTGTATGTTTTCATTAACAATTAAATATCTATACCCTGGTATGTTCGTTAACTTCTCAGCACTTTACTACACAAAAAATAGCACAAAAGGTTTCATAACAGGTTTTGGAAATCATGTTGCATAAATAATATAACTATAAATTATGTTGAATCATTAATAATTCCTGTTCAGAACTTCAACGGAAAGATAACACAAATACATTTATTTACAATGTAATTAAATGGATATGGGAGCTCTCTATTACATCAAGCAAACCACAACAACTCCAGAATCTGATGTTTATTTTAAAAGATACAAGCAGATCTTAAATAAAATTATCAGAAAGCCAAAAAACTAACAAATGACAAATATGTCACAGTCTGTTTCGAGACTTATGAACTTAATACATATGCTGAGTTCTTGTACAATGAGAACAGATGTGAAACATAATGCTGTATCTCGAGACAGTGTTTTATATAGAACAATCATACGCATCCTGTACATAACAAATTGTGGTTGAGGTAGTGGTAGTTCTGCTGGAAGTTACTGAATTTCAGGTCTAGGCTGCAGCTGGTCGCCTTGAGCATTTAGCTGTGATGTTCCTTGCTAAATGAAAGCTGGATTCACTCTATCGATTAAGACAGTGTTAGACTTGCCATTGATGAGAATGTCCAATATTCTTCCAGTATACAGAGGTGTCGGTGAAGATTTGACCCCATCTCTGTTCCACATTGTATGTGCACAGAATTGCAAATCTCAATGCGCAAAGATTTGTGGAGCTCCATGGCGCGATGCCTGATGAGGAAGGGTTTGTGATATTCGCTCTCGTTAAGTGAGTAATGAAACGTGATTCATTTGAGATATCCATAGTGACATGCACGTGGGTCGATGAAATCTCCAGGTAGCCATAGAACTTCTCCACATATTATCTCAGCTGGTGAAGCATCTAGGTCAGGCTTGCAGATGTTATGTAGGCTGAGTAAGACTAATGGTAATGCAGATGTCCATTTTGGAAGAAAGCACATTGTGAGACAGCACTCACCACGTTTACATTGTACCTGCGAAAAATCATCAATTGCATTCTGGCAGAGTCTGTTTTCACCATTGAAGACCACGGCACGCCATTCCATCTTCCAAATGATCCTCTGATGGCACCAGTCGAGGCATGCGTATCAGTCTTGTGGCATGAGTGGAAGACAGGCTAGACGTGTGCCTGTGTGTAGTCCCACTGCTAATAACTGGTTTTCCAAATGTTTGTGCTCGCGCATCACGGCTTACAAGCCCTCTTATCTGTGTTGTGGTAGCTGTAAGATCTGCCATTGCTACCCCTACGATACAAAGTCTTTGCTGTGTGGATATCCAGAACCTCGCCTATGGGTTTGAGAATGTTCACGTGACCACTGATACCAGCACTGCTGCACAACTGACGCAGCACGTCCAACTTGTGTGGCAATTCTCTGATAGAACCACCCCACTACTCGGAAGGCCACCATTTGACCCCTTTCAAACTCGCTCAGCTGGCTGTGGGAAGCATGCTTGCATATCCATGGCATGGCTGCCTGTTTGCGTCACACATCTGCGCTACAGTGAGTCTTCTGCCTGTGAGCATTTCCTATTACGGGGTAGCCACAGATGAGCTGTGTAGCTATGCTACTACTCCATCTGTCGGCAGACGACGTTGAAAATTTTATCAGTGCTTCTACTATAGGCTGTATGGCATATGCTGTCTTCAGAAGAAAATCGATGTCGTCTTTCCAGGTGTACTTTTTTCTCCGGCAGTGTATTTCAACCCCCCAGTGTGTCACTCCTATAAGTGCATGGGAGACAGGATTACATCAATTGCAGTGCACAGAACCATTTAAGCTTCTTCCCACATTTCTTATGTAAATGGAACGGGAAAGAGTGAGTAATTGGCATTCATACAGCGCAGTGGCAAGTCGACGATATTTTACACTCCGTTTTGTTGTTCTTCATGGCAAGCCATCCTGGGCTAACATTTCAGGAAGATAATGTCCACCCACACACAGCAACAGTTTCTACTGCCTGTCTTCGTGCTTGCTAAACGCCTTCTTGGCAAGCAAGGTCGTCAGATACATGCTCAATCAGCAGAGGTTTGGGCATTACGGACAGGGCCATATAACCAGCTGGGCATTTTGATGATCTAACGCTCTAATTGGACAGACTTTGCCACGATGTCCTTCAGGAGGGCATCCAATGAGTCTGTAAATCAACGGCAAATCGAATAACTGCTCTTATAAGGGCCAAAAGTAGATAAGCGCAATACGGACCTGCTCAATGAGTGAAGCCCTCTCCCTTGAATAATACACCACATTTTTCTAAAGTTGCAACCATTTCTATGTCTTTACATATACATCACATCTACAAATTTCCTTCTCATTCAGAAGTAATTCTTTTGTAGTGCCTCTTTTTTTGTCTTAGAGTGTAGATAAGTAAACTTCATTCTGTAAATATCTTCTTATAAAAGTTTAATCCCTATTTTAATAAGTTTTTTCCAGTACTTCAGGAGTCACTTCTCTGAGTTGATGAGTGGTAGTCTGTAGCCCTAACTTGAAGGATGCAAACAATAGGCAATGAAAATAAGTGACAGTTTCCTTTTTGTTCCACTCACAGGTACTGCACAGAGCACATGCGCCAGTTGATTACTTCTGGAGGTCACACGCTGGACCGCTTCCATGTGCTCGGCCCACTCAGCAACAGGCCCGAGTTCGCCAAAGACCTCGCCTGTCCTCTCGGCTCCCGCATGAACCCAGGGTGAAGTGCCAGGTGTGGTAGATAATCCAGCAGGGACGCCGAACTGTTGGAAGCCTAATACAGACTGCTGACTGCCCCTAACTCCAGAGCAAAAGGCCACCTCATGCAGTCAGTGACTCCAGAAACGCCAGCTACAGAACTCTGTTTCTGTGCAGCATTCACTCTGATGGCCCTGCCGTCAGTTGCGAGTCTGTAGTCTTGAAACAGACCGTCAGATGTTTCTGCAGAGCACTGGAAGGAGACTGTCCAGATGCTATGGTTTCATCATATTCTCAATCTCCTTTCGAACTGCATATGTCTACTTATTTACATCCTGGTATCCTGGCCTTGTTTTGAGTGAATCAATAAATGTTATTCAATTATTTTAGCTTCCATTTTCTATTATACGAATACTGCACATTCATTTGATGAAGCAACGTCACAGTGGAAAAAATTACACCACTAATGAGGTGCTGTGCCATACGTTTGGTGTGACACATAACAGTTAGCTTATAAATACGTTCGTTTAAAATCAGTTCTGAATTCTGGGCATGCATGATTTACTTGATATGTAAATGACAACTAGTACGAGGGTTGCCCAGAAAATAATGCACCAAATTTTTTTTCTTCCACAATTCTTTATTGAACATAATGAGAATTACACACACGAAAAGATGATGTCTTATTACACACCCTATTTTTCCACGTAATCTCCATCCCATTCCATGGCGTTCCTCCTGCGCAAAACAAGGGTTTTATGTCCTTTTGGGACGAATCCTTGTCCTGGTGGCGGAGCCAGGGCTTCACTGTGTGAATCATCTCCTCATCGTCCTCAAAATTTGTTCCACGAATGGCATCACTGATACGTCGTTCCTTTTGACACATCAAAAGTAAACACATAACCAGTTTGTAGTTTCCAAACACTTCTTTATTACAAACACATGCTGTTAATGAAACCAAGAGTAGCATGATTATAATAAAAGGCACCTGGCCTACAGAACCAGCAGCAATACTCAGATGGGAACATTAATGCATATAAATGTCATAGACCCAGATTTCTCAAAATTTAGTCAAACAATTTTCACTAATTAAAACAATGCTCATTAAATACCATTAATAAAATTTAACTGACATAACTCAATGTTTCATGACTTACATAGGAACTGGCTTCCATATCAAATTCTAAGGCTGCTTCCATGGACTGATTTTAATCAATTGTAACAAATTAAAAGTATTATCAGATTAATGCACTCGACTAAGCTTCTCTTTAGTATTACTCACAGGTACAAGGTTCACACACATTTCATGGCCAGCATATAATAATAACATATTAAATAGTCTTAGCATGGAGGTGACAGCAATTTTCACTAATTGAAAGAATCTTCATCAAACCACCATTAACTGACAAGACTGAATGCTTCATGACTTACATAGGAACTGGCTTTCACACAACCCATATCAAATTCTAAACTTGCTTCCAATGATTGATTGTAAGCAGTTTTAACAAATGAAAGGTATTATCAGACTAATGCACTTGACTAAGCTCCTCTTTAGTATTACTCACAGGTACGAGGTTCACATACATTTCATGGCCAGAATATAATAATAGGATATTAAATAGTCTTAGCATGGAGGCATTACAATTTTCACATTGAAAATTAGTGTAGGACGTGAGCAGACCGAAAGGTGCCACCAGATAGAGGATATTCATGGACGAGAAGGTAAAATGGAGCTATCTCAAGTTCAGGCTACACGGAGTTTGCTTACATTGCCCACTGCCAATTATCTGAAACATAAACACATCAGAGGCAGAAAACATTCTGGCGCATCGGATAGACAAACATATCTGCCCAGTTGGTTATAAATAAACCCTTAATTATACACGGCAGTAATAAACCCAAGTCTGACTAACCTAGATGAGCACTTTCCCAGTAACGGCTCTTAAAATTTGATTAGCTAATTCTCTAGAACAAAGAAATAAAATAATTTCAGCCCGCTGTTGAACATCAGGCACAGACTTCCATACTATTTGGCATGACCTCTAGCTATGCATTAAGCATGGCTTCATATTCCTTAAATACCATCAACATATCAGGCGCCCAGACCAAGTACAGTGAAAAATAACTGAAACAACCAAAATAGTTTTCAGTGCACTCGGGTATTCAATTAACGTGAACAGAACCCACCAAGAAACAATTTGACGACACCACCAACATGTAACAGACGCGAAGGAAATCTGTCCTTGAAGTCTCCAGGAAATCCCAATCACCATCGGCAGCGGATCTGCATCCAAACGGCGAAACACGCCGCAGCCGCTGCCCATGCTCCTTCGTCGTAGCGACTCGGCCACTCGCCAGCACCACACGTCGCTGTCCCTCACACAGCTGATACCCAGCTCAAGCCCCAGCAGAGCGTGCGCGCTGCAGTTAAATAGCCATCCGCCAAAGATGTGAAGAAGACAAACAGGCATCGAAAATCGACTCACAACGATCAGGATGACAATCGATGGAGACTGGCACCAACAGCGCACCAGCTCAATCACTTAAAGGCCCAAACAAGTGACATCAGCTCGGTACAACATGTCAGGTTTTAAAGGCACATTTGCACGCTTAGTGGTTATTTAGGAAAAAGTCGTAGTTATAAGTTGAAAAATAAAGAGATATTAAAAAAACCACAGATGAAATCCACGGCTGTGCAAGCATTGACTGCAGCCGCTGGAAAACAGAGGATGAATTACGATCGTCAGATGACAAAAGTATAGGTTACTTTTTGTTGGATAGGTCCTGTAAAGATCGGACGTGTGTGGCACACAGCCATTAACATTGTATTATTTCAATATTTTATTTACGAGTTGCAGTCACCGGCACTCGTAATCACATGATGTAAGAGTGTTTTTATACTATGTTTCTATCTCAGAATATAATTATTACTAATCCATGTATGTTTTACTTTGTGTCACTAGTTATTTGTAAGATTGTTGAGTGTCTTGGCTTGGCAAAGAAAGGGTCCGAAACTGAAAGGATAGTCGTCCAGCACGAACCACCGATGTCTTCGGGTGCTGATATCAAATACGAAGTCCGATACATATAAAAGGTGAATCTGCAAGAGTGCGGTGATATTTAACATAACGGACAAACATGCCTTGCCCAAGCACATAAAAAGGAAAGTTTGTAAAATATCAAACATAATTAATATTGCGTACTGTTATCTCTCTTCTGTGTGTGTAAAGTTCAGATACGAAAAAGACCATTTATATTTATAAGGTGTGACAGCCTTGGATGGTCTTCCCGACCGCTGCAAATCGTGGAGCTCTGCCGAACCACCTTCTGATGTCCTCACCTGCCGTGCCAAGCGACTAACTGTACTTCTGTCGGCAGCAGATGCTCCACAGACTTGATACAAGCGTTTGTGAATATTCCCCACAGTTTCTTACTCTGTAGTGAGAAATTCAATGACGGCACGTTGCTTGTATCGTACGTCACCTACAGACGCCAATTTGAAACTGTCCTGCAGCTATGCTATCTGTCAGAAGTGACGGAAACTTTGCGCGCTCACTCAGAAGACTTCAGATAATACACACGTAATGTTTCGCATTCGTAGCATTGTTTCTGATTGAGAAAAAAATGTGCTGCATTGCTTTCTGTGCAACCCTCATACAATATTGTGACTATTTAGACTTTCTCAGTGTCGGGGGGTCTCCTCAATTTCCTCTACAGGATCCTAAATACAACATGACTCGATATTTCAGCGATCCACCTGTCCGCCATCTTCATTAGATGCTTGTTTGGCTCAATTAAAAACGTATGTCGAGCCTGGAGTGCGTCTTCCTCTAAGTGTACACAGTACATGCGCAGCCCACCTCAGATGCTGCCAACAAGGCTAGGCTTGTGGAGCCGTCATTGGTAGAACATTGGCGCCAGTGATCCAACACAGGAAGAGTCACCCTAGCCTCAAGTCGGCCGCGCCAAAGGACGTTGTATTTTGACACTGGACAGTACAGGGATCCACGTTTTGGTAAGGGAAAAGGCCTTGTCTCTATTAATCAAATTGTCAGCCACATTTCAATAGCCACCTTTGAAACAGTTTCAAAAACGGGACGTTTCTGCAACCATCTTGGTATCGTACTTTTCATCCTGGGTCCCTCGTCTACACAATTCTCCACTACTTCCGAATTTCAGACTGTTGTAGCCTCGTGTGAAGGCAAAGTTGCCCACACCTTTTCTGAACTGTGTGAATAGATCAGCCGATGTAAGCCTTCCCCCACTGACACAGAACTCTGTATATGTGAGGCTTCCTCAGTCGCAAATCGTCCTTGACAGAACCGAGTGGCGCTCTAATCTCGCCACGTGGACGAAACACATTCTAGATGTGAATCTCTTTAAAATTCTTCGAGTCTTAAAGCACAGTTTACGCTCCGCAGAGGAGTCCCCGGGGTCCGAAATTCGTCGTCTTCGATGAAAACAAAACATCACGATTTGTGACTGAAGGCGGTTGTTTTCTTCCTTAAAGGCCAAAGATCTATTTTCCCCTTCATCCACTTCTGGGGATTGTGCGGGCTCCACATCTGCTTATCAGAATATCCATTCTGCTTAAACAAAGCCGCCAAGTCTGCAATTTCCTGGGTTAAACTGTCGCATAGGAAACGCCATATGCTCTACGTACTGGAGTCCTAACGGCGCCATGGCGTTGGTACGGCGGGCGACAAGTCTTTGCTTCAAGTTGTCGGTCACAATTTCTCGGGTGTCGGTGAATACGATGTCTTAGATTACCATTATTTCTTCAAAAAATTCGTTGCACCCAAAAATCATAGCTTCACATTGCTTTTAAGTTTCATGATAAATTTATTGTTTGGTTGAAGGCAGATGAAACGGTCTAAAAATAAATTACATCATGTCCATGGGATACGTAAAAGACGTGTAGTTGTTGTTGTTCTTCTTCTTCTTCTTCTTCTTCGCAGATGGATCACTTAGGACCACGCGTAATGAACATTTGTTGGCCTTCCTTTTCGCCCAGTATTCCTTCACAAACAACGAATGGGTTAGCTTTCGTTGCGTAGACCACGTATGTCGGTTAGTTTTTCTCTCTTCTTCCTCAAAACCTTGTGTGTTTGCGATTTTTCTGATTTCATTTCTATCGTGTAGATTTGGAGACCCTAATTCCCTTAGGTCTTTTTCTGTCTGTTTGTACCAGTTCTGTCTTGTAGTCTTGTTCTTTAAAAATGTATGGATTTTGTGCTTTAACCTGTTTGAGTCAATTCTTTCTAAATGCCCCATGAATTGGATTCTTCTCATGCGCATTGTGTCTGTTATTTTGGAGATATTTTTATATATTTCTGCATTCGTCTTTGGATAATCACACCATCTTTAGTTCATGGTCTTAGGACTTTCCTCATTATTTTACGTCCTTTCACTTCTAATTCCTCTTTTAGTGTTCTGTGTTGAAGGTTTAGTGTCTCAGATGCGTAGAGAGCTTCGGGTTTAATTACTGTTGTGTAGTGTCGTATTTTGCAGTTCCACGAGAGACTCTTTTTGTTGTAAATGTTTTATGTTAATTGAAACGCCGTCTCCATTTTCTGGACTCTTGATCTGACAGATTTCTTTTCATTACAATTTTCTGCAATCCATTTACCTAAATATTTAAATTCTTTTACACCAATTTTGAGATCAGAAGGTGCATCTTTGATGTCAGTCATAAATTTTGTTTTTTCAAATGAAATTTGTAATCCTATTTTTGCTGCCTGCTCTTGTAATAATTCTAGCTGTTTCTGTGCATCGGTAATGTCTTGTGCGATCAGTGCCATGTCATCAGCAAATGCTAAACAGTATAATTCTATGCCCTTACGTCTTGGTCCCAGTCTGTGTGCTGGTGCACCTGCTTTTTTCCATTCACTAACAACTTTTTCAAGAGCACAACTGAAGAGCACTGGGGACAGTACATCCCCTTGTCGTACTCCTGTGTCTATTTCAAATTCTGTGCTCAATTCTGCCATAAGGTTTACTTTGAATTTGGTCACCGTGAGTGTTTCTTTTATGATGTTTGTTGTCTTTTGATCTAGTACAAATTCCGCTAAGACTTCAAAAAGGGATTCTCGGTCTATACTTCATATGCTTTTTTAAAGTCGACAAACGTGATGACATAACTTTTGTGAAAATATTTCATTGAGTTTTTCAAGTTAAGGATTTGTTCTACACATGATCGACCTTTTCTGAATCCACCTTGGTATTCGCCTAGTTTTGAATCCAGCTGAGGTTCTGCTCGATTTAGTAGGGCTTTAGACAGAATTTTGTATGTTGTTGACAATAAAGAGATTCCACGATAGTTGTTGGGGTCTGTTTTACTTCCTTTTTTGTACAGAGGATGTATGATTGCTGTCTTCCAATCTGTGGGGATTTTTCCAGTTTTCCAGATTTCATGTATGATTTCTTTGAGTTTTGCAATAAGATTTTCTCCTGCATTTTTCCTGGTATCTTTGAGATCTTCCAGGAGAAGACGGCGTGAGTTAAATTTTAAGTTGAGGTAGCCTTGCTAGGGTTGTCCACGCAGCTGGGAAGACCACTGCATCTGCACGGCTCAGTGATCAGAGCAGCTGCCTAGCAAACAGGAACAAATTTTCGACTTTCTCCAATGATGTAAATCAGTGCCCACTAGCAGCTACACGTCATAATTCCTTTGTGTCTATCGTGAGATTAATTTTAATTTAGTGGATAGAAGATGATGATTTATAATTTTGTATCCTACTTCGGTTTTCCCTCTACATGTCGCATCTTGATTTAAGTGTGAGATTTTTCACTAATCAACGCCGAGCACTCTATCAAAGTGAGGCGCGAGAGTGGAGATACCACGTCTAAAACTCACAAATAAATGCGAAGGATTCATGAAGGCCGTGCGGGATTAGCCGAGCGGACTGAGGGGCTGCAGTCATGGACTGTGCGGCTGGTCCCGGCGGAGGTTCGAGTCCTCCCTTGGGCATGGGTGTGTGTGTTTTTCCTTAGGATAACTTAGGTTAAGTAATGTGTAAGCTTAGGGGCTGATAACCTTAACAGTTACGTCCCATAAGATTTCACACACATTTGAACATTTTTTTTGATTCATGAAGGACATCCAGGACAGGGGACTGAGAGTT
Organism: Schistocerca serialis cubense; assembly: GCF_023864345.2. Taxonomy (NCBI): domain Eukaryota; kingdom Metazoa; phylum Arthropoda; class Insecta; order Orthoptera; family Acrididae; genus Schistocerca; species Schistocerca serialis. The sequence goes on along the minus strand of NC_064648.1, from coordinate 57,974,027 downwards.
GCAAGAAAAAAACTTCTGGAGATACATTAACTACACGTCAAGTAGAAGAAGTAGAAGAATTCTGGAACCAATTAGATAATATTCTCCAAAAAATCCCAAATAACCATGTCAAAATCCTTATGGGCGATTTCAATGCACAAATCGGTAAAGAAAAGAAATATCGATATTGGATAGGTAAATGGTCAGGGCATACACAGACCAACCGGAATGGCATGCGACTCATTGAAATCTGCAGAAATCACGACCTATTTTTCAAATCAACATTTTTCAAGAAAAGAGCCTCGAAAACGAAAACTTGGATCTCACCTAACCCATTACTAGGTGAATATCAGTTGGATCATGTAGTGATCTCCCGCGTAAATACAGTAGAAATCATGAAAGTCCTTAATGGGCTAGACCTAGATTCCAACCATTACCCAACAAAATTCTCCCTAGATGTCATTCCAGAAAAAAGAAAATTCTCTAAGAAAACTCTACACCAAGGGGCCCACCGGGTCCATCCGGCCGCCGTGTCATCCTCAGCTGAGGATGCGGATAGGAGGGGCGTGTGGTCAGCTCACCGCTCTCCCAGTCGTTAAGATGGTTTTCGTTGACCGGGGCCGCATGATGAGGCTGAGGGCACCCCGAGAAATGGCGACAGCGCACCGCGGCCCGGATGGTCACCCATCCAAGTGCCGGCCACGCCCCACAGCGCTTAAGATCGGTGATCTGACCGAAACCAGTGTATCCACTGCGGCAACGCCGTTGCCCTGGCAAGCCTACCGTCGGATCGGAATTCTCTACTCATCCACACACTACTGACGCAGTGCCCTTACCTATTATTCTTATTACTCGCGACGTTTCGCCGATTCCCATAATAGTTCGAGGCTGGTGTGCATATTTGCCGAAGAGATCATCGGCCAGCCTTGCTTAAATTATACATGTGGTGGCTGTTCTTTCACACAAGCCCGAAAGACATACTGATCAGACATCAATATATAATAATTCTGATTACAGATAAATAAATGTCTGACAGTTCCGCTGCATTTCATATATCGTGAAAAGGCAACCATTTAGCGTTTAGCAAACCACACTTTCACTTTAACACATATGAAATATTTCGTTTTCAAATTATTTCGATACGTTAAAATATGGGAGGTCTAGACAATAACTATGTAACTGTTGCCTGTGTCAGAGTATGAAACATATCAGTCACTCTGCCGGAATTTCGCAGGACTACTTGTGTGAACAGTGAGGTAAAAGAAGTGTCCCTCTCCATAAAGCTGAGTCGGCCGTTGTGGCCGAGCGGTTCTAGGCGCTTCAGTCTGGAACCGCGAGACTGCTACGGTCGCAGGTTCGAATCCTGCCTTGGGCGTGGATGTGTGTGATGTCCATAGGCTTATGTAGTTCTAAGTTCTAGGTGACTGATGACCTCAGATGTTAAGTCCCATAGTTCTCAGAGCCGTTTGAACCATTTTGAATCATAAAACTGAATGCTGCGCAATCAGCAATGCGCCGGAGATCGTCGCCTTTTGTGCTTCGTGTGTGTGACGTCATATAGTGTTTTTGGTGTCCGCCGTCCCACTCCTACGTTCACTTGTGCCGTCGGACTCACCAGTGTTTTGTGCGCCGTGCCAACGTGTTTTCAGTGTTGTTATCGTCACATGTGAACGACTCCGTGTTTTTTATGTCTCTGTGACCTCTCTCTTTTGCCCGTCACTTTGTTCATTGTCATTCACCATGTTTTATACTCTTGTAAAACGCTATGGCTGAAGAGCGGCGTAGTGTGCCGCTGCCAGCCTACCTGAATTGTACAGGTTTTAAAATAACAATAAAGTAAAAAAAAAAAATCAGCAATGCTGTCAGATTCAAGTGTGGGTGATCCATTGATAGTGACTGGGCCAAATATCTCACGAAATAAGCATCAAACGAAATAACTACAAAGAACGAAACTCGTCTAGCTTGAAGGGGGAAACCAGATGGCGCTATGGTTGGCCCGCTAGATGGTGCTGGCATAGGTCAAACGAATATCAACTGCTTTTTTTTTCTTTGTTTTTTTAAATAGGAACCCCCATTTTTATTACATATTCGTGTAGTACACAAAGAAATACGAATGTTTTATTTGGACCACTTTTTTCGCTTTGTGATAGATGGCGCTGTAACAGTCAAGTACGTGGTATCACGTAGCATTCCGCCAGTGCGGACGGTATTTGCTTCGTGATACATTACCCGGGTTCAAATGGACCGTTTACCAATTGCGGAAAAGGTCGAAATCGTGTTGATGTATGGCTATTGTGATCAAAATGCCCAACAGGCGTGTGCTATGTATGCTGCTCGGTATCCTGGACGACATCATCCAAGTGTCCGGACCGTTCGCCGGATAGTTACGTTATGTAAGGAAACAGGAAGTGTTCAGCCGCAAGTGAAACATCAACTACGACCTGCAACAATCGCTGATGCCCAAGTAGGTGTTTTAGATGCTGTCGCGGCTAATCCGCACATCAACAGCAGACAAATTGCGCGGGAATCGGGCATCTCAAAAACGTCGGTGTTGAGAATGCTACATCAACATCGATTGCACCCGTACCATATTTCTACGAGCCAGGAATTGCATGGCGACGACTTTGAACGTCGTGTACAGTTCTGCCACTGGGTACAAGAGAAATTACGGGACGATGACAGATTTTTTGCACGTTTTCTATTTAGCGACGAAGCGTCATTCACCAACAGCGGTAACGTAAACCGGCATAATCCACGATGGCTGCGACAAGTGGAACATCAGGGACCTTGGCGGGTTAATGTATGGTGCGGCGTTATGGGAGGAAAGGTAATTGGCCTCCATTTTATCGATGGCAATCTAAATGCTGCAATGTATGCTGATTTCCTACGTAATGTTCAACTGATATTACTACAAGATGTTTCACTGCGTGACAGAATGGCGATGTACTTACTACATGACGGATGTCCGGAACATAGCTCGCACGCGGTTGAAGCGGTATTGGTTGGTTCTGAGCACTATGGGACTTAACTTCTGAGGTCATCAGTCCCCTAGAACTTAGAACTATTTAAACCTAACTAACCTAAGGGCATCAGACACATCCATGCTCGAGGCATGGTCGCGCGGTAGCGCGGTTCCAGACTGTAGCGTCTAGAACCGCTCGGCCACAACGGCCGGCTGAAGCGGTATTGAATAGCATATCTCATGACAGGTGGATTGGTCGTCGAAGCACGTTCACCGGATCTGACGTCCCCTGACTTCTTTCTGTGGGGAAAGTTGAAGGATATTTGCTATCATGATCCACCGATAACGCCTGACAACATGCGCCAGCGCATTGTCAACGCATGTACGAACATTACGGAAGGCGAACTACTTGCTATTAAAAGGAATGTCGTTACACGTATTGCCAAGCGCATTGAGGTTGACGGACATCATTTTGAGCATTTATTGCATTAATGTGGTATTTACAGGTAAACACGCTGTAACAGCATGCGTTCTCAGTAATGGTAATCACATTGGAACAACCTAAATAAAACGTTCAATCGTACCTACGTTCTGTATTTTAATTTAAAAAACCTACTTTTTACTAACTGTTCGTCTAAAATTGTGAGCCATATGTTTGTGACTATTACAGCACCATGTATCACAAAGCGAAAAAAGTGGTCTAATTAAAACACTCATATTTCTTTACGTACTACACGAATATGTAATAAAAATGGGCGTTTGTATTTTAAAACAACGCAGTTGATATCCGTTTGACCTATGGCAACGCCATCTGGCGGGCCAACCATAGCGCCATCTGGTTTCCCCCTGCATGTTAGACAAGTTTCGTTCTTTGTAGTTTTTTCGTTTGATGCTTATTTCGTGAGATATTTGGCCCAGTCACGATCAATGGACCACCCTGTATAATCAGCGCTGTAGGTAAGTATTGAAGGAATTAATGACATCATTTCATGTCTGCCACACTCATTAAGGACCATCAATAGAAGGCAAACCACGATTACACGCCATTCATAAAGTGTCGCTTGTCACTATGGCTGTAGTGAATTGTATATAACTGTTTGAAAAGGTTAGTAATATGAAGTGGGACAAACACTGGATGTCAGCAGTGTGGAAGTTAAACAGAAAACTCCGATTTTCTGAGACGGTTCTAGGAGTGTGTTGTGAGTTGGTAAAGTAGAGAAAATAAGACGCCATAGCAACTATTTCTGGACTACTGCTCCAGCCTTTGGACTCCTTATCCAGAAGGCATGATTCCATACGTCAAAAGAAGTTATGATTCTGAAATCATACGAGGCTAGCAAATCTCGTACGGAAGTGCAACAGAGATACTCGAACAACTTAGGTGGGACTCTTTTGAACTCCAAGACCATGTTGGGGAAATTCTGTTACCTGTTATTGGAGGAAGCATGTGAGATAGTTGTGCAGCGTCTATTGTATAACTCATGTGGGCTCCTTAAGAAGGTAAGAGAGATTAAAGGGCACAGTAAGGCGTACCACGAGAGTACTTTCCCTCGCTCCATTTCCAAAGTGAGGTGGAGAAGGTGCGACTAGTGCTGGCGCTGCCCTCAGTCATACATTCCACAGTGGCGTTTAGAGCAATACAGTACACAGCTGTAGAAGTCAGCAGTAACGAAATGATGCCAGTTCTGTCTCTATTTATGCTATCATACTTAACTATATCAAACGCTGTCAGTCTAGAAGTAAAGTGATTTTTAACTCGAAGTCTGAGCCTTCACCTATTTCTACAATTTCTTCGCCATGGTCTTCTGACAGTGAGGATGACGCAAATCTCTGAAAGCTTGAGTTTCTCCACAGTGTGATCATTTTAGAACTCCAAGAGAATTATTTTCATCTTCTTTGGCTATTGCTCCTGAACTAGTTGCACCATTAGTGCCATACAACCAAATGTATACCCATAACACCATTAAAAATAATTAAATAGATAGAGCTTCTTATACACCATTTTCCTCAATGACCATACCAGTAACACAAAAATTACCACACTGTCGATAATTACTTCCCTAGTTAACGTGATGGGCTCCTTTAATGACAGGTGCTTTGAGGCTTTTTGCATATTATCAAGAATTAATCTGCAAGTTGCAAAGTCCACTATCATTACGACTTTTCCATTCGCTACATAATAGACTGTTCTGCTTATCGGTTACAGTAGTTTACAGACTGCAACTTATGTAAGGGGACTGTTAAATTTCAGTGTATCGTCTTATTTCTGTCTCTGCTTGAGATGGAACTATAGAACATATTTATACGCGTATGGACTGGATTTTCTGATCTAGTTTCAGTAAAGGAGTTTTTTTGTTGTTGATAATATGTGTACTTCTTTTTTTTATGTTATTATGTAGACTCATTTTGAACGTTGAAAATGAGGCGGTACAGCGGTGGTTCCTTGTCATAAAACAGAAAAACCTAACTTAGTAGTAGTAAATGTTTACATCAGGGCATTGTCTTTACCAGGATATTGGTCGTGTCACGGTAATAAAGTGTGATAGCAAACAAATAACAGGATATTACTGCGTAAGCTTCCATGGGCAGAGTCGTCTGGCATTAAGTTTTCCGGGTGCTGTGGTATGTCATGTTGTAGAAAACTATCACTGCAGAGTCAGTTGCGGTTTGTTATGACTGCTCACTGACAATGGCATTACGTCACAATTTTACAAACTGTCGATACAACTCGGAAGGAGTGCCAACGACCTTGTAGCAGGTTACTGCAGTGGAGGGAGTGGGTTTCTCCTGTTGCGTACAGCTCTGACGGCTGCCATCCTCTTTATTCGTGTTGTCAGAATCTCTGTATATGCTGGGCAATGTTCAAACTGACTGACTTACTGACTCACTGACTATTCGTCGGCCAGCCCAAACCACTAAGGATAGAAATCTGAAATTTAGGACAGGGTGTGAATCCGATACTGTAGGCATCCTTTAAGAAGGGATTGTTCTAAATTCCACTCTTGAGGGATGAATTAGAGGATGAAAGACTTTCTGAAAATATGTACCTATTAATGCAATTTTGAACATAGATCTACGAAAATAAGCATTTGGTTTCTCAGTTACAAATAAAAAAAATTATGTTTCAGAATTTTTGAAATTCAACTGCTAAGGAGATAAAATATAGTGTGAAATTTTTTAAAATAAATAAATAAATAAAATAATACATAAAATAAGAAATAAAATAAAATAATAAATAAAATGAAATAAATAGAAAAGATATTAGGCAGATTGGTATCTCAGAGAGAGAAATTCCTGACAGGAACAAATTTAGAAGGTTGGTGAACAACTACCAAGGTTTTCAAATGGCATCAACGTCCAAAGACGGAGAGGACCTCTGTCAGAAGAGCGTATACAGGCACTTTTTGGTGGGCTCAGAAGAAACTGGTAGGAAGTCAAAGATGGAACAAGAACAAGACCTAGACACTAAAATGAAATTGCATGTTACCACGCAATCCGTAGAGGCTCAACTGGAAATAAAACATAAAAAAATTATCAAGGAACCACTAAGCGATATTTAAAGCTACATCATTGAAAACTGGTATTTGAATCGTTAGCCACGTCTTTCAATGTTTCCTAGGAAATTTAACTCCTGTGTGAAATAGCGTATAAAGTCTTTATGGAAGTATTTTATTGTGAAAGCATTTTCAAAACTAAATCTGTAAAAATTTGTATAAGGCTTCTCTGTTAGAAATTAAAAAGCAGCTGTTTCACTGTTTTCTGGAAATTGAGCCCCTAAGGGAGTGAAATGAGGGATGAAAATTTTATGAAAGTATTTTGTTATATTAAAAAAAGTTTAAGGCTAAATCCATGAAAGTTGATATATAACTTCTCAGGTAGATACAAAAAAAGGGGTTAGGCAATGAAAGTTTCTGTGTAAATACACCACAAGAACCCAAAAGGCATGATTAACAAAGACATTGGATTCCAGCTACCGGAATCGCTTTTTGGTAAGAAGTACATTCGGAAAAATCATGCTTCTATGGCCTCAATTGGCGAAAAAAGCTTAGGAACTGTTGCAATCTTTGAACAACACAAAAATCGATTAAAGGACAAAAATACAAAAAAAAAATAACTGTGCGGATCATACACTCCACGCGAGAGAAGCAGCAGGCGCTAGGGAAGTGTTTCAACATTTCCGCCGCTTCCCTCATCTCGCGTTTCACCATCCCCAGATGCTTGGCCAGTACAGAGCTTTCACTTAGTTTTGTTTCCTTACCAAAGTCTGTCTGATTCTGGGCCACTGCAGACTGTGAAGCTACCAAAGTCGGATGTGGGCTCCTACTCGCGTATGTGGATTGTTACCAGCCTGCCAGTTTTTCCTATGTAGACTTGTCTGCACTCACATTCCTCCTGATACATGCCCGCAGAGTGCCTAGCCTAGGAAACTTTGGATCTTGAGGCTGCTGCAGAACGTGGTCCATATACACAGGTACTTGTAATAGACTGATTGCGCAGCGTAACTGTCACGGTACAGGACTCATGTGTAAAAGCTCCTCAATTCATATCTTCTATTATATTTTTTGTGTCTATTCCCTTGTCACATTATTTTAGTCAATATATTTTTTTTCAAATTTCTCCGCTTGAAATCTCAGTTCATGTGGTTTTAATTATTGATATATAGCAATTTCGAATTAATTTCTTCCATTTTACCATCCTATATTTTTGTCCATGCTATTGCATTCATTATTTTATGTTCCTCATTTTGCTAAAATTTCTTTTTATTTATAATCCGTTTTTTCGTTGAAATCTTCATGTGCTGTATTTTGTCCATCGTGCAATAATTACTGTTTTGTATGTTTTATGACGTTAACCATCCAAAAAATATACAAGAAACTAAACTCCGCCCGAACTGGCCACGAATACCCAACGGTTCCGACCGGCCGCCGTGTCATCCTCAGCCCACAGGCGTCACTGGATGCGGATATGGAGGAGCATGTGGTCAGCACACCGCTCTCCCGGCCGTATGTCAGTTTACGGAACCGGAGCCGCTACTTCTCGATCAAGTAGCTGCTCAGTTTGGCTCACAAGGGCTGAGTGCGCCGCACTTGCGAACAGCGCTGGGCAGACCGAATGGTCACCCATCCAAGTTCTAGCCCAGCCCGAAAGCGCTTAAGGTCGGTGATCTGACGGCAACGGGTGCTGCCACTGCGGCACGGCCGTTGACAAAAAATGTGCATCCTATGACGAAAAATACGTTTCTCACGCAACTGCACAATCAAAGTAAACAGAGTATTTGGTCTTTGTGTTTTACCGAGTACATCGTCAGTTTTCAAATGTTTAAATATTATGATACATAAATAAAAATAATTGAATTCACAGGCACAAAGATCTCATGTGGAAAAAGCATGAAACAATGAGACGATTTTAAAAAGTTAACGTGTTGATTTAAATGCTGTGACAAAGGAACAGAAATAAAGAAATACATTTAACCCAGTTAATTCAATAAAAATGATTAAAATCATTTCGATAAAGGGCGAAAAATGAAAATTTTACATTGTCCAACAACATTCGACCCCATAGCCTTTGGCACACAAGGCCTGTACCTTAACTGTTACGCTGCTAAACCAGTCTATTATGTGTACCTTTTTTCAAAAGCTAAAGACTTTCACGCGACATTCCGAACCTTTATCTTCGATTACTCGCGAACTAGAGCCCATCGAGATGAATGGCTGCAGAGATTGATGTGTGAGATCTTAACCTACATCGCCGTATTGATCTACATCTACATCTAAATCTACATCTACATCTACATAGATACTCTGCAAGCTACAGTTCGGTGCGTGGTGGAGGGTACCCTGCACCACTACTTGTCATTTCCTTTCCTGTTCCACTCGCAAAGAGTGTGAGGGAAAAACGACTGTCTGTATATTCCTCCGTGTATATAACCCGTGGTCTAGGGATAGCGTCTTTGATTCATAATCAAAACGACTTCGGTCCCGGGTTCGATAATCGCCACTGCCTAAATTTTGATAAATAATCTGCATCGGCGGCCGAAGACTTCCGGCATAAGAAGTGAGCCTCATTCTGCCAACGGCCTTGTCAAAGAGGGCGGAGGAGCGGATAGAGGTTCAGGGCACTCTCTTGTCCTAGGGGTGGGAAATTGCCCCTAAAGGCGGAAGAATCAGCAATCATCAACACATGAGGATGCAGAAGGCAATAGAAACCACTGCATTAAAGACACGTAACGTGTATCCACAGGACAAGTGGCCTGTAATTGAAGAAGTGTCATAATGATCTCTCCAGTGGCAAAAGAGTCTGGAATAGTCCCCCATTCGGATCTCTGGGAGGGGACTGCCAAGGGGGAGGTTACCATGAGAAAAAGATTGAATAATCTACGAAAGGATAACGTTCTACGAGTCGGGGCGTGGAATGTCAGAAGCTTGAACGTGGTAGGGAAACTAGAAAATCTGAAAAGGGAAATGCAAAGGCTCAATCTAGATACAGTAGGGGTCAGTGAAGTGAAGTGGAAGGAAGACAAGGCTTTCTGGTCAGATGAGTATCGGGTAATATCAACAGCAGCAGAAAATGGTATAACAGGTGTAGGATTCGTTATGAATAGGAAGGTAGGGCAGAGGGTGTGTTACTGTGAACAGTTCAGTGACCAGGTTGTTCTAATCAGAATCGACAGCAGACCAACACCGACAACGATAGTTCAGGTATACATGCCGACGTCGCAAGCTGAAAATGAACAGATAGAGAAAGTGTGTGAGGATATTGAAAGGGTAATGCAGTATGTAAAGGGGGACGAAAATCTAATAGTCATGGGCGACTGGAATGCAGTTGTAGGGGAAGGAGTAGAAGAAAAGGTTACAGGAGAATATGGACTTGGGACAAGGAATGAAAGAGGAGAAAGACTAATTGAGTTCTGTAACAAGTTTCAGCTAGTAATAGCGAATACCCTGTTCAAGAATCACAAGAGGAGGAGGTATACTTGGAAAAGGCCGGGAGATACGAGAAGATTTCAATTAGATTACATCATGGTCAGACAGAGATTCCGCAATCAGATACTGGATTGTAAGGCGTAACCAGGAGCAGATATAGACTCAGATCACAATATAGTAGTGATGAAGAGTAGGCTGAAGTTCAAGATATTAGTCAGGAAGAATCAATACGCAAAGAAGTGGGATACGGAAGTACTAAGGAATGACGAGATACGTTTGAAGTTCTCTAACGCTATAGATACAGCAATAAGGAATAGCGCAGTAAGCAGTACAGTTGAAGAGGAATGGACATCTCTAAAAAGGGCCATCACAGAAGTTGGGAAGGAAAACAGGTACAAAGAAGGTAGCTGCGAAGAAACTATGGGTAACAGAAGAAATACTTCAGTTGATTGATGAAAGGAGGAAGTACAAACATGTTCCGGGAAAATCAGGAATACAGAAATAAATAGGAAGTGCAGGGAGGCTAAGACGAAATGGCTGCAGGAAAAATGTGAAGACATCGAAAAAGATATGGTTGTCGGAAGGACAGACTCAGCAAACAGGAAAGTCAAAACAACCTTTGGTGACATTAAAAGCAACGGTGGTAACATTAAGAGTGCAACGGGAATTCCACTGTTAAATGCAGAGGAGAGAGCAGATAGGTGGAAAGAATACATTGAAAGCCTCTATGAGGGTGAAGATTTGTCTGATGTGATAGAAGAAGAAACAGGAGTCGATTTAGAAGAGATAGGGGATCCAGTATTAGAATCGGAATTTAAAAGAGCTTTGGAGAACTTATGGTCAAATAAGGCAGAAGGGATAGATAACATTCCATCAGAATTTCTAAAATCATTGGGGGAAGTGGCAACAAAACGACTATTCACGTTGGTGTGTAGAATATATGAGTCAGGCAATATACCATCTGACTTTCGGAAAAGCATCATCCACACAATTCCGAAGACGGCAAGAGCTGACAAGTGCGAGAATTATCGCACAATCAGCTTAACAGCTCATGCATCGAAGCTGCTTACAAGAATAATACACAGAAGAATGGAAAAGAAAATTGAGAATGCGCTAGGTGACGATCAGTTTGGATTTAGGAAAAGTAAAGGGACGAGAGAGGCAATTCTGACGTTACGGCTAATAATGGAAGCAAGGCTAAAGAAAAATCAAGACACTTTCATATGATTTGTCGACCTGGAAAAAGCGTTCGACAATATAAAATGGTGCAGCTGTTCGAGATTCTGAAAAAAGTAGGGGTAAGCATAGGGAGAGACGGGTCATATAGAATATGTACAACAACCAAGAGGGAATAATAAGAGTGGACGATCAAGAACGAAGTGCTCGTATTAAGAAGGGTGTAAGACAAGGCTGTATCCTTTCGTCCCTACTCTTCAATCTGTACATCGAGGAATTAATGATGGAAATAAAAGAAAGGTTCAGGAGCGGAATAAAATACAAGGTGAAAGGATATCAATGATACGATTCGCTGATGACATTGCTATCCTGAGTGAAAGTGAAGAAGAATCAAATGATCTGCTGAACGGAATGAACAGTCTAATGAGTACACTGTATGGTTTGAGAGTAAATCGGAGAAAGACGAAGGTAATGAGAAGTAGTAGAAATGAGAACAGCGAGAAACTTAACATCAGGATTGATGGTCACGAAGTCAATGAAGTTAAGGAATTCTGCTATGTAGGCAGTAAAATAACCAATGACGGACGGAGCAAGGAGAACATCAAAAGCAGACTCACTATGGCAAAAAAGGCATTTCTGGCCAAGAGAAGTCTACTAATGTCAAATACCGGCCTTAATTTGAGGAAGAAATTTCTGAGGATGTACGTCTGGAGTACAGCATTGTATGGTAGTGAAACATTGACTGTGGGAAAACCGGAACAGAAGAGAATCGAAGCATTTGAGATGTGGTGCTATAGACGAATGTTGAAAATTAGGTGGACTGATAAGGTAAGGAATGAGGAGGTTCAATGCAGAATCGGAGAGGAAAGGAACATGTGGAAAACACTGATAAGGAGAAGGGACAGGATGATAGGACATGTGCTAAGGCATGAGGGAATGACTTCCATGGTACTAGAGGGAGCTGTAGAGGGCAAAAACTGTAGAGGAAGACAGAGATTGGAATACGTCAAGCAAATAATTGAGGACGTAGGTTGCAAGTGCTACTCTGAGATGAAGAGGTTAGCACAGGAAAGGAATTCGTGGCGGGCCGCGTCAAACCAGTCAGTAGACTGATGATCAAAAAAAAAAGAGCCCTAATTTCTGGTATCTTACCTTAGTGGTCCTTACGCACAGTGTATGTTTACGGCAGTACAATCGTACATTATTCAGCTTCAAATGCCGGTTCACTAAATGTTCTCAATAGTGTTTATCGAAAAGAAAGTCGCATTTCCTTCAGGGATTCCCACTTGAGTTGCCGAAGCGTCTCAGTAACACATATGTGTTGCTCGAACCTACCAGTAACTGATCTAGCAGCCCGCCTCCGAACTGCTTCGATGTCTTCCTTCAGTGTGACCTGGAACCGATCACAAACACTCAAGCAGCACTCAAGGATACGTCGCACGAGCATCCTATATGTGGTTTCCTTTATAAGTGAACCACTCTTTCCTAAAATTGTTCTAATCCAATAAACCGAAGTCGACCATTCGCCTTCCCTGTCATAGTTCTCACATGCTCCTTCCCCCTCCTTGCTTTACAACGTTACACGCAGATATTTAAACGACTTGTACTGTGTCAAGCAGGACACTAGCACTCCTTTCTTTCAAGAGTGCTAGTTCTGCAAGGTTCGCAGGAGAGCTTCTGTAAAGTTTGGAAGGTAGGAGACGAGGTACTGGCGGAAGTAAAGCTGTGAGGAGGGGAAGTGAGTCGTGTTAGGGTAGCTTAGTTGGTAGAGCACTTGCCTGCGAAAGGCAAAGGTTCCGAGTTCGAGTCTCGGCCCGACACACAGTTTTAATCCGCCAGAAAGTTTCATATCAGCGCACACTCCGCTGCAGAGTAAAAATCTGATTCTGAGGACACTAGTAATACTGTATCCGAACATTACAGGTTTGAGCTTCCTACCCATCCGTATTAAATTCCACTATTCCATATTTAGGTCTAGCTACCATTCATCACACCTGCTGGAAATTTTGTCTAAGTCCTCTTGTACCTTCCTACACTGACTCAACTTAGATGCCTTATCGTATCCCACGGCTTCTTCAGCAAACAACCACAGATTGCTGCCCACGCTGTCATCCAAATCATTTATGTATACAGAGAGCAACAGCGGTCCTATCACACTTCCCCAGGACACACGTGTATCCGATGAACACTCATCGTCGAGAACATCATACTGAGCTCTATTACTTAAGAAGTCTTCGAGCCCCCACTTATTTGTAAACTTATTCCACATGCTCGCACCTTCATTAACAGCCTGCAATGGCGCAGCATGTCAAATGCTTTCCGAAAATGTAGAAATATCGAACGCACCTGTTACCCTTCATCCATAGTTTTCAGTGTAACATGTAAGAAAAGGGCAAGCTGAGATTAGGAAGAGTGATGATTTCTAAAACCATGCTGATTCATGAACATAAGCTTCTCGGTCTCAAGAAACTGTATTATATTCGTACTGTGAATATACTCAAAGATTCTACAGCGAAGAGAAGTTAGGGATATTAGTCTGTAGTATTGCTGGTCCGTTCTTTTACCCTTACACACCAGAGTCACCTGCTGTTTTCTCCAGTTGCTTGCTACTTATTGCTGGGCTAGACATTCACGATAAATGCAAGCTAGGTAAGGGACCCATCCGTAGAGTAGTCTTTGTAAAGTCGAAATCCGATTCCATCCGGACCTTGTGATTTATTTGCTTTCAAGTCTTTCAGTTGTTTCTCTAAGCCAGCTATGCTTATTACTATGTCGCCCATATCCGAGCCTGTTCGATGGTCAAATGATGGTCCGTTTGTACGATTCTCCTGTGTGAACTATTTCTGGAAGATGAAATTTAAAGCTTCGGCTTTCGTTTTGCTATCTGCAGTTGCGACACGAGTTTGGTCAACAACGGACTAAATGAAAGCCTTATACACGCTTAGTAATTTCATACACGAGCAGAATTTTGTCGGGTTCTCGGCCAGATAAGGTATGACGTTGGTAGTTGTTGTATGCTTCGCACATAGATCTTTCCACAAACGCACGAATCTCTACTGACCTTCGCTTGTCGTCATTGATGACGCCAAAAAATCGACTCCAGCGTTGGGGGCCTCTCTTTGTAAGTGAAAGTTTTTGACAGTATTGACCTGCAATACGCTGTAAAGTGCTGCGTACAGCAGGGGTGAAATAAGGAGGCGGAGAGGCCGTTTACAACTTGTACAAAAGTCAGGCGGCAGTTACAGGTTTCGAGGGGCAGTGGTTGTGAAACGAGTGAGACAGGGTAGCTGACCACATCTGCCTCCACATCAGTACCCTGCAAACCAGTGCAAAGTGCACGGCGGAGCGTCGGTCCTTTTCTACCAGTTAATAGGGCTTTTTCCCTTCCATAGACTGCTGGAATATATTCCTAGGTTCATCACTTAAAATTAGTTCCAGAAATTTACTAAATGCGTTTCCATGGTGTAGTATGCATGCATCTTCAAGCGCCTCCCAGTGCAGTTCTTTCACCACCTTCGTGACTCTCTCGCATGCATCGAACAAACACGTGGCGATTCGTGCACCCTTTCTTTCTATCCGTTCACTGTCTCCTGTTAGTCGTATTCTATAGAGCCCCACACACGTTATTAATATTCTATGATGTATCGTACAGGTGCCTCCATTGTAGACTGTTCGCATATACCTGTTATTTTACACGTGAAAAATGTCTGCCACCGACCTGCTTTACGTACAACTGAGACTTTGCGGTCGTTGCATTTCATTTCCCTACAACTTATCAGACCCCACTATTTCGTAATTTGCCTATTGAGTTAAGAACTGGACTACTAACGTACGTAGTAAACTAGGACATGATTTGTTCATACTATGACTTAGTATATAAATGTTCATGACCCAGTAACCAATTTTGTAACGTAATCAGACTTCTGAATTAAGAAAAAGAAGTAATCTCAGTATAACGCAGTTACAACAGACCATACATCTGGTAAATGACGAGCACAGGTGTTACGACTGAACGTCAAACAGTGTGAAAATCACTCACATAAAACTTTTCAAATTTCAGAGTGCAGAAGTGGTCAACTTGTAGCCACAGACAGTGCAGAGGGATGATTCCCTCTGAATGTAACAACAAAACCTTAATCTGAAAATGTTTCGTTATAGGTAACACCTCACCAAGGCAAATGACTAATAATGGAGGTTGAAGGACAAGACCTGCGTGTACTATTGCGGAAACTGGACGGCATCATGTTCCCTGCACGCTATTTTGAGGGTACTTGAAAACATACACTATAAAAATCTGTCACAGATGTTCTGCATTCTATATCAAACATCTAAAATTACCTTTCACAACATAAAAATTATGAATGCAGAATATAATTACAAACAAAAGTAGGGAAACTGCACACAACTGAGCTAATTCATTATCTGTACTGTTTCAGTCGGCTGAATCGACAAAGAAGAGGTCATCAACGTGTGTGCTCGAGATGGAATCATATAAAGTGTGGGACACAATTAGGTGTGAAAATTAAGTACATGAGTTAGCAGAGTAGAAATGAGTAACAGTGGTACTGATTCGTTACCATGGAGTACTTTCAAATTGATCAAAGAGTGAACATAAGCCTGTGGGAATCTGCAATACACATCAAATCATTGACGGAAACACAAATCTTCTACACATGTCTTTCAATAAGGCAGTGGGTAAAGTCAACTGCTTCAATTATCCTGCCTTGCCACCTAGAGCAGAGTATGATTTTCAACTCGCTCAGCTGCATGACGCAACTTAACTGCCCACTACTCTGATTGACCGAAAGCGTGTTAAACTCGTCAGAGGTGAAACATGCCACCAGAACAGTGCTTCACAGAGAGGTGACTCAAAGACTTTAAACACCAGCTACCTATTCTGGTTACAGAATGTGTTCACGAGAAACTTGCAAAGACTGTTTCGTGGCCTAGGGAAAACAAAACTTTGGCTAAACTGAAAGTGCCATTTAACATGCATCTGTTATCACCTTCTCGTCCTCAGCTGAATGAAATTTGCAATGTGCTCTGGAGGGAAATAGCAGAGGGTATTGCAGTCTAGTGTGGAAAACATTCTACTGTATTATATGAACGTGTGATGTCTGTTCTTTCGGACATGTTCAAAAGAATGAACACTACGTGTTCACAAAACTTATTCGCCTCGATGGGTCATGAACCCACCACCTCCAGTGCACACGCACAATTTCATTCGATCCTCCACCGAAATCTCACCGTAGCGAGTATGGACGATGACTGCCGATCGGTGGCGCAAGCTGGGAATGTGGGCTGGCCAGGAGGGGTTTCGGGGTAATCCGAAGAAGTTCGATGAACACTGTGTATGGAAGACGCAGTGGTTAACGCAAATGCCTCGTATGCAGGAGATTTCAGGTTCGAATCGCAGTCTGGCACCCATTTTCATTCAACCCTATTGATTGCACATATAGTCCCTTTCTTTTCTTCCTCCTCCACTTTTACTCTACACTGTCCTACTATACTTTTGAAGAGAAGTGTTGAACAATGAGAATTTCAGCACAAGTGATTATTCTTTGGAGCTAAATACAAACAACGGTAATTTTATTGTAAAGTTCATATTATAACAATAGGAAGAGAACATAAAAACAAATAAATTTCATTATGGTACATATGATCCCTGATGGCAGTTTCTGATGCTAGGGATGATTTACACAGACGATAGTTTAGAAAGCTATTTAGAGCAGTGGCACTGACAGGAACTGCTCGAATGCTCAATCGTTGGCCCGTAAGGGCACAGTACAACATCACATCACAGACTGTCGTCTCCATGTGAAGGTGCCTGGCACATCCACAACGGTATCTGCAGTGACAGCAGTCCAAGTGACGAGGTGTTTTTCTGTTTCCACAACGGTTTTCCGACACCAGGTGCCTCCTGTGTCCACACAGGAAGGAATCGAGACACGTGATCTCAGGTGACCTGGGAGGCCAGGCCACAGGACCTCCTGAGTCAGTCCATGGATTCTCGAAGGTGGCTCCCAGACGATTCCTCACAGGGATGCGAAAATGGGCTGACACATCTTTCACCTAACATTCAGAGGTACATGCTCCAACCAATTGTGGCCACACGTTTTTCACGAAAATGGGATATCTCCATCCGTTGAGGTGAAATGTGAGAATGTATGGTTCGTTCAACCTATCACCAAGAACGCAGGTCAACGCATTAACACCACATAGCTGTTGATGAGCTCTTAGTCAACTACCTCGTGAATCCACATGTGCCAAAGATTGTAATTGAGGTTATTGAAACAACTTTGACTTTCCCATTCAGCGACATTGACAGAACAGATTACGTCACCAGAGCTAACAAAACGTTCGGTAACAGTGCAAGATAACTTCAGATACAATACGTTCGTTATCGAAATATACGCTGACGTAAACAAAGGATAACATCGAGAAGGAGTTGTGCCACATAAACGAAAGTTGTTGGACGTGTTTCTACGTCTGAAAGATGAGGTATATTCAAATTTCGCGCCAGTAAGAGTGGCCCTAGTGGCACTACTATGAGCATGCATATCAGTTTTGCTTTACATACTCGCTGTAAGTTTTGAGAGCGTTAGTGACCTTTGATACTGGACGTGGTGAGCTGATTCCAGTCAAGAATGCCTTTAAGACGGTAACGAAATCATTATCAACCCCTCACTGAGTTTGAACGAGGTCGCATAACACGGCTGGAAGGAGCTGGATGCTCCTTCTGTGATACTGCAGAAAGACTTAGCAGGAATGTAGCCACTGCAGATGATTGCTAGCAGCGGTGGTGACAAGAATGTAGGGTCGCTAGAAGACCAAGCTCCAGATGGCGTCATGGCACCACTGAGAGGGAAGAGCATCGCGTTAAGCGTATGGCTCTGGCACATCGTACTGCAACAGCAGCAGCAATTTTAGCAGCAGTTGGCACCACAGGGACACAACGAACTGTTACAAATCGGTTACTTCAAGGAGTGCTCCGAGCCAGAGGTCCTGTAGCGTACAATCCACTGACTCCAAACCACCGCCATAAGTGGCTACAGCGGTGTCAAGTGAAAGCTGGATGGAGGTCTGTTGTGCTCTGTGATGAAAGCTGGCTCTGTCTCGATACCAGTGATGGCCGCATGTTAGTTGGAAGAGCAGGTCAGGGCCTGCAACGAACTTGTCTACGTGCTAGACACACTTGGCCTACACGTGGATTTATGGTCTGGTGTGTTATCTCGTATCAGCACTCTCGTGGTTGTCCCACGCAACCCGATAGCAAATCTGTACATTAACCTGGCGATTCGACACCATTTTAGGGGGTGTTTTCCAACAGGATAACGCTAGTCCACATGTCGCTGTTTTAGCCCAGCATGCTGCACAGAGTGTCGACTTGCCCCTGGCCCTGCTCGATCATCAGATCTGTCTGCAATGGAACACATGTGGGGCATGATCGGACGACAGCTCCAGCGTCATCCAGAAACAGCACTGACCGCCCCTATGTTGACCGCCCAAGTGCAGCAGGCCTGGAACTCCTTCCCGCAAATTGGCATCTGGCACCTGTACTACACAATGCCAGCACGTCTGCACGTTGCATTTAGCATTCTGGAGGTTATTAGTGTACCAACATTTCTCATTTGCAGTGGTTTTTCAATCTCATCCACATAAATATGTTAACTAGACGAAATTTCATTAATTTAATTATCTTTGGATGTTGTAAGTTTTTCTGGCATTGTGTTTGTTTTGATGTTTTCTGTCGCCTGTATTAATTAGAATGAATAATTTCAAAAGACCCTGTATAAAGCTAACACAGGAGTTCCAGTTTCTGAGTTCAGTAACAGTAAAGTTACTTACAGTATACCGTGAAAGCATAACCTATTATTCAGAAACTTATGTTCAAGGAAATGATGGCCTGATTCCCCATAATGAGCAGTCAAAACATTATTTTATATAATGAAAAATAACGTTTTACGCTGAAAACTGACTAATTCTCTCGCACAAAAGAATAATAGAATAGTGTGAATACTCTGTTCTTATGTGAAATCAGATACAGAAAT
This sequence comes from Schistocerca serialis cubense, assembly GCF_023864345.2. Lineage (NCBI taxonomy): Eukaryota > Metazoa > Arthropoda > Insecta > Orthoptera > Acrididae > Schistocerca > Schistocerca serialis. The sequence goes on along the minus strand of NC_064648.1, from coordinate 57,954,936 downwards.
ACATCTAGTACAAAATCAGGCTAACGCTTCAGATTATGTATTCAAAGTCGACAATCACATTTTTTTTCTGTCTGTACGTCAAGACTAATCTCAGAAACTGCCGCAGAAATGTTAATATTGTTCTCTCTGATAGACAGATTCATGAAGAGGGTTTCACTATATAATTTATTACCAGTAGGCTAGCCAATTATTTCGGCCAGAGATACGTAGGGCTTACCTGGGTGGAGCCGAAATGGCTTTCCTAGTTCCGTCACGAATCACACTGGGCCAATTACCTCCTCGTAACGTTGACAGTCAATGATTCCCTTCCTTTATTGACTTCAAAAAACAGATCTGTAAACGTGTATTAGTTACTTTTACATATATTATGTTCAAATCGTCATCTCACAAATGTTTCAATTGCTTGTACTTCTTAAAACTGTCTATGAAACTAGCTTTGGCCACCCTCGTAGCACTACCGCTATCACTGTTCTACTTAATATCTCTGAATGGTGATGGGTCAAAACACTATGACCGCTGCCCACTGTGACGTTAGATGCCGCCTTGTGGCCTTGCGGGCACGTTACGCTATAACAAGAGTATGTAAGCAGAGCTGAAATGGACAGGGTATCACCCTAGCGAAGACATGGGCTGCAAATGGAGAAATCCATTGAGATAAGCGGCTTTGACAATTAACAGAGATTGTGAACAAGTATCTCGAAAGCGGCGAAGCTGGTCGAATATTCACATGCTACTGTCGTGAGGAAAGGTAGAAGGACAGTGAAACTACCACTAGGCGGTAAATTGTTGGACGACCACGGCTCTTCACACAGTGTGGGGTTCGGAGGCTTCTCTGTTCTGTGAAGTAGGACAGATGGTGATCTTTGGCATCTCTACCGATAGAGCACGAAGCTGGTGCATGGACAAGTGTTTCGGAGCCCACCGTTCATCCAACATTGTCGAACATGAAATTCTGCAGCACACCACACATTTTTACCCAACGTCATCGTCAATTACGGTCGCAGTAGGCATGGGGCCATCTGGATTCGATCGTCGATCAGTGGAAACTGCTGTGAGCGAATCACGTTTTTGCTACACTAGGTCGCTCGTCGTGTACACAAACGCCGTCATCGAAGCGAACGGCGCCTCGAAACGTGCAGGCTCGTGGGAGCAGCAATATACCGTGAGAGACATTCTCCTGCGCATGCATGGGACCAGTGGTAGTAATCGAAGACTCGCTGACAGCTGCGAATCACCTGCATCCCTTCTCGCTCAATGTCTTCCCCGACTGCGATGTCATCTTTCAGCAGTGTAACTGTCCATGTCTCAGAGCCATAAGCGTGCTATAGTGGTTTGAGGAGCATTGTAGTGAACTCATGTTGATGTCTTGGCGACTAAATTCGCCTGATGTAGATTGAACACAAACTTTTTAGTCGCCACAGACAGTAGCAGCAGCATCAAAGTGACTGCATTTGCACAATACGTATAGCACCAACTTGAGACCTTATGCTGGGGGTGCCATTGGCTACAACCACAGATCACAGTTGGTGCCTGTCCAGGGCACTGTGACCATTGTGACCCACGAGAATGACATCCTGTGACCTGTAGCCATACCCTTTCCGCACAACACCTCGGACGCCATTTCTCAGCAGTACAATGCATGACCACATGTTGCTACATGAACACATGCCTTATCGGTGTGACAGGATGTCAGGCTTTTGCCCTGGCACGCCAGATAACCAGACTTGTCACCAACGGAAAATGTGAGGGATGTGGGGCAGTGCTGTGAGCCAGTGCCTACCACCACAGGTGAAATACTGGATGAGGTGAATGCAGCTTGGCTGGCTGTACCACACTACGCCATTGGCGCCTTACACGCATTGATGCCATAACACATGGAACAAGTTATCAGAGTCTATGGTGGACCTTGTGCCTAATGGGATACAGGGCACATGCTGAACCGAAGTCACTGAAATGCTAATCATTTCTGTAGAACATATTAATGCACATGTTCCGTGAGTGTAGGTGTTCTATCTCTAGTCGTTGAAGGTGCTCCGTTTTTTCTGAACGTGAGTGTACAAATTTTCAAAGTCTGTAATGTCTGACTAGAGACTGAAACTAAAACATCAGCTAAACAACGGATCAATAAAAGGAAAATAACACTCCAAGCACACACGGCAAGAAGGAATTCTCATCAGACTAAAAAAGGGAGAAAATGTAGTTTATAACCTCGCACAAGCGACACTGATTACATGAAAACATGTAGAGCATTATTTACTGGCTTTCATTGAATCGCTGCCGTCAAAAAATAAGGATCGAAATCCATTCTCGTCATTGGTGTCGCTGGACTGGCTAGCATAAAAATCAATAACAACTTCTCCTATTTCGTCTGTTAATTATTCATGCTCAGTACCTTTCTTTCCGGTCCGCCCCAATGGCTGAATTGTCAGCGCGTTCGAATACCACACACGGGGTGCGCGGCTTCGATTCCCGGCTGGGGTGGGAGATTTTCTCCCCTCAGGGACTGGGTGTTGTGCTGCGCTCAACATCATTTCATCCCCACTGTCGACGCGCAAGTCGCCCCATGTGGCGTCGCTCTCAGTAAGACTTGCACTTGGCAGCCGAACTTCCTGCCTGGGAACTCCCGGCCACTGAAGCCATACACTCATTTGCATTTTACTTTTCTTTCCGACATCTTCCATATGACTTCAAGCTGCTTGCCATTTTAGCTCACTCACACAGGAAAATTTTTCCTCAGCCGTCTTCCATATATCCTCGTGCTTAAAAGTAACGTTCTCGACAGCCACTCAGTTCTTTACTTGTGTCCATACAATTTCTGTTGCACTTGCTCCTACCAAGATGAGTGCGGGGCTTATTTTATACCCACCTCTTGAGAATATTGTGGTCTAGTCAGATATTTTATATTTTATAATTTGTAAAATTATTATTATATTACTTATTTTATACCCACCTCTTGAGAATATTGTAGTCTAGTGAGATATTTTATATTTTACAATTTGTAAAATTATTATTTACCGTTTTAATGAATCCTTCTATAAAAATTCCATATATACCTCAAATTTGTTGGTTAAAATTGAACCAAAAATTTTAGTCTCTTTTGGAGATGTCACTTTTCCCACTGACTGTCGTATTCAATATTTCCACGATCGGGATATGACTTAACACATCCACATTTCTTTAAAAAGTAGCAATGAGCTAAATTTGAATTTTTAAACTTTTTGTGGGGGGTCATGAAGTCGGTCGCACACATTATTGAAAGTGCGTTTATTTTGCTAAGAGTGGGCTAAAAGGCGTTTCCCGCTTCTAGACCATACTTACACATCAGTAGCTCTTCAAAGAGTATGTTGTTAACATAGTTCAGTAACAATTAACAAATTTAGTTTTTGTTTTTTAGTTTTTAATGAACCATGTACCTTGCCGTTGCTGATGTGGATTCTGTGCCTCAGTGATACAGATAGCTCTATCGTAGGTACAGCCACAACGGAGGGGTATATATTGAGAGGCCACCTTGTGGTTCCTGTAGAGGGGCAGCGCGGGCTTTACAGTAGTCTGGAAGATTGACTGATTTGGCCTTGTGACATCAACCGCCTTGCGAATGGCTGGCAGCAAGGGGGAACCATAGCCGTAATTTTTCCTGAGTGCATGCAGCTCTACTGCATGGTTAAATGATGATGGCGCCCTCTTGGATAAAATATTCCGAAGGTAAAATAGTCCTCCATTCGGATCTCTGGCTTGGTGACTACTTAAACAAAAGTGGTATTCCATGGATCAGAGTGTGGAATGCTAGTCCCTTAATTGGGCAGGTAGGTTAGAAAATTTAGAAGGGTAAATTGATAGTTTAAAGTTAGATATAGTGGGCTTTCGTGAAATTCAGTGGTGTGAGAAACAGGACTTCTAGTCAGCTGAATACAGGATTATAAATACAAACTCAAATAGAGATAATGCAGGAGTTGGTCTATAATGAATAAGAAAATATGAATGTGGGTAAGCTACTATTGAAGACATAGTGAGAGCATTATTGTAGCCAATATAGGTACGGAGTCACAGCTTATCACAGACTAACTCCGTACATGATGAAACTGAAGAAATGTATGATGAGGTAAAAGAAATTATTCGGATAGTTAAAGGAGACGAAATTTTAATTGTGATGGCGGACTGGAATTCGGTACCGTAGTGGGAAAAGGAAGAGAATGAAAAATAGTAGATGAATATGGACTGGGGGCAAGGAATTAAAAAGGAAGCCGCCTGGTAGAGTTTTGCACAGAGCATAATTTAATTATAGCTAACACTTGGTTTAAGAATCATGAAAGACGATTGCACACATGGAACACACCTGGAGACACCGGAAGGATATGGATTGACTATGTAACGGTAAGACAGATATTTAACAACCAGATTTTAAATTTTAAGACATTTCAAGGGGCAGATGTGGACTCTGAGCACAATTGATTGGTTATGAACTATAGATTAAAACTGAAGAAATTGGAAAAAGGTAGAAATTTAAGGAGATGGGCCCTGGATAAGTTAAACGAACCAGAGGCTGTTGAGAGCTTCAAGGGAGCGTCAGACAACGGTTGACTAGAACAGGGAAAAGGAATACAGCAGAAGGTGAATGGGCAGCTTTAAGAGACGAAATAGTGAGGATAAGAGAGGATAAAAGACAAAGCCTGGTAGGATCTCTTCTATAACAGATAATATTAACACGTGAACTCGAAAACTGAAGTACTTCTTTGTAATAGTAGTTGTACAAGGAGGCCAACGATCTTCATATAATTCGAAAGGTACTTTGCCATAGATGTACACAAAGCCACAAAGAAAAAATAATCTGTGTCTTTAGCTGTTAAGAGTGGAAAATGGAAGCAGAAGCTTTCGCATTCGTAACACTGATGTTACATTCTCTGTCACGCGTTAAAATCTCCAATATCTAAACATCGAAAATTCAAGGACTACCACCCTCCGCCCTGCGCACCGATCAGGTACAATGGTAGAAATGACACACGGAAGTTTACATGGTTCATTTGCAGTAAAACATGCGTACAGTACAGCTAGCATGCGACAACTGCTAGTTCGATGATGTTGCCAGCAGTGAAAATTAACATATAGTAGTAACAGTAGTAACGAAGTCAGTAAACAACTGTCTGCCTCAGGCTGTAACAGCAGCCTGTAACACTTACATCGATTAGGAGTAGATTTATTTTATGTAACGGTGTATTTGCAATTTATGAAATTTGTATTCTGTGCCGTTTAAACTCCTCCTCTATTGTGACAAAATTAGGGTTTTGTAATGTGTATATGAAAAAAGCAAAAGAATATGTTGAAATGATAAATTATTATAATATGGATATCTTCATGAAAAGAAAATATTTGTTAAAAGGTGGTTCATGCTTAAGGAAATTGTATCTGTAACGTGTAAACGCTGTAGGGAAGTCCCTCCACAACGAAAGAGGCATGGCGCGATGTAAAAGGTAGGTTTGGCGGTCTAACTGGGCGGCTCCTTTGTGTGAACGACACGCAGTACGTGGCTAGCCTTAGCACGGTACTCTTCGACGGTGCTAAGAGAGGCAGTTGGAAGCTGCATTATAAGGGATTTGCCTCGGATGTGGATCTGGCTATTATTTGGTATTCACGGCATAATGGAATGGCTCTAATACGTTGAAAATTCGACGCCAAGAAGAGATTTTATAGGGCATTCGTAAATCAAGAGGCGTTCAGTTCGTACAGTTAGCCCCCATGTCGCCTGCCACCAATCTTCGCCGCTGCTTCACAAACTTCATACATTCAGTTAAGTAATGTATATGGGCACGGACCAGTTAATTTGTGTGTTGGTTCAAAAGGCTAGAACTACTTAAACCTAACTAACCTGAGGACATCACACACATCCATGCCCGAGGCAGGATTCGAACCTGCGACTGTAGCGGTCACGCAGTTCCAGACTGTAGCGCCTAGAACCGCTCTGCCACCCCAGCCAGCTACGTATCACAATATACTACCACACAACCAGGGAGATGTACAGAAAATACGGTAAAGCGTACCTTTTTACACCATGTCCTAAAGTGATAAGACCATAATGGCATCGTCAAAACATATAAACAGAATCAGCATAGCATCGTCATATAGATCTAAAATAAGGTGTAGAACAGGCCTCATCGTCCACACAGTCATTATTGCAACTGGCTACTGAAGTACAGTAGCTACCAGAAATCTGTTTGTCTACATCATCCCTAGATGTCCCTACTGTCGGTTTAGATGTAGTCATCATTTATGCAAAAATCATAATCTGATAAAAACACATTATGTAAAATACATGTAGCAGACTTTTAAAATTGATAACTGATCATAGAAACTAAATTGTGATGCATTAAAAGACGAATACAGTTACCTGTATAAAATTATTAGAAGGAAATATATGAATAGAATAAGACCGATCCTTTTTATGGTGAATTTACAGTCAACAGTTAATATGCGTATTACATTGCCTGTAGCAACCTATAAATTGTCTATGAAAGATAAAATGTCTATATGACAGCTGAAAAAAGGACAGATCAATGATCAGCGCCCTCTGTTGGGTCGGCCGCCAGGATGTTATTTAGGCGTGCACCGATCTTAAGAACTTAACCACTAGAGGGCTTTACATGCAACGTGATATACCTCCCACGAGAAACTAAGAAGTTAGAAATCCCTCCAGTATGGATTAATTATCTTTAACTACGAACACGCCAATGAAATACCGCAGACATAGCCGGGAAGGAGATAAACTGGCTACACTTCCCCTCCCGCTGCCCCTTCCTTCACCGCTACGTCGATTCCCCCATTTCACGGCCCGCTCACGGCACAACGCCATTGGCTGTCTGTCGCCTCCCGTTACGAACACTGCTGGTCTGCGCCTTCCCATCTCTGCGCCCGGCAGTCGCCGTCGGAAGCAACAGGTGGCTGCAGTGATTGGCATCATTTTTGCTGCCGTGTCGCGCAGACACGTCTCTGACACACGTATTGAAGAGCTTTGACGGCGATAGTACGAATCGTTCGTTGTTGCTTCGTGCGTTCTATTAACTGACGCTCCGACCTTCTGACTCGAAAAGCCGACAAACTGTGAGACAACGTGGAAAGTGGCACATGTTGCGAAATTATTAACTGGCCAGAGCTCGGAGTAGAGCATCGATCTTAATTTAGTTTTCTCCGCCCACAATGTCCAACAACACGACGCAGACCGTTGTAAAGTGAGTATCCTCTTTTGTTTGTAGTGACTTATCTCCTTTCCTGTTATTTTTACCTGTTATTTTACCATATTTCTTAGTGTGCAACATAAGTGCCATGAATCCGCTATTTGGTTTCTATATACTGCTGGCCCTACATTATATTCAACAGCCTCCAACCGTATAATAATGCCTAAAACACTTGTGTCTGTTTCTATTTCTCCCTTTCGGACCTGAATTTTTTTCACCAGGCAGGATATTTTTTATTTATTTTCGAATGCTCATAAATAATTTTTAATCATTATAGAAGCAAGCTGTTTATAAATATATGTATCCTTTATCATAATATACTTTATACACCCAGCTTCATTACGTGGACAAAATTAATTAATTTTACAATACATAAATGTTGCAATACATAAATTAATCATTCAATAATTCCCATGCAAAAGAACAATTATATTCTTCAATTACACAGTGGAATACAATTAAGAAACAGCTTCGGTGTATTCTGGCGGTTACGATCAGTAGCACATGCACTTGTTGATGCTTTTATAGCGATACAGGACAAGTGGCGGCACTTGTGCATGATGTAAAGATTGAACAGTCGCAAATGTGTACGCGACGTTTCCATTGAGGAAAAATGTTTCTGTTGAAGTCAAGGTTCAAATTCAAATGGCTCTGAGCACTATGGGACTTCACAGCTGAGGTCATCAGTCCTCTAGAACTTAGAACTACTTAAACCTAACTAACCTAAGGACACCATACACATCCATGCCCGAGGCAGGATTCGAACCTGCGACTGTAGCGGTCGCGCGGTTCCAGACGAAGTCAAGGGAAATTAAAATTTAATCTACGCAATTGTAACCTGAAAGGGTTAAAATACAGGTGCGACTCGTAACTTGACAGCTAAGACAGATTTGCAATATTTTATCCGTAATTTTTTCCCTATAGCGCAATGTACCTTGGCTATATAGGCATACAGCACAATACTGTGAAATGTACGTGACACGCAGTGAGCTAGTAGACTAGAAAAAGCCAGACAGCGCTTAACTTTGGTGATCTGACGGGAAACGGTGCTACCACTGAGGCAAGCCCGTTGCGTTTACGGTCAATAAGGCGCATCTTAAGTTTTAGGCAATTTTTTTCAATAACATTTTTAACCATTTTTATTATTAGATTGCAAAGCCAGTCTAAAAAATGTTCTTATAAAGCTGAACTCACATTTAAGATCCTTGAAAATTGTCATCTGAACTTTCTTCTTCTTCTTCCTCTTCATCATCATCGTTGGCCTCTTCATATACTGGGTGATTCACGAAGATATGCAAATATTTTAATGTGTTATTCTACAAGTAAAACTAAAGAAAAGGGTTCATATAAAGATAGGTCCGCAAATGTTTAGTAACGGATTTACAGCAAAAAAGATTTTGCCTGAAATTTAGCAACTTCGCTAATATGAAGCCATCGCTACACTTTACAAGGTTAAAGTAAAGCATGGTTTCCATTTATTTTGTTGTTATTGATCTGATGAATCTGATAAAACATGTCCCAGTCGTGTATCTGCAGTAATTTTCCAGAACATCCAGAGAAGCAAAGAAGTAATTTCGTAAAATTTTTGATTGATTAACTACTTAGCCCAATTCGATTTTTAAATTCCAGACAATTGCACAAACTTTTCAACGGAAGTTGCAGAGAATTTAATTTTGGAAAAATGATGGAAATAACATTAACTGAAACGGTATGAATGTGTCAGATAATCTGCTTTTATTAATGCCATAGCACACATGAATTCCTGTTAAACCGTAAAAAACAAAGCTCAGTGTCAAGGAAGTTGTACAGTGTACATACAAATTCACAATACACTCACAATAAATATTCAGAAATGTCCCCACCGAGTTCAATGCATTTAGCTGCACGTGTATGAACAGATTTTGTTGCTCTTTTCCGTTTCACGAGGTTGTTCTTAATTTCGTCAACTGCATTCATAATTCGAGCAAGTAATGCCTCACGCGTACTGACTCTGTCCTCATAAACTATGTCTTTCATCCATCCCCATACAGAAAAATCCACTGGCGTAAAATCGAGGGATATGGGTGGCCATAGACGTGTAGCACCACGACCAATCCATTTCTGGGGGAAATGTTCATTTAAATGTATAGTAACGGCGAAGTGTGGAGCTGCGCCGTCGTGTTGACAATACATTTGCAATCGCGTAGCAAGTGGAACATCTTCGAGCAAGTGGGGCATTTATTCTTGAAGGAACTGTAAGTACGTCTCGCCTTTCCTCGGAAAATGAATGGTTCAATAAAGTGTGTGTTGATTAAATGATACACTTTTTGTTTATGGTAAGGATACAGATTATTGTACCTCACTGTACGCCATACCTTATATTGTGAAATGCCTAATCGTTGATACATCGTCTACTGCTACTCGGGCTACGCTGAACAGTATCCACAGTATCCTCATCATCGTCTTCACGTACCGACAGCTCGTTGTGATTATGAACGCTAGGTAGAGCACCTGTCTCGCGTTCGAAATACTCCTCTAACGCGCTAATGGTTAGTGTATTCCGAATCTTCCGAGTTGGGTAATCTTCAAACTACAGCCGTAGCATTACCATCGCATTTGCCATAAATATACATCATATCGACGTATTCCTCTGTCGTAAATTTGAAAGCCATCCTTATTTCATAAATAATATACAAATTACAACAGTTACTGCGTGGTTTCACTGAAACACACTGTTGTTATTATATTCTTTCACTGAACAATGCAGCAAACTAACTCGTTTCAAGATTAGGAAACGACTCAAACAACTGACTAGCGTTCGCAATCAATGACATAAACGCTTCTACATTGTTAATGGAAAGTAAATAATCCCTGGATGTTCTGGAAAACTACTGCAGATACACGTATGGGACACTTTTATTAGACTCACCAAATCAATAACAACAAAATAAATGGAAATTGTGCTTTGCTTTAATCTCGTAAAGTTTTGTGATGGCTTCATAAGAGCAAAGTTGCTAAACTGCAGGCAAAATCTTTTATTAGCCGTAACTCCGTAACGAAACATTTGCAGACCTATGTTTATACGAACTTTTTTTCTTTAGATTTACTTGTAGAATAACATATTAAAATATTTGCATATCGTCGTTGAATCACCCTGTATAAGATGGGCCCTCACTGCCATCGAGAGCAGCACTTCATGAAATATTTAACAATAATGTCTTCTCGCACTCTAGACCAGGGGTCTCCAAACTACGGCCCGCAAGGGCCGGCAAACCAGCCCGCGTTAGCTGGCCGGACGTCCCCGGCATCCGGCCCGCCAAATATTTGAGGTGGTACCTATACTGCCAACAACCGAGTTTCGAGGCCTATCGCGACCAATACACCGCGACATTGTCGAAGCTCTATCTTTACAAAGCGGAAGGTCATGGTTAAACTTGTGGCTATCCGCAATAAACAGACAGACCATTCTCCGTGCGATAGTGAAAAAGTAGTAGTCTGCCTAAACAAATTCCAATTAATTTATTTTTAACGTACTTTAATTACTAAATTAAATACTCACAATTACACTGTAGTTCCACTAAAAAAGTCGTGCTATACGTATCTCGATTTTCAGATTTTCCTTGTCTATTCGATTTCAAACTTTCAATTGCCCCACACTTCGTCGTCTCACCTACTAGTACAGCACATAAAGCACTAAAAAACTCGTGAGACACTCGCAACATAGACACAGTCACGCAACAGAACCATCAAATATATGCTCTGGCTCTGCTACTCGCGACAAGACTACAAAACTAAACTTACATAACAATGCGTTGACTACCTCTGTTACGTCTTGCAGTAATAGTGTTGCTAACAATGATTTTGAGATTTCGTTAACTTTGCAGGACGCTTTCGTGAAGAATGTGCAGTGACATATTTTCTTGTCGGTGAAGTTCGCCAGAATAAAATACGCCAGAATTTCGGTCAGGTACGTTCACCAATCAAAATTATATAATTAAATAAAAATCGTAGTTCGTTTCAGTGCTAGCTATTCCCACAACCTTAGATTTTTGCGATTTCATCTTGCCTTTAGCCTTACATTACGGTAATCATGGAGTGCTAGGGTGCTTTAATCCCACTAGGACTCGTGGAGGAGTCAAATGTGGCCCGCGGACTAAAAAGTTTGCAGACCCCTGCTCTAGACCATGACTGTTTTATCCACTGACGCGCTTGTTTGATTGTAGGTCGTTTTAAAGCTCCATTTGGCGTGAATTCAGTTGGATTTCATCCATCATCCATCTGTTCCATTCCTCTCTCATGTAAACTTTAAATAGTTCATTTATCGAGACAGCAAGAGGCTGAAATTGCGAAGTAAGTTCTCCCGGAATAACAGCAAGCTCTGTATCTCACTGTTTCGATTTCTCTTTCACATATTGTTTCAAATGACTACTAAACTGATCTAGCACAAGAAGAGAACTCTTCTTCAATAAAGCACCTTTCTTCTACACTCCGATAATCCATTATTTCATAGCAGCCTTGTCCATCCAGTCCTTGTCATGTACGTGAGCAACAATACCTGGGCGAATTTCTGAAGGTTTTGGCTTTTTTTGCGCTAGAAAATGATCATTGGACTAATTTTAGTACCGTCAGCACAGCGTGAAAGGCCAACAGTGCAGTGTATTTTTTAAATGTCCACTTGTTTTTCTGGTTACAGTTTTAGCTCCTTTCATGGCAACAGTTCTGTTACTCGGCACATCAAATGTCACAGGCGTTTCACCCATATTTGCTACTCGGCTTAGTTCCATACGGGTCTTATTTCGATACGGAATAAAAACGACATGGAAAGATAATATTTTCTCTTCATACTGTTGTGGCGTTGTTTGAGATAGTTTGGTTTTGGCTTGCAAGCGAAGTTCATGGCGCTTCATAAACCTGTGTTACTCCGCCCTTAAAGTCAGTTAAGTTGCACTATAGCACTAGTCTTTGAATGATTTTCGTATTAATTACAGTGCCATTTTGACGGTGTCCTTGAGTCGATTTCAATACGTCCTTTTCTAGTTTTGGCCATTTTGCATTCAGTTCTCTATTTGCACATTTAGTCTTCCTCCTTTTTTTCCTGTTCTTCCTTACTAGACCGCCAATCGCGAATAGTTTTTTCTGTTGGTGGATGGTGGAAGGCCGAAATGCCGCTCAGCTGCTGTTTTTCCATGTTCTTCTGCATACGCTGTTACTTTAAGTCTACAGCCCACATCATAAGAATACCGTTTATTTCCTGCCAAGAGCGAAACTAGCTACTAATAAAAACATTGTACTGTTACTGAGAACACAAATCACTTTCAGTTCAAGTCACTGTCAGCGCAGCCTGCAGTGATGCATCATAGGCTAGACAGTGTGTTCTGCGTTTGTGATGGCGGGGCGGGAGGCAGACAGAGTTAACAGGCTGGTGAACCCCGGCAACTCGTGTTCGTCGCATGGTGTGTACTGCTGATGGCAGTTGATCCAATTTTACAGGTAGAGATAAGTTTCCCGCGGCGTCGAATATATGGCTAGTTTTAAGACTGCCGGGAATTTTAAACCAAACGCTGGAATAATTTATAGTATAAGAAGCACCTGAATTTTAGAGGCAATTTTTCGAAGGAAAACAATCCGTCTTTTAGTCGTAATCGGTTCTAGCGGCGACTTGAACACCAGCTGACGACGGCGCCGGGCAAAGCCGGAACTGCTTGGTCCCGTATGGCACCGACGCACGAGGGGGTATTTTGCCCTAAAAGCTGGTCAGAAGTCCGCTTTTGAAATGTGAGTAATTCCCAGAATGCGTGGCTTCCTGCTGTTGTCTGATAGAAGCGGCACTGCTGAGGCGGTGTGTTTTACTCGCTCATTCTGTACTGATACGCGATACAGCCAGTCTGTACTTACGTCGCGCTTGCAGTACGTCTGAAGCTCCTCTACTGCCTTGAATTCACTCTGCGTTTCTGAATGTGCTAAAGTGTATTTTTACTTGAAATGTGGTGAAAAGCATATGGATTTCGAACATCCAGATATGTATTGTCATTTATAATTATTTTCATTCATACTATTTACTACTTTTATAGTAATCTTTTTTTTGTAATAGATCAGCTTTTTTCCTGCATATTTGTTAATATAGAGTGATAGAAAAGTCATTTCTCTGGTGGAAGTTTTTTTTAATAATAGCCGCTGAATACTGCAGTTTAATTTTATGCGATTGAAGATGCAACAGATCTACTAAAGAGACTGTGTAAACCTCGACTGTTCGTTTTCTTTTGGAGTAGCGCTGCGAGGTGTGGAATCCTTACCAGACAGGATTAACGGAATACAAAAAATAGTTCAAATGGCTCTGAGCACTATGGGACTTAACATCTGAAGTCATCAGTCCCCTAGAACTTAGAACTACTTAAACCTAACTAACCTAAAGACATCACACACATCCATGCCCGAGGCAGGATTCGAACCTGCGACCGTAGCAGTCCCGCGGTTCCGGACTGAGCGCCTAGAACCGCTAGACCACCGCGGCCGGCTTAACGGAATACATAGAGAAAGTTCAAAGAAGGGGAGCACTTTTGTATTATCGAGAAATAGGAGAGAGAGTGGCACTGATGTGATACAGGATTTGGGGTGTACATCATTAAAACAGAGGCGCTTCTCGTTACGGCGGGATCTTCTCACGAAATTTCAGTCACCAACTTTGTCCTCCGAATGCGAAAATATTTTGTCGGCACCGACCGACATAGGGAGACATGATCACCGTTATAAAATAAAGGAAATCAGAGTTCATACGGTGTTCGTCTTTTCCGCGCGCTGCTCGACGCTGGAATAATGGAGAAAGTAGTGCCAGGCACTAAAATGTGATTTGCAGAGTATACATGTAGTCACCTACAGAAAAGTCGTCTCCAGAATGAGTTCTTAAATCGTATTGGTTTTTATTCTAGGCCCTTCGGAAGTCAAAATTATGACAGGAAAAGAGAGATGTTCTGATAAAGAGTATGTAAAAAGATTGGACTTTATGAAAAATTATGTAGTATAAGGTCCTACCTTCCCTGGAGAAGGAAAGAAAGGTTTGAAACACAAACTGTGTATAAAAAGTCAGAATTTAAAAAAACGATGGCTTGCGTGACACAGCCTGAGAGTACTTTCTTAAAAAAATAACCATAAGTGGCTGAAAAGTACCAATAACAGTACGTGTTCTAAGATTCGAATTGGTAGCCATCAAAGTCGTTCGTAGAGTTAAGGGAATGCAGTAAAAGACGTAATACACACCTACTGACAAAATATTTTGGTGCTGTAGAATTAACGTATGCCAGTCAAATCAAGTTCCGAGAAACTGGAAATGTTGAGGGTTCCAAAGTGGTTAAAAATACTTCTTCACCTTCTACAACAGGCCCTAAATACAGGCAAGCATTAGATCGGAGTCATAGAGACTTAGAAGCAAAAAAATGACTTTCACGCATCTAAACCTTGTTAGTCTTTATGGAAGCCTCGCTGGAATGCAAAATAATACGAGAAGCTGATAAGAAGGTACATCCCTGTTACAGCACACTTTAAGAGGTTAAAAAGCAATGCTACCTTGTGGTTTCGACGCGCAAGTTGCCGAAGTGGCGTCGGAGACCCTAGTCACAAGACATTTACATTTTACTTTGTGGCTGAATCCATCAGCAGACTGCAACATGAGTGTAGATTCAATTTCCAGCTTTGTTTAATCACACATATGGGCGAATTGTATTATATTAGAAAGAGGTTTCAAATGATCTTCCAAATGGTGACATAAGCGCATTGGAATTTATCATTCAAAAGGGACAGCGTCGGTTAAATTTTCTGCCGGTATGCTTTCGCGCTAGAGGCCGTAGTTCTCGAATTATTGAAGAAAAACGTACAAAATTCACTTTCAAAGTCACATCCACTCCAACATTCAGTCCGTCAGGATTTCTAGTATGCTGTTAATGACACTCCTTCCGACAACTGTACAAATATTTGTGACTGCATAAATTATATCCCACGTTCGATTTCTTTGGCATTTAGTGACTGGTCTTAATACGCCATCGGCTTAGCCGAGAACTTATAGATTGTATAAATTGTACCAAAAAATTTTGTGAACTTTCAGATGGTTCAAATGGCTCTGAGCACTATGGGATTTAACATCTGAGGTCATCAGTCCCCTAGAACTTAGAATTACTTAAACCTAATTAACCTAAGGACACCACGCACATCCATGCCCGAGGCAGGATTCGAACCTGCGACCGTAGCAGCAGCGCGGTTCGGGACTGAGGCGCCTAGAACCGCTCGACCACCGCGGCGGGCCCTTATGAATTTTAACATCATAAAATAATAACTACACTATTATACTCGTCAGGCTTTCTGACTGCGAAATTACTGTACTTGTAATGTTTATGTTTGGGTCGAGTTGTCAATGTAATTAGTTTATCGTAATATTTACAAAAGCCGTTTCATTTCATAGCTCTCACGGGTACGCCTAGATTAATAATGTTCACTTCGTCTCCGACTATGCAGGTGGAGTAATAACCCGATCAACAGAGACCAAAATAGATCGAATGTCGAGAATACTTCGTGTGGTATAAATTTTTCTACATTGATTGGAGGTAGTGCTACAAACAACACACTAGAAATTCCGACTGGTGAGGGATGAGAGTGGGGATGGAGGTACGTTTGAATGTCAAATTTGTAAGTTTTTGTTCAGTAGCTCGAAAACCGTGGCCTCCAGCGAAAACGTATCCCAGTACAAAATTTATCTATATTACATCTTCTTCAAAAAAGATTCAATTCATTTTTTTTCTGTAGGACTAATAGTTACGTGCGAAGCGAGCGAGAGGATATGAAAATCTCGCTCGTGAGTTTTGAAGGCCAGACATAACATTGCGGGTTGCATAAAACGATATAGTTAGGGGAGCTGAATCGCCCTGCGTACCAGACCAGCATCGGAGTCGCGCAGCGTTGGATACAGGGCGCAGCAATGCGCTCAGTCGGGAAGTTTGCGATCGCCCCTTGTAATCTGAAGTGTAGTTCTTCTCTTAGCTTACCACTTGGTCGTGCTAATCGCTGTTTCTATGTCGTTAGGAGATATGTTCAGAAAAGAAGATTTGTCCTTTTATTTTATTTTTTTTCCAACCCTGAATGTCGATAATTTGACTTTGACATCAACGTTACGACTTTTTCAAGATTCAGTGTCGATAGTGAAACACTGATGTTAAAGCTCCCACCACAGATTTTTTTTTAATAGCGATGATCGTCGATCATCCCTAAATTAGTCATCTTCGCGAAAGACTGTTTACAACAGTTTCATCATGTTACTGCCTATATCAGCGCTGTATTTCGTGAAGGTGAGCCAAAATCGGTTGATAAAAACAAAATAAAAAATTAAGAAAAAGACATTTGTGCTCGGCTCAAGGTGTGTGACGTGACAGCTATGACAGCTCTTTGCTTAAATTTAAGAGTTTTTAAGTGGTTTTTATGGTTTCTTGGTTACGTATAACTAATAATGGTGTATGTTGAAGCGCGGTGGCTAACATTACTGAAGAGCTAGGAGAAACTGAATTGTAGAGACGTACTACAAACTGCATCACAAGTTTTTCAGAACTGATTTGTAAGTGACGAAACAAAGTAAACTCTTTTATTCGCATCATATGCCTTTGCTAAATTCATTCTGATTGCTGCTCATTCCTGAATTAATTTATGTGTATATTGAGAATATAATTGGACAGTAAAGTGCTATTCTAACTTGTGTATACTAGTTACGCAATCTCAGGCACAACTTAATTTCAAAAATACTGTCAGACGAGTGGAATACGTTACAAACGACGTTCTTGCGGTATAGTTTTGAATCGGCTTCACTAACATTTAACCACACTGCATATCTGAGAAAGAAATCCACAATTTTCGACATTGCGTTAAAGAAGTTCGATGATTTTCCTGATAGGCAGCACAGTAAATTTTTTTCAGTGACATTATACAAATCTCACAAGCCGAAATCACAGAGAACTTTGGCTTGGAGCGGGCTTATTTTATCAAAGACATTTATTAACATAAATTATGTTATATTAAAATGTTTTGTCTCATTAGCATTTCATACGAAAGAAGATGTTCTTGATAACAGTTTACCAAAAAAGGTACAGCAAGATTGGATTCCAGATTTATGTAAGATTTCATTGTTATAAGTAAATAAAAGTAATCATAATCTTTCACCGCGTACAATATTTGGGCGTGACTAGTAAAATTTTAAAGAAATTTATTTTTTTAAATTTTTTTATTCAATTAGATGGTACGACCCTGCATTCCTGAACCAACACTTCACCTGCCCTCTCTGGCGCTAGTCGAGTGCAGCTACTGAGTTGTTAGGTGATGGTGCTGAGACTCTTCATATGACAGTCACGTAATCCCGACCAACGTGACCGACAGTGTGGTGGAACGATAGACGGTGGTCTCCAGCAGGCCTCTATGCTGACACTGTCCAATTCTGACAGGTGCCGGCAGAGGTTTCTTCTCCTTGTATGAGGTACAGACGCGATATTCTCACAAAGTAACAAAATTCAAATGCGATTTCTGAATGTCAAACTCACAGTATGATCATCCCTTATATACAGAACATAGAGGGCATCACTCCTACATGCTATGTGCATGTGCTGAAATGTAAATAATTTGCATATCGAGGTACTGGATGCTTATAATTAAAGAGCAGATACTTATGGAGGTCGATGTGGGCTGTAAGTATCGTATGGTAGCGAAATTTGGTAGATATGTTGATGCATTTATACACTTTAGGTTCTGATGATCGAACGTCCATTCGAAAAGTAGGCCGCAAAGGCCAACGCGCGTACCTCTCTTGCACACAGCATGGTCGCTACTAAACGAACCTTAAAAAAATCGTTAAGTCTCGCACTGTTGGTTCCACTGAAACCCACGCAACAATGCCTAATAGCTGCTGTGTGCCGCGCGTGCCAAGTAAGGAAGTTCCCGCACCGCACCCTGCATAAGAAACTTTTTGCAAGAGGTTGCCTCCTCCCTACCAGTGTACCTGTTCTACTACGCAGTTTCGATAAACAGAAGTATAGCTTGCTCACAGGCTGTCTGAAAACTACCAGCATCCAAATTTATTTATGAGGTGCCGAGACCTGTTCTACTGCCACTTCTGTACATACCGTTGGTTGTATTGTGTTTGTCTTTCTGAATTTTTCTTTTATTTTAATTATGTCTGTCTGTATGCTGTAATTCTCGTACTGTGTTATATGATGTTATTTGCAACTCTGTTCTTCAGCTATTCTACTGCTTATTATGTGATGTACGGTGTTTGTCCGTCAATGTTTTGTTTTTTCTATAAGAGCAAATGTGTGTTTGTCATAACGTTATATTGTAGTTCTATTTGTAATTCTGTTCAGATGTCATTGTCATCACTGCCGCTGGTTGTCTGGTTTTCGTCTAATATAGCTTTTATTTTACTTTAAGAGTGTATTCATATGCTAACTTCGCCATTTTGTGCTATTCTGCTTTTTTGCTGTTTTTCTTTGGCACTTTATAAAAATAGTTGGCTGCATGGTACTTGTAACCCAGAGCCAAAGTAATGAAAAGGTTGTATTTCAGCAACGGAGCCGCGGTACGTCTGATCTGAGGAAGGTCGCGTGGTCGCCGGCCTTCTAAAGCGCGTACCAAGGCAACACGGAACTTGGACCATTCGTAATTACCCTCGTCTTACTCGAAGAATGACGTCAGTCCCTAACTTATCTTAGTTATTTTCTCTTCTTTAATGCTATGACAAATGGCTTACACATTTACGAAAACGAGCGAAACCATCTGTAATAACAGCTCAGGTTATTCCATTTTCGTTTTTTGTAGCATCCCCACAATCACAGCAGAGCATCATATAGCCGATTACAGGTCTACGACCATTCTCGGATATATCTCAGTAGTTTGCAAACCCTTGTTGCGTGGTTGGACAATAAATTAGGAAAAAAAAATAAACACTTTAAACCAAACCTCATCCCACAAGCCGTCCTTACGTAATGGATGCTGCTACTGTCGGCAAAAAGAAATTTGCTCGTAACTTCTTTACTTTCTCTATAGCTTCTTTTTTTTTTTTACACGATACGAGGTCAATTCATCTTGTGATGTTTCGGAGCTATTGCAGTCTTGTTGCATGGCCTTCGTCTCTCCCTAATAACATGGCTGGTCACTAAAAAGGCAACAGACATGAAATTGGCATAAAATAAAATGGAAATGAGCGTATGGCATCGTTGGCCGGGAGGCCTCACTCGGGGGAGTTCGGCAGCCAAGAGCAAATCTTATCTCAGTCGACGCCACATTGGGCGACTTTTGCGCCGGTGATGAGGATGAAACGATGATGAGGACAACACAACACCCAGTCCCCGAACGGAGAAAATCTCCAACCCGGCCGGGTATCGAACCCGGGTCCGCTACCATCCAGCTAAGCAGGAGGACAAATTGGCATAAAGTGTACTACATATCGGGTGGTTGTAATTAAAGTGTAGTTACTAACACAGGTACTACTTGGTAGATATGCTGATGTGTTAATGTAGAACCGATCTGTGTTGTTCGATGTACCCCGGTGACGCCCCCACTCACAGCTGCCTGTGGAATAACTCCTATAGCGACAAAGAAATGCATTCTCGAATGTGTAATGAATGCTGTCAAATTCACATCTAGTGTCCTAGCAAATCCTGATGTAATAAACAAATCTGTTCAGAGCAAAACTCAAAATCCAACTAACTCTAAGAATGCCCTTATCTGCAAACATTATGCCAAGGCAACATTTCCATCGTTTATAGTTGCAAACTTGCAACGTATGATGTTATAGTTGTTTCTAATTGTGGAAACATAGGGAGAGCTGGTCTATGGCTTCCATTCAGTCCTTTGTTGACCAGTCTGGTGCGGCAGTTGAAGATATGCAAACGAAAGCCGAAGGTTGAAATTTTGCGTTTAAGAATCGTTGAAACAGGAGAATCGTGCCAACATACCGTCATTTGACTATCGAACAGACTCCCGCGTGGACAACATAGCAATGTGCATCCCTACCGTAGAGAAACAACTGAAAGATCTGAAAGCAAATAAATCACCAGGTCCGGATGGAATGGCAGTTCAGTTTCACGAAGAGTACTCTACGGCATTATATCCTTACCTAGCTTGCATTTATCGTGAATCTCTCCCCCCAACACAAAGTCCCCAGTGTCTGGAAAAAAGCGCAGGTGACTCCAGTAGATAAGAAGGGTAAAAGAACAGACCCGCAAAATTCCTTAACTTCCGTCTGCCGCAGGATCCTTTGACCATGTTCTCAGTTCGACATTATCAGACTTTCTCGAGACACAGAAATTAATGTCCACGAATCAGCACGGTTTTAGAAAGCATCGTTCGTGCGAAGCTCACCTTGCCCTTTTTCCACATGATATGCAGGGTATACTAAGAACTGTGGATGAAGGGCAACAGGCAGACTCCATATGTCTAGACTTACACAAAGCATTTGCCACAGTGTTCCGTTGCAGGCTGTTGAAGAAGATATGAGAGAGTGTGTGTGTGTGTGGCTCGCAGACTTCTTATGTTATATTGCCAGGTATGTTGTCCTCGACGGCTAGCGCTCCTCAGACAAAAGGATATCGTCAGGAGTGCCTCAGGAAAGTGTGCCGGACCACTGTCGTTCTCTGTGTACACAAATGATTTGGCGGACAGGGTGGGCAGCAATCTACGGTTGTTTGGTCATGATGCCGTAGTGCACGGTAAGATGTCGAAGTTGCGTCACTGTAGGAAGGTACAAGGCGACTTGGAGAAAATTTACAGTTGGTGCCATGAATGGCTGCTAGCTCTAAATGTGGAAAAATGTAAAATAATGCGAATGAGTAGGAAGAACAAACCTGTAATGTTCGGATACAGTATTACCATTTATCTAATTGAGACAGTCAACTCGTTTAAATATCTGGGCTTACGGTAGCAAAGCGATGTGCAATAGAATGAGCATGTGAGAACCGTGGTAAGGAAGGCGAGTGGCCGACGTCCGTTTATTGGCAGAATTTTAGGAAGAGTGGTTCACCTGTATAGAAGACCGCGTATAGGACGCTGGTGACACCTATTCTTGAGTACTTCTCGAGTGTTTGGGATCCGTACCAGGCCGGACTGGAGGAAGACGCCGAAGCAATTCAGAGGCGGGCTGCCAGATTTGCTATCGGTAGTTTCGAACAACATGGTAGTGTTGACGGAGATGTTTTGGGAACTCAAATGTGAATCCTTGGAGGACAGGAGACGTTCTTTTCGAGCAACGCTGTTGAGAAAATTTAGAGAACCGGCAACTGAGGCTGACCGACACCAGTTTGTGTTCTGCTGCAGTAGCAGTTACATAACTTGTTCGTAAAGCTACTGAGACATTAAATATGTATACGACAGTCGAAAAAGCGAATTCCATTCATGGCGAATGTCGCAAAGCTAAATAGAGCAGCGGCGCGGTCCTATGATGAAGGGTACCCATATCGTGACAAGCATCTGCAGTCTGTCTTTGGAAACATTGAAAAAAGTTCTAGAAACGGAGTGTGGACAGTGAAATACACCTTGGGTAAAAGAAGATCAACTCATGAAAGAAATAAGACCACCATTTTAGAGCAGTAACATACACGATGCAAATGTCATTAAGAGGCGATCAACCAAACGAGTGTTCTGGGAACACTACATTCCGTCGCATTTCATTCCTCTTCACCCTCCGCTGCGTCTCCACATTTACGGCAATGACTTCTAAAATTTGTTACAGCTGTCCGAAAGTCATCTACGGCATGTGCGAAGTGGTGCGATATATCCGAGCAAAACTTTGTTTAAGAAAGAATCATTGTTTACAAACCATGTCAATCTTCCCATTATGAACTAATGGTTACCTGAAAATCCACGACGACCTAAAGAGTCGCGTATCATGTCGTTACTGGAAACCCAGAATCTACTCTGTAGGAATCAACATGGATTCCGGAAACAGCGATCGTGTGAGACCCAACTCGTTTTATTTGTTCATGAGACCCAAAAAATATTAGATACAGGCTCCCAGGTAGATGCCATTTTCCTTGACTTCCGGAAGGCGTTCGATACAGTTCGGCACTGTCGCCTGATAAACAAAGTAACAACCTACGCAATATCAGACCAGCTATGTGACTGGATTGAACAGTTCTTAGCAAACAGAACACAACATGTTTTTCTCAATGGAGAGACGTCTACAGACGTTATAGTAACCTCTGGCGTGCCACAGGGGAGCGTTACGGGACCATTGCTTTTCACAATAAATATAAATGACCTAGTAGATAGTGTCGGAAGTTCTATGTGGCTTTTCGCGGATGATGCTGTAGTATACAGAGAAGTTGCAGCATTAGAAAATTGCAGCGAAATGCAGGAAGATCTGCAGCGGATAGGCACTTGGTGCAGGGAGTGGCAACTGACCCTTAACATAGACAAATGTAATGTATTGCGAATACATAGAAAGAAGGATCCTTTATTGTATGATTATATGATAGCGGAACAAACACTGGTAGCAGTTACTTCTGTGAAATGTCTGGGAGTATGTGTACGGAACGATTTGAAGTGGAATGATCATATAACATTAATTACTATTAAAAACAGTCTTGATCACGATTTATTTAACAAGAAGACCGGTTTCGACCACTACTGTGGTCATCTTCAGACCATTGAGTAGGAACCTCTTTCTTCTGAAGAAAGAGGTTCCTACTCAATGGTCTGAAGATGACCACAGTAGTGGTCGAAACCGGTCACCTTGTTAAATAAATCGTGATCAAGACTGTTTTTAATAGTAATTATTTATAAGACATTGATCACTGCTGTTCCCGTAATGCATTCAAAAGTAATTCATATAACATTAATTGTTGGTAAGGTGGGTGCCAGGTTGAGATTCATTGGAAGAGTCCTTAGAAAATGTAGTCCATCAACAAAGGAGATGGCTTACAAAACACTCGTTCGACCTATACTCGAGTATTGCACATCAGTGTGGGATGCGTACCAGCTCAGGTTGACGGAGGAGATTGAGAAGATCCAAAGAAGAGCGGCGCGTTTCGTCAGAGGGTTATTTGGTAAGCGTGATAGCGTTACGGAGATATTTAGCAAACTCAAGTGGCAGAGTCTGCAAAAGAGGCGCTCTGCATTGCCGTTTAGCTTGCTGTCCAGGTTTCGTGAAGGGTGCGTTTCTGGATGAGGTATCGAATATATTGCTTCCCCCTACTTATACCTCCCGAGGAGATCACGAATGTAGAGTTAGGGAGATTCGAGCGCGCACGGAGGCTTTCCGGCAGTCGTTCTTCCCGTGAACCATACGCGACTGGAACAGGAAAGGGAGGTAATGACAGCGGCACGTAAAGTGCCCTCCGCCACACACCGTTTGGTGGCTTGCGGAGTATAAATGTAGATGTAGATGTAGAGTGGATGAAAACAACGCTCTTGGCCTATTAACGATTGGTGCGTGTCTTGTCAAGACTCGAATCACTGGTCCCTGTTTTATTGATGCGACTCTATTATTTATTTTATTTTTATTTACACAAGTTCCGCAGGGCCAAATTGAGGAGCAAATTTCCAAAGTAATGGGACTTATCAGTACAGGAAATTACAACATAACAGTAATAAGAGGTAAAAATAAAATGTTTATGAACCAGAAAAAAGTGAAGCCGTAAGTTTAAGTAAACACAATCAACAATACAACAAGAATCAGCTTAATTTTTCAAGGACATTATCGACAGAAGGAGTGACCGATGTGGAAACTCTTCACTTTCGATTTGAAAGCGCGTAGATTACTGCTAAGATTTTTGAATCCTTGTGGTAGCTACTGACAATGGATGCAGCAGTATGCTGTACACCTTTCTGCACAAGAGTTAAGGAAGTCCGATCCAAATTCAGGTTTGATTTCTGCCGCGTATTAGCTGACTAAAAACTGCTTGTTCTGGGGACTATGCTGATACTGTTAACGAGATATGACAGTAAGGAATACATATATTGAGAAGGCAATGCCAAAATACACAGACTCGTGAACAGGCGTCGACAAGAGGTTCGTGAACTTACACAACTTCTTGCACAAACCGCCGAAAATGTCCTTTTAGAACGGAAAGAGGTACCCAAAAATATAATACCTTACGACATAAGCGAATGAAAATAAACAAAGTAGACAAATTTTCATGTCGAACGATCACATACTTCAGATACTGTTCGAATAGTAAAAATGGCAGCATTCAAGTCTTTGAACAAGATCTTGAACGTGGGCTTTCCACAACAGTTTACTACCTATCTGAACACCTAGAAATTTGAACTATTCAATTAATATTCCAATTCTGTGAAATTAAAACGTCAGGTTTCGTTGAATTGTGTGTTAGAAACTATAAAAACTGAGTCTTGCTGCGATTTAGCTTTAGTTTATTTTCTAAAACCATGAAGTTATGTCATGAACCGAGCCAATGTTGCACACAACATCGTTTACTAACAAACTAGTGTCATCAGCAAACAGAAATATTTCAGTGTTACCCATAATACTAGAGGTCCCCCCCCCCTCCCCCCCCCCCATTTGACCGTACCCCGCCCAGACCCGACATCATAGCCATTCGCAACATTGTGAATAATGAACTTTTGAAGTACACTCAAGTATCTCGAGCTCCTCAGATACGCTGCTGCCTCAGCTACTGGAAGACATCACACTGCACCAGACATAAGGCAGTTCCTCCCATCCCACACATGTAATGACCTGGAGAGCTTCGGAACAGGCGTACAGGCAACGCAAAATGGTCCGTACACTCACAAGACTTGACACCTATGTACTTTTACCTTTGACGAAAATTAAAACAAAGACTACTCCCAAAGGCAACAAATGCATTATAACGCGCACATGTGGCTGCCACTAGCTCCAGATGAAATTCGACGTGCAGTATTGTTTCTCCGTTATCGCTTTACATTGTGTAACAATGGTCTAGGTCAACATTTTCAGCACTTGGTATGAGGGCCGTGATAATAAACAAGTGAATCGTGGCTAAGTTACAATTTTGCTTATGTTTGCTTTAATAGGGCAGACGTTCGTGGAACCTCTTCTCCTGGTAGCCAGTACTTTGAGGTACTGTTAACTTATACTATTTGATAAAGGCCCATACTTGTTGCGTCGTTGAAGTTCTCTTAGAAGCTTCTGTTAAATGACAGAGAAAAAGTATTTAATATATAATTCCATCGGAAATAAACAAAGTCGGTGGCGTAATTCGGCGACTGTGAACGAGAAAATTACTTAAAAACGTCAAGAAATTCGGAACGCTCTCCGTTATAACTTGGCGAAAACCATACCTCGATATATTTGTTCATTCTGGATACATCTGGGCCGGTCTGCTGCCTCGCTCTGTGTTGCTGTGATAGTGGGTACAGTGCCCACCTTGTGAAGTGTGTAACCTCACACCTCGTAATCGGCCTACTGGATTGTGGTATAACTGACCGTGATAACGTATGCTCAATAACATTTTAGAGTAAGTAAGGCTATCGATGCCAAAGGAAAATAAAAGTTGGAGAGAAAGTGCACAACGGGCCCTTCTGAAGGAAGAATCTATTCTAAACCTAATCTAAAGACTGATGATACCTTTGAAATGGGTGGAACATACTGGAATCACTCACGAACCATACATGGGGGAAAAGGATGGAACATAATATTTACAGTACTACAAAAATGATTGATAATACAAAGAAAACACTGATTAGCTAAAAAGGGAATACTTTAATGTTCGCTAGCCCGCTTGGGCAATGAATCTCCAGAATCTTAAGGAAGGTAATGGCAAAGAAATTCAGGCAAATAATCACTGGCATGGCAACAGAAGTTTTTCACACTTTTCCACACCTCAACAGTTGACGAGAAAGTGAACCAGAAACCTCTGAGTTTCCAGTACTTGTTTTGAAATACTAAATTTTGAAAGTAATATTAATCCTTTAACTGCTCTGGACGTGTCCTGTCCCTGTGTGCTCTGAACGTGTTTACGCGCGCCAACAGTCCTTCAGAGCACACAGGGACAGGTACAAAGGCGCGCGCGTTGACACGTCCAGAGCAGTTAAAGGGTTGAATGGAGTTACTGCCTAAATAAATGTTACTAAAACTTCGTTGTGTAAAAAAAAAAATACTTTCGGTAACCCCAGTGTAAAGTAATACAAAATTTAGAATAGGGCAAGCAATTTACTTTTGATTGTTGAAAGATTGAAATCAATTTCCTTTAAGCAATGAGCAACTGATTTTACTTGAAGTATAGCAACAATAAAATACACACTAAGCCGGCAGAAGTTACTCGCTAAGCTAAATATCTACATCGACATCCATACTCCGATAACCACCTGTACCCTGAGTACCTCTATTGGTTCTCCCTTCTATTTCAGTCTCGTATTGTTCGTGGAAAGAAGGATTGTCGGTGTGCCTCTGTGTTGGCTCTAACCTCTCTGATTTTATCCTCGTGGTCTCTTCGCGAGATATACGTAGGAGGGAGCAATATACTGCTTGACTCCTCGGTGAAGGTATGTTCTCGAAACTTCAACAAAAGCCCGTACCGAGCTACTGAGCGTCTCTCCTGCAGAGTCTTCCACTGGAGTTTATCTGTCATCTACGTAACGCTTTCGCGATTACTAAATGATCCTGTGACGAAGCGCGCTGCTCTCCGTTGGATCTTCTCTATCTCTTCTATCAACCCTATCTGGTACGGATCCCACACTGCTGAGCAGTATTCAAGGAGTGGGCGAACAAGCGTACTGTAACCTATTTCCTTTGTTCTCGGATTGCATTTCCTTAGGATTCTTCCAATGAATCTCAGTCTGGCATCTGCTGTACCGACGATCAACTTTATATGATCATTCCATTTTAAATCACTCCTAGTGCCTACCCCCAGATAATTTATGGAATTAACTGCTTCCAGTTTCTGACCTGCTATATTGTAGGTAAATGATATGGGATCTTTCTTTCTATGTATTCGCAGCACATTACACTTGTCTACATTGAGATTCAATTGTCATTCCCTGCACCATGCGTCAATTCGCTGCAGATCTTCCTGCATTTCAGTACAATTTTCCATTGTTACAACCTCTCGATATACCACAGCATCATCCGCAAAAAGCCTCAGTGAACTTCCGATGTCATCCACAAGGTCATTGATATACATTGTGAATAGCAACGGTCCTACGACACTCCCCTGCGGCACACCTGAAATCACTCTTACTTCGGAAGACTACTCTTCATTGAGAATGACGTGCTGCGTTCTGTTATCTTGGAACTCTTCAATTCAATGTCGCAATTGGTCTGATAGTCCATATGCTCTTACTTTGTTCATTAAACAACTGTGGGGAACTGTATCGAACGCCTTGCGGAAGTCAAGAAACAGGGCATCTAACTGGGAACCCGTGTCTATGGCCCTCTGAGTCTCGTGGACGAATAGCGCAAGCTGGGTTTCACACGATCGTCTTTTTCGAAACCCATGCTGATTCCTACAGAGTAGATGTTTAGTCTCCAGAAAAGTCATTATACTCGAACATAATACGTGTTTCAAAATTCTACGACTGATTGACGTTAGAAATATAGGTCTATAGTTCTGCACATTGTTCGACGTCCCTTCTGAAAACGGGAATGACCTGTGCCCTTTTCCAATCCTTTGGAACGCTACACTCTTCTAGAGATCTACGGTACACCGCTGCAAGAAGGGGGGCAAGTTCCTTCGCGTACTCTGTGTAAAATCGAACTGGTATCCCATCAGGTCGAGCGGCCTTTCCTCTTTTCAGCGATTTTAATTGTTTCTCTATCCCTCTGTCGTCTATTTCGATATCTACCATTTTGTCATCTGTGCGACAATCTAGAGAAGGAACTACAGCGCAGTCTTCCTCTGTAAAACAGCTTTGGAAAAAGACATTTAGTATTTCGGCCTTTAGTCTGCCATCCTCTGTTTCAGTACCATTTTGGTCACAGAGTGTCTGGACATTTTGTTTTGATCCACCTACCGCTTTGACGTAAGACCAAAATTTCTTAGGATTTTCTGCCAAGTCAGTACATAGAAATTTACTTTCGAATTCATTGAACGCCTTGAAACACGTATGTAACGCAGCAGCGATGGCGAGGCATTGTAGCATCTGTGACCAGAGAGTATGCGCTTGACCGCGCGAGTGTTGCGAGCGGTTCTCAGTCAGTAGTAGTCTTTGCGAGTTAGTTGTCGCTATGCAGAGTAGCAGTCAGTCAGTCGTTGCGAGTCTGTAGCTCTGTCTAGTTGAGAGCAGTACTCAGTCTGTAGTCGTCATGCAGAGCGGTCGGTCAGTAGTAGCAGCCCAGTGCGGTTGTGTGATGTAGGCGGTCGGCAACAATGGTCAAGATGAGGAATAAGGTATACTGTTAATTAATATAATCATTAGATAATGAAAAATTTTATTTATTGTAATTATTCTCCAACAAGTCTCCCAATAATAATTTTTATTTCAAAAGCATTTTCTCAAAAGTTTAATTTTTTTGAACTAAAGATCTCGTTGCACTTCCCATTTCATTCCACTTCTTTTTGAAGAAAAATTTCACTAGAATTACAAAAAAAAAGGAGAATATTATTATTTGCAATGTAGTTCCTCCAAGTGGTGCGCAACAACAAGAGCAGATATGTGACATCCATTTATTCTGAGGTAAGACTTTAATTCTGATTGTTTTTACACAGGGCCAAAGACCGATATTTCGGTTTAATTGAATTTTCTTGTCACTGAATGGACTTTAATTTTTTGAAGGATTTATAATTGAGTCAGATTGCGAATTTCACATTTGTTGCCATTGTCAGTACATTTGATTGTGGGCAGGTTACGCATAGAGCCATGTCCATCAGCATTTCTAATTAGTATCGTTATTTTCTTTTAAAATTTTTGTGGGGAGGTTACACTTGGCTCCCATTTCTATTAAGTATTGCTATATTTTCTTATAAAAAAAATTGCGGTGGGGAGGTTACACTTGGCGACACCCAGTCCAGGATCGTATTTCGTTGAGAGTCTTTTGAGCGACAGTCAGATATCTGCTCTTATTTGCTTAGATAATTAGGATTTGGCGCAACGCTTTTAATAATATTGTGACTTTCTTTCTACAGGTCAACGGCAATTTGCTGCTTTGTTGTATTTGTGTGTTGCTTTTGCATTGTGCTTATTTGTTTTGTGAAAAATTTTGACTATTGTAAAAATGCCGCGAAAGACTGTGAATAGTGTATCGCGAAGTATTGTGAATGAAATTACCGACTTAAACAACGTGACCGATAGTAATTGTGATACGCAACGTAATGATGACAATCCTGCGTTCACTAACAATCAGTGCATTCCAACCACTAATGATGACTTTCACCTTAATGATGAACAAACGAACTCAATTGTCTCGTCTGTTAACTTGACGACAATTGATGACGCAGAATGCTCTATGGTAATGAGCGCTGTAGAGCTTAACACACCCGATTTGGAAAATTCAAGTAATGTACAGTCAAATCTGTCTAATGAAAATGAACAGATCACACAAAGTAGGACAGATGTATTTAATTCCGAAACAATGACTGATAGTATACATTTGACTGACAAACCTTTTTGTAAATTTCAGAATGACCAAATGGTTACAGAAAGTGAAACAATTCCAGATCCACTATTGAACAGTACAGATAATAGAAATGGTAATTTTGGCTCGGATCCAATTATGGCAATACTGATACAACTTAGGGAAGATAATAAACAACAGAGTGAAAATTTCAAACAACTTAGGGAAGATAACAGACAGCTTAGTGAACAAATTAGAGACGTTGCCGCGCAGTGCCATGACACTAAGGAACAATTGCGCGTGGAAATTGAGGCTTGTTCTCAAAAAAATAGCGAAGAAATTAAGTCTGTTGCGCAAGAATTAAGAGAAATGCAAACAGCCGCAACAGAAACACTCAGAGACGAAATTAGCGGAGTCGCTAAACAATGCTCTGAAAAAGCTGCACAATTACGGGACGAGTTTAAAGCAATGACGGTAGAACTTTCGCGCACTATGGACGCAAAGATAGACGCGAAATTCGAACAGCAGAACACTCAGATTAACGAGCGCTTTAGTCAGCACATACAGAACAGTGATACGCGTTTCCGCAGATTTATTCAAGATCAAAACAAAGTAAAACGACAAGTCATGGAAACAATCACTGCACAGAGACAAGAGGACAAACGTAAAATATTCGCGAAAGCGAAGACGTATGTAGACAATAATATTACTACAGTGTCCGACAAAATTAATACCATAGAACAATTGAACGCGGAATTACGGGATGAAATTTCTGATCTTAAAGCAAAAACGGATACACACACAGTAAATATTCAAACAGTGACAGATAGATTCGAACAACTAGATCTAACACAGGATTGCGATGTCATCAAAGCTGATGTTAAAAAACTGAGCGAAACTACGCGCAAGTTGCAAAAACAGATTAATGCGTCTGATTCTAAAACCGATGATCAGGTTAAAATACTGACTGAAAAATGTGATGAATTGGCCAGTCGTATTGATGTTATCGAAAATACTAATGACAATAAATCAGACGATACTGCACCGGTTTCTTTTATCCAAACACCTGAATTTCAAAATTTACAGCTGACAATTAATGAAATCGATTCATCTAACAACACGTTACGTCGGAAGTTATCAAATTTACAACAAGAAGTAACAGAGATGAAAAACATGTCAGTTAATAACATACCACAACAGACGCCACTTTATGAACATGTGTCAGACTCACGCAGCGCGTATAATTTGGGTAATCTACAGAGAGTACGGGACTTAGATTCCGATCAACCGCAGTTCAATAGATTCTCTTACGATCCTGAACCTGTTTTATTACACAGAGATGATAATTTCGACTATAAACATTTTCTGTCAGTAAGAAAGTTCAAAATATTTAAAAACGATAGAACGCAGATTCACCCACTGGATTGGATTCAACAGTTTAGCTTTGCTCTTCCACCGACTTGGCCTGTAACACATAAACTTGAATTTATTTGCAGTTTTTTGGAAGGCGAACCGGCAACTCGTATGAGACCGATCGCGAGACAGTGTTACTCGGTAGAGGAATTTCAGAATGCTTTTCTGTCAGCGTACTGGTCGAAGACGACACAGCGCGGAATTAAAGATCAACTAATTAGTTTGCCAAACTATGAAAACTCAAATTTTCCCAGTGTAACGCAATTTTTTGAGCACATGGTACAACAAAACCAGTACCTAAGTGAACCGTACAGTGAATCCGCACTTATACAACTATGCATCTCTAAATTACCACGGTCATTACGAGTGTCACTTCTAACGGGCCAGCAAAAAGAAAACATTTCAGCATTCAGAGATCTTTTACAGCTCTTGGAAGTACAGCAATCCGATTATTCTTTTGTAAACAAAAACTTTTCGAGTAACAACCAAGGTCAACAACAGTACTGCAATTATGATCAGGGACGTAATTTCAATCGGAAAGATAACAGACGCTTTAGGAACGATAACTACCAGAAATTTAATAACAGGCAAAATTCTAATTATCAATACCGTCAAAATTTTCAGCAACAGGAACAACACTTTAGTAACAATAGAGGTGTTTCACAACAACAACATCAAAACCAGCCGATTAGGATACCTAACCAACAATGGAATACACAAGGTCAACCAGGCTTTAATGTTTCGCCGCGTGGACGCATAGTCCCTGGTCCAACAAATAGTAACGTACGTCAGCACGGAAACAACTACGTACAAAGAAGACAGTATTTCAATTCCTATCGTAATGCACCGTATAGGAATGACTATTACGACAGACGTAAAAATAATGAAGACAATTTTCAGCGAACGTCTAACAACAGTCGGTCATACCAACAGCAAAATCATACGCAAGAACATATTCTCATGAATGAACCCGACAGTAGGTACCATCCAGAGCGTAACACGCCTGGAAGAAGTAATAGGACAGTTCAAATAGTCGAAATGCCACAGAATCCTCCTAATAATAATAACACGTCAGATAGAATCTGACTAGATAATGTACAGGACGCATCTTGCAATAATACAAGCACTACCTTAGACACGCAAAATGTTGTTCACGAAAATGTAATTACTTTTGACGACATCAGAGACACTCTTTTACAGGAAAGACCAGTTATTCAGAAAACCATTTCACATCCTGTTATCGAAATTAAAATTGGTTCATCGAAATTCTCAGCAGTAATTGATTCCGGATCACCTATATCAGTAATAAATGAGGAGACTTTTAATGAGTGCAACAAAGAGAATACTTATCCGACATTACCTTTAGGCAAAACAAAAGTGAAAGGAGCAGTATCGAGTAAAGGAGTAGACGTTAAATTACAGACACATTTATCATTTTGTATCGCAGGTCACACGTTTCACTCTAATTTTTGGATTGTTCCTTTATTGACAACAGACGTTATTTTAGGCACGAATTTTCTGGTACAACACGAAGCAGTCATTGATTTTCAGAATTCTTATTTAATGTTAGAGGATGAAAATGTACAACTTGCTTTAGAATTTCAGCACTCATTATCTGCGGAAGAACAAACAATTAACCGCACAGAGGTCATTTCCGCAACACGTGACATAGACTGTAATCCCACATTGTTAACGGATACGTACGTACACAACTATAATACTCCAGACGAAATGGACTACGACGTAATACAAATGATTTCCGATAAAGTTAAAGAGAGTAGTGCAATTACAGACGACGAACGAACGCAATTACACAAAATTCTTTTACAGCAAGCTCCAGTTTTTGACAACATTCCTGGTACTATGTCCGGCTTTATGTATGAATTTCAAGTCAAACCGCATGACACATTTAAAGCAAAGCATTATCCTATTCCATACATTCACAGAGAACAGGTTAAAAAAGAATTGCAGGATATGCTCGACCAAGGAATTATAGAACCAGCAGTTAGTTCGTACATAAACCCGCTACATATTGTTAAGAAAAAAGATGGCTCACTTCGCCTTGTACTTGATTCACGTCACATTAATGACATTATTATTAATGAAACAGATCGACCACAGACATTAGAGGAACTTTTACAGAAATTTCACGGTACAGCTATTTATTCCACATTAGATTTGAAATCGGGATTTTGGCAAATTCAACTTCATCCGAATTGTAGAAAATATACAGCTTTTCTCTGTTTCGGCGACTGTTATCAATTTTGCAAACTACCGTTCGGCTTAACTATTTCTTCTGCAGCTTTTATTCGCGGTTTGAACACAATACTTCCGACAGAACTTAAAGACAGAATTACGACGTATGTAGACGATATTCTTATCGCAGAAGCTAACTGGTCTGAACACAATATGATTCTTGAACAACTGTTACAAACTTTTCATGCACAAGGACTCACAGTTAACCTCAGTAAATCGCACTTTGGCAAAACTTCTATAAAATTTCTTGGACACGTAATTTCAGCAGAAGGCATTGCACCTGATCCGGAAAAACTTCAAGCTCTACGTGACATTACTGTTCCTACGACGAAGAAGCAATTACGCAGTTTTTTGGGCTTAATTAACTTTTTTCGTAAATTTATTCATCATTCTGCTTTAGACACGCCTAGACTATGCCAATTAACAGGTAAAAACAGTATTTGGTCTTGGGATAAGCAAGCACACTCTGAATTCATGAACCTGAAACATGCTTTGTTGAATGCACCACTTTTATCGCATCCAGATCTTACTAGAAATTTTTCCATTGCTACCGACAGTTCCAACACCGCTTTAGGCGTACACATTTTCCAGGAAATAGAAGAAGATGGTTCTACAGTAATTAAAAACATCGCATTTGCAAGTCGCATTTTGTCACCTGCTGAACGAAATTATTCCGTCACAGAACTTGAAACATTATGTGTTGTATGGGCTTTCACGAGATTTAGGCACTTTCTTTACGGCAGACATACCACCGTCTACACAGACCATAGAGCGATACAATTTTTACTTTCAGCTAAATTCACTCACGACAGGTTAAGCAGATGGAAACTATATTTACAGGAATTTAATTTTACAATAGTTCACATTCCCGGTACGCAAAATGTTATAGCAGACGCACTATCGCGTTCTCTCAGTAACAATCAGCAAGACGTAGCAACCAACTTCTGCAAAGCAAATTTCAGTGTCATGTACATTCAGCAGGTTGCATTTGAAAATTTTATTTCATCGTCATTACAGGACATAGCACAAGAACAAAATAAGGACAATGTGTGGAAAGAAATTAAACACCTTTGGCAAGATAGGAAAAATGTTACGATTAGGAACCACTACACTGTACGCAATGACATTCTGTTTCGCCGCTCTCATCCTGACAGCAACATTTGGTTATTATGCATTCCTGACGAACTGGTTAACAAACTAATTTGGTACACTCATTTAAGTTACGCACATTACGGAGCACGAAAATGTTTTCTTATACTGAGACAGAACTGTTATTTTACCAACATGGAAAAACGTATACGACGAGTTTTAGCGTCTTGTAAAATTTGCCAGAAAGCTAAATCAGACACCACTTCACATATTCCTCCTTTATATCCCATTATACCTGTGAAATTAAGACACATGGCCGCAGTAGATATTTTTGGTCCGATTCCGAGAACTAACAGAGGTTTTTGCTACATTTTTGTCGCTGTTGAGCTCACTTCAAAATTTGTTACTTTCACTCCGTTACGCAAAGCTACTGCTAAAACTGTTTCGAAAGCATTTGTAAAACATTTTCTATTTCATGTAGGGCATGTAATGAAAGTAATTTCTGATAATGGATCTCAATTTCGTAGTAGTGTATGGACACGCATGTTACGAGCTAGAAACATTTCTCCGATCTATATATCCAAGTACCACGCTTCTTCGAACCCTTGTGAAAGATTAATGAAGGAAATTGGTAAGCTGTGCAGAATATACTGCCACAAAAGACATATTGATTGGGATACACACATACTCTCATTCCAAGATGTAATTAATTCCATTCCAAATGAATCCACTATGCTATCTCCGACTGTTATACTGAAAAACGTTGAACCACCGAACAAAATTAAAGAATTAATAGAATTCCCCAAAAATCGTCGCCTACGACACCACGAAATAATTGACATTGCGCTGAACAACATCAAACGTGCCGCAGAGCGCCGGAGAAGACAGCAAAAACAGGTTTGTACACGCCGCGACTTTCACGTTGGACAGAAGATATTAGTACGTACACACTATTTATCCAGCAAATTAAAAGGTAAGTGCAGTAAATTTGAACTTCTATACGCAGGTCCGTATCGGATTCGCAGTATCCCTCACCCCAATGTTGTACACGTCGAAACTTTGAGAACCAGAAAATCGAAAGGCAATCACCATATCTCAAACATTAAACCGTTTATTGAGTGAAACCACTGTATGAATTAACACACTATGATGCCATTTACTAATGCAATTAATTCACCTGACTAATTATTGATGATTATCGTATTTTTTTTCTTGGCAAGTGCCCGGCAAGGTAAGGTTAGCAGGTCGCTCTTCTTGTCGTTACACATCAGACCGTGCATATTTTCCAGATGAATTTACACATTTACGACTATTTCTGCAATTATATTTATGTGACTACTTATTGATGATTATCGTATTTTTTTTCTTGGCAAGTGCCCGGCAAGGTAAGGTTAGCAGGTCGCTCTTCTTGTCGTTACACATCAGACCGTGCATATTTTTCCAGATGAATTTACACATTTACGACTATTTCTGCAATTATATTTATGTGACTACTTATTGATGATTATCGTATTTTTTTTTCTTGGCAAGTGCCCGGCAAGGTAAGGTTAGCAGGTCGCTTTTCTTGTCGTTACACATCAGACCGTGCACATTTTCCATTTTTTTGTGTATATGACTGTACTCCAGTTTTGTTTGTATGCACTATGAAATAGTTAAGGTATAACACACACCAGTCGACTTTGACATTTTTTTTTTTGCTTATGACATCTCAACATCGTGACTGTTTCACATTTTTTTTTGCTACTGCATTGTATTATTCTGTGTACATTTTTTCGCATCCGAACACTGTCAATGTCTTGGACATATTACGTTTTCTGTCATGTTATGCTGTATGGTTAATTGTGTCACCATAAACCAGTCATTATTTAGTGGGTATAGGATTTAAATGCAAGACATTAATCTTTGTTCATCAATTTCAGAAAGGAATGATGATTCTAAGAAATAAATTTAACATAAATGGGAATTTCACCTACGGAATAAACGAAAGGAGATGCAATAACTTTATGAGGAAGAGTAAAGGGATCAGGATTAACAAGCATTAACAAGACTATACTATACTCATCACAGAATAGCAGTCTTAACTAATTTTTTCTTTCAGAATACAAGGTGATTGATGCAGGCTGTCAGAGAGAACTACACATCTTATTTTTAGTGATGAAATATGCTAGAGATAAGGAATAGTTAGGTAATGAGTAATGAAGTGATTTTTTGCAGATGATAGTGAATACTGATGAATAATGATGAAGGAAATGGTATTATGAATAATGAAGTTTTTCTTTACAGGTGATGATAATGGTGAAGTTATGATGATATGGATAATGAAGTTTTTTTCTTTATGCCACGTAGTTATTTAAGTATTTGTTGCGGTTTGCTTTGACAGCAGGTGTTACATTGCATAGTAGGATGACGGAAAGTTTTGGAAAGGACAGCTATGGAACACATTTTATACACATTTCACTACTTGTTAATTCGAAGTTCACTACTTTTCAGCATAGTGTGCGTTTCTTCTTTCAGGTCAATAATCCGTTTTTGTATTTTTTCCAGGAGAAGTTTTTCATGACACTTACTAAACCTGTTACTTATTATACCTGTTCTAGTACTTGCATTTTTATATTTTTTACCCATTTGTGTTTATCATTTATAAATGTGATCACATGTACTGCCTTGTTACATAATCTTGCTACAGCTGACTCATGACGAATGACGTTACCTATCCTCATTTGCAGCAATAGGTCAAAAGCAAAAAGTATTATGCCTTAGCAATTAATTATCGATCCCAACGCAATGCATTGCTACCAAAAAAAATGTATTACCAGTCCCACATAATGTCACTAGTTTATGATAATTCTGAATAATACTGATCAACTCTGAATAGCATGTCACTCGAGTAATGACCTCTTAATGAGACTATATTCAAAATAATGCTTTGTCACTAGCTAATAACTGCCACTGTTTATTGTAATGCCTGTGATTACTAATGATTTGACTGTAATTAACTGATTTTTAATAATGACTTTGTAATGATCTGAATAATACTGAATGATGAACTATGTTTTATTCTATTCAATACTTGATGGCCACTGAGTGCCAATAATTAATGTCAATCAACGAAATTGTTATTAATTATGCCATTAATTAACTCTTGTTTTCAATGTTCATACTTTGTAATTGGAAATAAATGTGATTGTTTAATAATGCTTTGTAATTAGAAGAAGGCTAATGATTCTTAATAGATTGGAATGACAAATGATTAATTAACTGTAATTAGGAGAAGGTTAATGATTCTTAATTATACTCTGTAACTGAAAAGAATGCGATTATTTCATAATATTTTGTAACCAGGAAAAGAAGGCTACTGATTCTATGTAAAACAATTAATGAACATTTTTCTGTAATACTACATACTTGGTACAGAAATGTTCAATAACTGGGCTATGAATGCCACGAACTATCAATGAAGACTGTAATTGTCAATATTATGTGACTTGATGTCCTTCACCTCATAAGCTGACTACCCTGAATTACTGCAATGTCCATTTGTCCTGTTTATCCCAGTGATCATGGAGCACTATATTTGGTTTTGCACTAATTCTACGTTGGTGTGCCTTGTAAGAGTGTGGTGTTGACACGACATGCTTTCCACCACCATGAGCGATGAAGACATTATTATGGTCCCACTGTTTGGTGTACCTAATGTACTGCCAAAATGAAAACATGGAACATTACTACGACAGTTCAGTGTCTTGGCTACACTGATAAATTCTGATGGGAAAAGAACTTCAAGTTGTGTCACTTGGTGTTGTACTACTGTGGAAAGATATGGACTTTCAGAGCAGCTGTGTGCAATCTAAAGTGCTACAACCATGATGCAATCCTTCCCTTTCCTATCCTGATTCTTGTCACATAAAAAAAAAAATTTTTTTTTGGTAACATCATTTATGTTCATAGGTTATACATTTTTCGATTCGCTAAACTCCAGTGTGAGTACACTTATGTCACTGGTCGACATGATGTTTGCCATTATGTTTATTTGTTGTGAAAATACTAAAGACATTTTTCAGTGCATGTGCACTTTGGACATGAATTTTTTTTTGCCATTATGTTTATTTGTTGTGAAAATGCTAAAGACATTTTTCAGTGCATGTACACTTGTCAACATAATATTTTTTGCCAGTCTGTTTATTTGTTCTGAATATGCTAAAGAATTTTTTCAGTGCCTGTGCACTTTATCTGTCAAAAAGTTTGTATATACTTTTCTGATTTGCTACTATGTTTTGTACTCACATTTTGTCTTTGTCTGATATATTTTGTACTTAGTGCGTGTGCACAACATTTACTTTATGTACTACATCTAATTATTCTTGCCAGTCTGTTTATTTGTTCTGCATATGCTAAAGAATTTTTTCAGTGCCTGTGCACTTTATCTGTCAAAAAGTTTGTATATACTTTTTTCTGATTTGCTACTATGTTTAGTATTCACATTTTGTCCTTGTCTGATATATTTTGTACTTAGTGCGTGTGCACAACATTTAAATATTCTGTAAGTTGTAGGATTTTGTTAATTAAAGAAAAATTTTGCCGCGCTTGGCAAGTCCAAATGACTCACCATCGCTGCCAAATTTTTGCCCCCCGAGTGGAGGGTTATGAAACACGTATGTAACGCAGCAGCGATGGCGAGGCATTGTAGCATCTGTGACCAGAGAGTATGCGCTTGACCGCGCGAGTGTTGCGAGCGGTTCTCAGTCAGTAGTAGTCTTTGCGAGTTAGTTGTCGCTATGCAGAGTAGCAGTCAGTCAGTCGTTGCGAGTCTGTAGCTCTGTCTAGTTGAGAGCAGTACTCAGTCTGTAGTCGTCATGCAGAGCGGTCGGTCAGTAGTAGCAGCCCAGTGCGGTTGTGTGATGTAGGCGGTCGGCAACAATGGTCAAGATGAGGAATAAGGTATACTGTTAATTAATATAATCATTAGATAATGAAAAATTTTATTTATTGTAATTATTCTCCAACAAGTCTCCCAATAATAATTTTTATTTCAAAAGCATTTTCTCAAAAGTTTAATTTTTTTGAACTAAAGATCTCGTTGCACTTCCCATTTCATTCCACTTCTTTTTGAAGAAAAATTTCACTAGAATTACAAAAAAAAAGGAGAATATTATTATTTGCAATGTAGTTCCTCCAAGTGGTGCGCAACAACAAGAGCAGATATGTGACATCCATTTATTCTGAGGTAAGACTTTAATTCTGATTGTTTTTACACAGGGCCAAAGACCGATATTTCGGTTTAATTGAATTTTCTTGTCACTGAATGGACTTTAATTTTTTGAAGGATTTATAATTGAGTCAGATTGCGAATTTCACATTTGTTGCCATTGTCAGTACATTTGATTGTGGGCAGGTTACGCATAGAGCCATGTCCATCAGCATTTCTAATTAGTATCGTTATTTTCTTTTAAAATTTTTGTGGGGAGGTTACACTTGGCTCCCATTTCTATTAAGTATTGCTATATTTTCTTATAAAAAAATTGCGGTGGGGAGGTTACAGCCTCTCGCATGGCCCTCCTCACACTACTTTTCGCTTCGCTTAATTTTTGTTTGTCTGCAAGGCTTTGGCTATGTTTATGTTTGCTGTGCAGTTCCCTTTGCTTCCGCAGCAGTTTTCTAACTCGGTTGTTGTACCACGGTGGCTCTTTTCCATCTCTTACGATCTTGCTTGGCACATACTCATCTAACGCATATTGTACGATGGTTCTGAACTTTGTTCACTGATCCTCAACACTATCTGTACTTAAAACAAATTACAGAGTAAATGAAATCGTGCACTCATAATTTGCGCTATGTCTTTAGTTATTAGTTTTGCCAATGAATTTTTACGTTACTTGAAGTGAATGAAGTTAATGGTGAAATTTACAAATTAGTTAAACCTATGTTATGCAATGCAAGAACGAGCAGTTACTGAAACATTAAATTTAGACTGAAATCTGTCATTAGCAAATACCCAAAAGTGCCAATAAATAATTAATCAATTGTCGTAATTTTACGGCACTCGGTGACTGCCTGGAAAGGAAAGGGACCCTGCTTGGCAATAGCTTCTGAGGACAATGACAACACAAGTTTTAACTATTGCAGGTTATTATGCAAGTTAGTGATATCTTCTGAAAAAATGCCGTTGGGTTCACATTTTTCACTTAACAGTGTTGCAATGCTGTGACGAACACTGTAGTCGACGACAGTGCTGAGCCGGCGCCGTTGCTGCTGCTGGGCGCTGAGAACCCCGAGCCGCCTCCAGAGCCGCGGGTAGTTGAGGGACAGCCAGCTGCGAGGACTGCAGCTCCCTCCGCCTCCGCCTCCGCCTGGCCACTCCCACCGTGCCCTCAATACTCGCTGGTTGACGACACTCGCGCTCCTACAGTGCTGGCGCGTCTGCGAGAGCGCCCAACAAGCAACTCCCGCACTCTTCCACGACTCAAGCTGCTCTGCCCCCTCTCTGCTCGCAAAGCGACACAGACTGTCCATACGCAAAGATAAACAACGGCACAGCTACTGCCATTTCGTCGACGAAATCGATACCTCTAAATAAAGTCCCCTTGTGTATTACCCAGCAGTTTACAATATTTTTATTATAATTACACTCGATTATATACTGACAGAAATAAATACACTATTACGTCGATTAAGTATTAAATACAGTTTCTGTAATACAGCTTACAGATTCAGAATCAAAAGGACAGTACAAGTTACCAGCGAATATGAAACGGCGAAACATTTTGAATGGTCCAGAAGGTATGTCATCTGCATTTTCGGTGTTACGAGTAGCCGGTAGAAGGTGCTTTCGCTTCCACTTTCCTTTTCAGGCACATAGACCTGTTGCAATACATAAAACAAGCCTTTGCATGTAGAATATTACACATATTACTTAAAGAACCATTTGCATGAAATAACAAACGTACATTTCCTTCATTTAATGGAGCATGTAGTCTACATTGTTCCAACTGGTA
This sequence comes from Schistocerca serialis cubense, assembly GCF_023864345.2. NCBI lineage: Eukaryota > Metazoa > Arthropoda > Insecta > Orthoptera > Acrididae > Schistocerca > Schistocerca serialis. The sequence goes on along the minus strand of NC_064648.1, from coordinate 57,913,477 downwards.
CCTAGAGGGTGCTATCACTGTATAAGAGCAAAAATACGTCTTCCCATCTCTCAATCTCAAACGCTTGTATATTATGTTTGAAAGATAATTTGCGTCATTTCATAGTGCTCTAATATTTGCGGTAGATTTTTTTTCCTCTATAATAGCGATTTTCTATTTTAATGCTATAAACGTCGTGTGTCCCCTTTCCTGACTTACTAGTACTATAGGTGGCATTTTGCATTTAATTATCGCTTCTTCACTTTTGAGCGCTTAATCTATTTCAAAATAGTTTAGTTTGTTATGCACCTTCATCAAACTCGCCATTTTTTCAGTTGGTAAGTACTCCTCGTCTTTATATATCTCAAATATTTCTTTCCGCAAGTTTTTCACTCGCTCAAAAATAAATAAATAAATAAAAATAAAATAGGGATTCCGTACAAACGCAGATATTGCCAAAATGGAAAGTGCTACTGACATGTGGTTTTCACAGAATGGATTGGTACTCAGGGGCTCGTATTATTAGCCAACAAACAGATTTGCAATACTACTTAAAAAGTGTATTTTCTGTGAGAACTCACATTTTTTAAATATAACACTGCGTATTGGCATTAAGAAACTAAAATTAGAGTAAACTATGTCACCGGTGTTTGTTGCAGGATTCTAGTGCGAGTCGTTTACGAGACATCGTATTCTGAAAAGTTCCCACACCGAAACTTGTACAATACCCGTGATAGCACGCACTAAGCAACACCAGCTATACGGATTCTGACCAGTAACGAGACAATTGACGACGACAGGTGTTGAAAATAACCACCGGCAGCGGCAGTACACGCTTCCAGTGTGGTATGGAATGACTGCTGTACACGTGCAAACATTTCAGCGGAGGTGCCCGAGCAGACTGAACTGGTATGTCGTTGCATACCATCGGATGTAGTTGGTATGTCCTTATAGACAGCTTTCCCCGCAGAAAGAAAGCTACAGGCGTCAAATACGGGGAACGGGCCGGCCAAGGTACAGGTCCTCTGCGTGCAAACCAACGGTTTGGAAAGAACTCGTGAAGCCATGCTGCAGTACTTCGGCCACTATGGGCTGGACAGCCGTCATGTTGGTACCACAGGTTCCTTTGCAGAGGGACGTCTTCTACCATCCGTCTGTTAGGAGGCTTGCGATACTTGTGCACTTTCAGCGTTCCGCCTAAAAAAAACAGGCCTATGAGGCGCAACACGTTTAAACTCCATGGGCGCTGACGTTCCACCTGACGAAGCTAACGGGTATTGTCAACAGACTAATACTGCATGATTCGGTGGTTTACCTGGCCGTAATTGCTAAATGTGGCTTCACCGCCCTTTACAAGCAAGTTTATACAATTGGAACCCTTTTTTTAATGATCAAGTACTGTTAACATGATTCTCATAATCGTATCCATGCAGCAGTTGATTGGGTGATGGAGAATGCGTAGCACACTCGCCTGACGCATGCCACTTCCCCGTGCGATTGCGCGGCAGCTACTATGCGGATCAAATGCAACAGCAACAAGAATATTAATTTCTCCCTCTTCTGTCGTCATTTGTTTCCTTCTGTTGCATTGTCTAGATGTTACACTACCACTTTCATATAACTGGCTGAAGAGGTTGATAAATAACTGCCGAGATGGCTCACGTCTATTGGGATATCTCGCCGCCTACACTATACAGGAAAATACTGCATTCTTCCTACACTCTCCATACACTACGAGCATGTCGGCTTTTTCTGCATTGCTAAATCCCACCGTCCACTCACGACCCACTCCTTGGACTGCCACACACTGACTGACTATCAAGTCGCAATGTACTCAAAGAACACACAAACACCCTGTGAGTAAACATAACAATATGGTGCCTAGCAGCCACGCAGGTTGAATGGCACAAAGAAGGGTCGGTGTGGAAACTGTTCAAAATAGAATCCTGCAGCAAATACCACTGTAATTGTAATTTAGCCCAATTTTTGTCTGTTAAAGTCAAGAGCGATTGTCACATTCAAAAAAGTGCATGTTTGGACAAAAAATACACGTTCTAGGTATTATTACGATCTCTTTATTGTCTAACAATACGGGCCACTGATTACTAATAAATTCTGTGACAATCGCACGTCAGCAGCACTTTCCATTTGCGCAATATTTGTGGATCGAGTTTTGGATGATTCAGCATGTGTATAGACAGTTCATCCGTGGCAGGATCGGGAATCTCCACCACTTTTGATTATTATCGATACTGATACTGGCGACGTATCGGTCCCAGGGTTTTCAAGATTTTCGACAGTGTTTCAGTTTCAACAACATAACTGTGGAACAAAGTCACGCATCAGGCAGACGACCATTATTACATTAATGAGTAGTTCTCCGTCCGAGCTGACCAAGTCGCAATGGTACCAGTCAGACATCAGGCAAGGACGTCTTTATTGCTGATAAGACGCATTTCGAAATTTATCTGTCATCAAAACGCAATATCTATGTGGAGTAGTAGCTCCAGGTTATGTGATGATGGATAATTTCCGAAGTGTGTCATATGAGCAGTAGAGTTATTTCTCACCTGGTGTTTGACTTTTACCATTGCGACCCGGTGATTCTGAATGCCGGACTGCCGATTGTTTTAAGTTAAAATCTGACGTCGAATAACAAATGAGGAAAGAAATATTTTTCGTCTGATATAATTCACTTTAAATATATTCGGATTTTTTTCTTTACTTCTACTGTGAAATTTTGCTTACTGCCAAATTTCATGATTGTAGCTCAACGGGCGGTACCCTACGGGTTTTGATGATTGAGTTTTCGAGTGCCAAAATACGCTGACGGACTAAAACCTCATGACCACTGCCCACCGTGACGTGGCGCGCTAACAAAAGGATGTTAGTCGAGCGGACACGGACGGGCGATCACCCTAGCGAAGATATGGGTAGCAAATTAGGAAATCTATTAAGATAAGCGACTTTGACAAAGGGCACAGTATTATTACGCAGAGCCTGTTAACTAGTATCTCGAAAATGAAGAAGCTGGTCGAATGTTCCCGTGCTACTGTCGTGAGCATCTTGGGACAGAGGTAGAAGGACAGTGAAACCGCCATTAGGCGCTAAATGGTTGCACGTCCACGACTCTGTACAGAACGTGCGGGTTCGCAGGCTTGCGTGCTCAGCAAAGCAGGGTAGATGGTGATCTGTGCCATCTCTGCCGAGTGAGCTCAACGTTGGTGCACGCACAAGTGTTTCAGAGCACAGTGTTCGTAGTACATTGTCGAACATGGAGCTCCGCAGCAGACGACCCCTATGTGTGCACATATGGCCCATCGACATCGTCGATTACGATTGAAGTGACCACGGGACCATCAGGGTTCGAATGCCGATCAATGCAAACGTGTCCGCTCTTCGGGTGAATCACATTTTTGCTACACGAAGTCGATGGTCGTCTCCACAATCATCGTCGTCGAGGTGAACGGCGGCTCAAAAGGTGCAGCGCGCTACGGACTAAGGGTGGTGGGAACAGTATAATGCTGTGGGTGACATTACTCTCCGCTTCCATAGTACCTGCGCTAATAATCTAAGACGAGCTGACAACTGCAAACCACTGCATCCCTTCAAGCTTGATGTTTTCGTGACGGCGATGCCATCTTTCAGCAGACTGTCCATGTCTCGGAGCTACAACCGTCGTACAGTGGTTTGGGGAGCATTATGGTGAACTCCTGTTGATGTCTCGGCGACCAAACTCGCCTGATGTAAATCGTATGGAAGCCGTCTCGGTGGTTACCTGGCGCCATCGCCGCACACGCAGATCAGCGGCCCGTTAGTTACCCGAATTACGTGACCTGTGCGTAGACATCTAATGCCACACACCTCGACAAACCTATCAACAAACTTTCGGATCCCTGGTACGCAGAATCAGTGATGTACGAGTATTTCGTTCCAAAGGCGGAAAAACAAGCTGTTAAGCAGCTGGTCGTAACGTTTTGGCTCGTCATTCTATGTGACATAAATGGCCGTATCTTTCGATTGTATTAACTTAGTAGGTTTCAATTTTTAGACAGCCAATAGACCGTACACCATAACCTGTCACTTTAATCTGAACTTGATACTTGTACTTGTTGCCGAAAAAAAAGGGTTCTTAACAGCTGAACAAAAAGAGAAACGGACAACAAACTGATACTTTAAGATTTCCGTTTCTAGAGAGTGAGGCGCGGAACCCTGAGAGTTGTTCTATATTCGACTGTCCTTCTCTGCGTTATGTCCGCAGATTTATTTAGTAGAATCAATGAAAATGAACTTCTGTTCAGCCAGGAGAATGACGGTTCTGTGTTGTTATTTATTCTTAGTACTTCAGGTCAAAACACTTCGAGAATCTGTGTACTTTGATGGAAGACACTGTTTATTTTGAAGGTTAGTATTTTGAAAAAATAACAAAAAGTTATATTATTCAGTGATTACTTCAATTTTAAATCATAACTAGTAACAGAGAAACCATAATAAAATTTTAAAAAATAATAATTTTCGACAAAATGTCGAAAAAACCGCCGTGCTGCTAATAGTTTTTTTTTGGCAGAGAACGAGTAATAGGAGGCAGATTTCCGACTACCCAACAGATCAAAACGAAAATTTCTGTTCCGACACGGACAATGTTGAGTGTTTATGGAAAAAGTTCAAGGCAATCGTAAAATGCGTTTTAGACAGGTACGTGCCGAGTAAAACTGTGAGGGACGGGAAAAAACCCACCGTGGTTCAACAACAAAGTTAGGAAACTACTGCGAAAGCAAAGAGAGCTTCACTGCAAGCTTAAACGCAGCCAAAACCTCTCAGACAAACAGAAGCTAAACGATGTCAAAGTTAGCGTAACGAGGGCTTTGCCTCAAGCGTTCAGTGAATTCGAAAGTAAAATTCTATGTACCGACTTGACAGAAAATCCTAGGAAGATCTGGTCTTACGTTAAATCAGTAAGTGGCTCGAAACAGCATATCCAGACACTCCGGGATGATGATGGCATTGAAACAGAGGATGACAAGCGTAAAGCTGAAATACTAAACACCTTTTTCCAAAGCTGTTTCACAGAGGAAGACCGCACTGCAGTTCCTTCTATAAATCCTCGCACAAACGAAAAAATGGCTGACATCAAAATAAGTGTCCAAGGAATAGAAAAGCAACTGAAATCACTCAACAGAGGAAAGTCCACTGGACCTGGCGGGATACCAATTCGATTCTACACAGAGTACGCGAAAGAACTTGCCCCCCTTCTAACAGCCGTGTACTGCAAGTCTCTAGACGAACGGAAGGTTCCAGGTTCCAAATGATTGGAAAAGAGCACAGGTAGTCCCAGTCTTCAAGAAGGGTCGTCGAGCAGATGCGCAAAACTATAGACCTATATCCCTGACATCGAGTGGCGCAGTGGTTAGCACACTGGACTCGCATTCGGGAGGACGACGGTTCAATCCCGTCTCCGGCCATCCTGATTTAGGTTTTCCGTGATTTCCCTAAATCGCTTCAGGCAAATGCCGGGATGGTTCCTTTGAAAGGGCACGGCCGATTTCCTTCCCCATCCTTCCCTCATCCGAGCTTGCGCTCCGTCTCTAATGACCTCGTTGTCGGCGGGACGTTAAACACTAATATCCTCCTCCTCCCCTGACATCGATCTGTTGTAGAATCGCGTATCATGTGGTTTCTGGAAACCCAGAATCTACTCTGTAGGAAACGACATGGATTCCGGAAACAGCGATCGTGTGAGACCCAACTCGCCTTATTTGTTAATGAGACCCAGAAAATATTAGATACAGGCTCCCAGGTAGATGCCAGGTTACTTGACTTCCGGAAGGCGTTCGATACAGTTCGGCACTGTCGCCTGATAAACAAAGTAAGAGCATACGGAATATCAGACCAGCTGTGTGGCTGGATTGAAGAGTTTTTAGCAAACAGAACACAGCATGTTGTTCTCAATGGAGAGACGTCTACAGACGTTAAAGTAACCTCTTGTGTGCCACAGGGGAGTGTTATGGGACCATTGCTTTTCACAATATATATAAATGACCTAGTAGATAGTGTCGGAAGCTCCGTGCGGCTTTTCGCGGATGATGCTGTAGTATGCAGAGAAGTTGGAGCATTAGAAAATTGCAGCGAAATGCAGGAAGATCTGCAGCGGATAGGCACTTGGTGCAGGTAGTGGCAACTGACCGTTAACATAGGCAAATATAATGTATTGCGAATACATAGAAAGAAGGAGCCTTTATTGTATAATTTTATGACAGTGGAACAAACACTGGTAGCAGTTACTTCTGTGAAATATCTGAGAGTATGCGTGCAGTACGATTTGAAGTGAAATGATCATATAAAATTAATTGTTGGTAAGGCGGGTACCAGGTTGAGATTCATTGGGAGAGTCCTCAGAAAATGTAGTCCATCAACAAAGGAGGTGGCTTACAAAACACTCGTTCGACCTATACTTGGGTATTGCTCATCATTGTGGGATCCGTACCAGGTCGGGTTGACAGAGGAGATAGAGAAGATCCAAAGAAGAGCGGCGCGTTTCGTCACAGGGTTATTTGGTAGCGTGATAGCGTTACGGAGATGTTTAGCAAACTCAAGTGGCAGACTCTGAAAGAGAGGCGCTCTGCATCGCGGTGTAGTTTGCTCGCCAGGTTTCGAGAGGATGCGTTTCTGGATGAGGTGTCGTATATATTGCTTTCCCCTACTTATACCTCCCGAGGAGATCACGAATGTAAAATTAGAGAGATTCGAGCGCGCACGGAGGATTTCCGGCAGTCGTTCTTCCCGCGAACCATACGCGACTGGAACAGGAAAGAGAGGTAATGACAGTGGCACGTAAAGTGCCCTCCGCCACACACCGTTGGGTGGCTTGCGGAGTATAAATGTAGATGTAGATGTAGATTCGCTTTTCGCCGGTGTTATACAGAACGAAGTTCGGGAAACCTCCCACCTGATAAGCACTCCAGTCACTGGAGCAGTTCTCTACAACTGATCGGAATGGCTTCTTGTAAGCGATCTCCTTTAGCATGTGTCGCACTTTCCTAAGGACCTTCCAGGTAATACAAGTCTTTATTACACTGATAAAAAAATAATATCGCAACACCAATAAACAGTTAATGTAGAGTGATGCAATTTCTGGAATATATTTTTGTACGGAACATATTTAAGTGATTAACACAGCTGGGTCACAGGTTAACTCCAGGTGTGGGTCCATTGTGTCTAGCACGCAGACAGGTAGGTTGCAGGACCTCAGTCGGCCGGTGTGGCCGAGCGGTTCTAGGCGCTACAGTCTGGAACCGCGCGACCGCTACGGTCGCAGGTTCGAATCCTGCCTCGGGTATGGATGTGTGTGATGTCCTTAGGTTAGTTAGGTTTAAGGAGTTCTAAGTTCTAGAGGACTGATGACCTCAGATGTTAAGTCCCATAGTGCTCAGAACCATTTGAACCATTTAGAACCATTTGCAGGACCTCAGCTGGTCTCCTTGTAGCCAACTCGGTCACCGCTGACTGTGAGGAAGTACCAGCTTTCATCAGACAACACTACAGGCGTCCATCCTAATTTCTATCACATCGTTGTGTTACTGCGGTGCCAACTGCTGCTGCAGGTGTAGTACGCTGTGGCAGAGCCACATACATAACGTGTAATGTGACTCGTTCCACATCATTTCGATAAGACAATAGTTCAAATGCTCCATGGAAAATGTGACTGACTAAAAACACTGCAGAGCCAAAGAAACTGCTACACCTGCCTAATATCGTATAGGGCACCATCAACAGTCAAATGTCGGTGTTGATAGGACCACGCGAGGTGTAAAACTTTGTGTCTTGCAGTCATCAAGGGCTCACGAGTGGGCCTTCGACTCCGAAAGCTCATATCGATGAGGTTTCGTTGAATGGTCCGCACGCTGACACTTGTTGACGGCCCATCACTGAAATGTGCGGTAATTTGGGAATGATTGCAATTCTGACACGTTACTAGTCTTCAGTCGTTGGTTCCGTTCTCGCAGGATCTTCTTCCAGCCGCAGCGATGTCGGAAATTTGATGATTTACCGGATTCCTGAAAGTCACAGCACACTCGTGAAATGGTCGTACGGGGAAATCCCCACTTTATCGGTACCTCGGACATACTGTGTCGCACCGCTCGTGCGCCGTCTGTAACACGACGTTCAAACTCACTTACATCTTCGTAACCTGCCATTGTAACAGCAGTAACCGATGTAACAACTGTGCCAGACACTTGTTGTCTTATACGGGCGTTGCCGACTTCAACGCCGTTTTCTGCCTGTTTACATATCTCTGTATTTGAATACGCAGGGCCGCGCGGTTTGAGGAGAAATGTCACGGATTTCGCGGCCCCTACCGCCGGAGGTTCGAGTCCTCCCTCGGGCATGGATGTCTGTGTTGTGCTTAGGATAAGTTAGTTTAAGTAATGTGTAAGTCTAGGGGTCGACGAACACAGCAGTTTGGTCCCGAAGCCTTTCCCTGGCCTCCCACACGAGTGAAGGCAGAGCCGAGGCGCAGCGAACGCGCGCTCTGCCACTACACGTGCGTACGTGTGAAAGTTTAATGTGGAACTTCTGAATGACGAATATAGAGGGTGAAGAAAAATTCTCAGGCTCGGACTTCGCAGCGCGATTTCTCACATACTCGCAATACGAAAATGTCTCTCACAAAAATTTCGTTCTGCGCTTATTTCGGGCAGTAAATGGACGTTAAAGATCAGCAATCCGGCAACACTGTTATCACATGTACTGTAACTACCTGTCTCAGAATACAGATTTTTGGATGACATACAGGAGGGCGAGGGTTCGACTCTGCGTCGATGCATATTTGTTTTTATTTGCAAAAAGTAGTCTGCGTGGCACGATATCTGACGCCTTAATCGTCATACAGCGATTACTGTGGGTCTTGTACAAAAAAAATTGCGATCATGTAGTACGAACACAGAAATGGAAGTACAATCGTTTTCATTGGCCAGCTTTTAAAGAAGCCTTTTGCACGTCGTGGACGCGAATTGTTTCACACCACTGCAATTACCACATTCCAAACCTGTTCTCTGTGTACTGTCCCCTAATGGTCCCATCGAAATTATTTGAAAACCACGTTGCTAGCCCTACTGGTGGCGTAAGGCTCTGACGGATTGTAATGGACCTGAGTGCAGCATGTATAATATCTGGTATTAATCGATGGACCATTGGGGGATGGTACACAGAAAACGGGTTTGGAATCTAGCTGATGCAGCCGTGCGAAGCAATTCGCGTCTACGATAAGCAAAAGATTTCTTTAAAAGTTGGCCAATGAAAACGATTGTATTTGCACCCATGCGTTCGCAATACGTAGCTGCAAATACTTCGTAGAAGACACAGTGTAATCGCTGTATGACGATCAAGACGCCAGATACCGTACCAAGCATACTACTTTCAGCAAAAAAATAATAATAATAAAAAAAGAAATCAACAACACGGAATCGAACCCTTGACCTTCTGCATGCTCTACCCAGAACACTATCCAGTGGACCAACTTCACAGCTATACTGCGATATGCTGTAAGAGATATGTTACTGTTCACACGATTGCAAAGTTGCCATATTGCCGACCTCTAACGCACATTTACTGCCCGAAATATGCGCAGGACGTAATTTTTTGAGAGACATTTTTGTATTGGCAATATGTGAGGAATCGCGCTGCGAATTCCGAGTGCGCGAATTTCTTTTCACCCTGTATAAAACTTATTCTGACATCTTAAGGTGAAAAGCTGCGTGCAGGGCAACAGAACTGTGTTAAAATTAAATTTTGAAGGAAATATATGAATCTCACGCTATACGATGCGAAATCCCGACTGGCTAGTACATCAAACGATTCGCCTGCGAAACAGCAATCCGTTTTCAATGAAATTTACATGTGCTATTTGACTGCAAAACAAATGTCTCAGATTAAAATGTTGACCCTGAATGTTGTTAATCTTTATCTTCAGAACTATTATTCTAATTAAACAGCAAATGGACATAAAATTTAACGCATCTGTCTTTCTGATAAAACTGCTTGAAAACCCACAAGATTGCACTCTCCTCAAATCTTTTATTAATATCAAACCACTGACCTGATACTGATATTTTCACACACACATTCCGACAATCACTCTACCTTACAGTGGATGAACTGTAATGATAATTAAATTTGTTGGCCTACCTTTACGCACGGAACGTTTATCTGCTCTGCACCCTTTCGCCATAAATAATCATGATGTGACTGTCAAAAACCAAATTTCATTTACCGTACTTGCGATGTGCAATGCAAGGCGGTATCTTACCACTTTTTATAAACATGCTTCTGCAACACGCAACTCGCGGTGTGCAATGCGAGAATGCAAACACATTGGTAAAGGTAAAGAATGAGAAATAAGGAATTAAACTTAACGACTGATAAACGCTTCATTAAGCCATAACAATACGCCTTTTCATAAAGCACTCACAACTATACGAGTTATCAAAACATAGGCCTATTTTAACAATGTCCCAGTGTAAAATTACTTTCCTTGGCACTTGTTTCAGTTATAAGACGAGGCCATGTGCTTAATTACAAAATTCCTACAGCATACCACAACCACACGCAACGTTCTAACAATAAGAAACTACACAGTTACAAATATAAAACAAAACTGGATTACCTTAAAAGTTCCTGTTATTGTTTCATTAATATTAGCTCAAAATCTTCGGCATTCCTCAAAACGCATTATTACAAAATCCTTCTTAAATAATCCAGAACAGCTTCCGTCCTTTTCAAACCGAGTTCAGTGCCAGACTGTCCAACACACACACACACACACACACACACACACACACACACACACACACTGCTCAGTGCTACTCTCTGACTTACTCTAACATCTTTGGTCTCAAAACACAGACTTAACAAAGACTGTGATTATATCGATACTACAGATGCTGAGTACATTTATCAGATTCGCAACTCAACTTCGTTCACACTTATGGCCGAAATTTCTTGAAAATCGACATGCCAGATCGGGTAGCCCCCTTGCACATGCTACGGAATCCACCTTTCCGTATGTGATGGAGGCTATTTCTCGTACCACTCACTGCTCCCCCTCCCCTGTTCCATTGTTGGTAAATATCCGCATTAACACAAATTTTTCGGATTGTCTCTTCGTGGTCATTTCGCAAAAGGTGTGTGCAATATGTTGTCAGACTCTGCCCAGAAGGTACTAATACATTCACTGAATGCTACAAGTGGTCCGTACGAACTAGAACTGCCAACTATCCCGTATATTCCGGGAAATCCCGTATATTGATTTAAATTGAACGAAAATCCTGGCTCACGTGTTTTACACTATGTATCCCGTATTTCCTGAATCTTTTAAATGAGATAATTATTGCTTTGTTGCTCTTGGTCATTTTATTTCCTTTGTTTTCCTCCCACCCTCCGCTTGATGAATTTAGGCTCAGCAAGCGCCCTCTTTGCATGGGGCCCCCAAAACCGGATTTCGTAAACCGATTTCCAAATATCCTTCTGGGTGGTCGTGTAAACACTTCGAAGATCGATTCTGGAAATCCGCTTCTAGTTGCGAGTTTCCCAATTCCGCAATCGATTTACCCTCCCATGTAAACACAACCGGTTTGTAACGTGCTTGGACTGTCGGGTTTCGTCTCGTTATTAAAAACTTTCGGCTAATATGGATGGAGTGCCTTAATGTACAGTGAAGGATATGTAGAAATATTAGTACGAAGCTGTTTACACCTCGTCTAAGTGATGAGAAATAGCGATTGTCTTTACGATATCAGACTGTAACAGCTGTTTTCCAGGCGCCATATTTAACTGGGGTAGCACAACCACTTCGGAACTTAACATGTAAACACGGTAGCGAAAAACTGTTTCCGAAATTCGGATTTCGTCTTTCAAAAGATGTGTCGCATGTAAACGTAGCGATCATGATTTCCGCGCGGCGTAGCAGCGTGGTCGAGGGCGCTTTGGCACGGTTCGCGCGGATCCCCCCATCGGAGGTTCGAGTCCTCCCTCGGGCTTGGATGTGTGTGTGTTGTCCTTAGTGTAACTTAGTTTAAGTTAGATTAAGTAGTGTGTAAGCCTAGGGACCGATGACGTCAGCATTTCCCATAGGAACTTACCACCACCCACCCATGATTTCCGTTCGGCGTTGCGTCGGCCAGATACTTCTCGATGCGGGCCGAGGTGTTCCTCTTTCACTGTCGGTCAGTGGTTGTACTTGTGTTCTGGGACGACAACGTGTACCAGTCAGGCAGTGAAATATTTTCCAAAGAGTGACAGGTGAGTGTTGCTGGTGAGTATACTGTACAAGAAAACTCACCAAGAAAGAGAATTAAAAATGTCACGTGTGTATCGCACTAACTGGAAGGAAACGCACTCGTCGATTTCACACGTAATGAGTAATCGTCATGAAGCACATTGTTCGTTCAGCAAATGGCATATTATTATTAGGAGGAGCCTGTGAACGAGTATCTCGAAAACGGCGAAGCTAGTCGAATGTTCTCGTGCCGCAGTCCTGAGGTAGAAGGACAACGAAATTATCATCAGGCGCTAAACGATTGAACGTCCACGACTCTTCACACACTGTGCAGTCCGGAGGCTTGTCTGCTCTGCACAGCAGGACAGACGCTGATGTGTGGCATCTCTGTCGATAGGTCACAGTGCTGGTGCACGCACAAGTGTTTCAGAGCACACCGTTCATCGTACATTGTGGAGGGTGGAGCTGCGCAACATGCCACCCCTACATGTTAATATGTTGACTCAACGGCATCGTCCATTACGATTGCAGTGGGCACGGAACCGTCGGGATTCGCCGTCATCGAGGCGCACGGAGGCCCGAAACGTGCAGCGCGCCAGGGAAGCAGGCTGGTGGGGGCAGTGTTGTGCCGCGGGAGACGTGGGAGGGCCTGAGGCAGTAGTCGAAGACACGCTGACAGCTGCGAACAACCTGTATCCCTTCACGCCTGATGTCCTCCCTGACGGCGATGTCGTCTTTCAGCAATATAATTGTCCGTGTCTCGGAGCCAGAACCGTGGTACAGTGATTTGAGGAGCGTTATAGTGAAAACGCGTTGATGTCTCAGCGACCAAATTCGGCTGATGTGAATCCTATGACACCCATATGGGTCGCTATAGGGCGCTAGGGCGCCATCGCCGCGTGCGCAGATGGGCGGGCCGTTATTTACACGAATTACGTGACCTGTGCGTAGACATATGATGCCACATAGGCCTACCTCCATAAACCTACCAACAAACTGTCAGATCCCTGATAGGCAGAATAAGTCATGTATTTCGTTCCAGAGACGGACAAACAAGCTATTAAGCAGGTGCTCTTCATGTTTTGGTTCATCAGTGTCTCGTTTCAGTTTTTCTCAGCAGACATCCCTTTACCTTGATGTGTAATTTTGGATAACTCGAAATGCGTTATACTAAAAATATTTGACTTCCGTTTCATGTACTGGAACGTATTCATAAAAATAAAAAATTGTCAGAGTAACGCCATGAGATACGACGGTCAGTGAAAACCTCTTAACTCCAATTTGTTAAGCCGACTGGTGTGGCCGAGCGGTTCGAATCTTGCCTCTGGCATTGATGTGTGTGATGTCCTTAGATTAGTTAGGTTTAAGTAGTTCTAAGTTGTAGGGGACTGATGAACTAAGATGTTAAGTCCCATAGTGCTCAGAGCCATCTGAACCTTTTTTTTTTGTTATATTTTACTGGCGAAGCAAAAACCGTACCTTGAAACATAATGTGAAGTGATCCACAAAGTTTCTGCATACACTGAAGGGGCAAAGAAACTGGTACAGGCATGCGTACTGAAATACAGATCTATGTAAACAGACAGAATACGGCGTTGCGGTCGGCAACTCCTATATAAGACAACAAGTGTATGGCACAGTTGTCAGGTCGGTTACTGCTGCTACAATGGCACGCTATCAAGTGAGTTTGAACGTGGTGTTATGGTCGGCACACGAGCGATGCGACACAGCATCTCCGAGATAGGGATGAAATAGGGATTTTCCCGTACGACCATTTCACGAGTCCGGTAAAACATTAAATCTTCGACAGTCCTGCGGCCGGAAAAAGAACCTGCAAGAACGGGATGAATGATGTCTGAAGAGAATCGTTCAGCGTGGCAGAAGTGCAGTCCTTCCGCAAATTGCTGCAGATTTCAATACCGGACCACCAACAAGTTTCAGTATGCGAACTATTAAACGAAACATCATCGATATGGGTTCCAGAGCCGGAGGCCCACTCGTGTACCCTTGATCACTGCGTGACACAAAGTTTTACGCCTCGACTGGGCCCATCAACACCGACATTGGATGACTGGAAACATGCAGCCTGCTCGGACGAGTCTCCTTTGAAATTGTATCGAGCGGATGGACGTGTACAGTTGTAGAGACAACCTCATCAGTTCATGGGCCCTGCACGTCAGCAGGGAACTGTTCAAGCTGGTGGAGGCTCTGTAACGGTGTGGGACGTGTGCAGTTGGAGTGATATGAGACCCCTGATACGTCTAGATACGACTCTGTCAGATGATACATACGTAAGCGTCCTGTCTGATCACCTGCATCCATTCGTGTCTATTGTGCATTCCGACGGAGTTGGTGAATTCCAATAGGACAATGCGACACCTTACACGTCCGGAATTGCTCAAGAGCGACTCCAGGAATACCCTTCCGCGTTTAAACACTTCCGCCGGCCACCAAATTCAGCAGACACGAACATTACTGAGCGTATCTGGGATGCCTTGCGACTTGCTGTTCAGAAGAGATCACCACCCCATCGTACTCTTATGGATTTATGGACAGTCCTGCAGGAGTCATGGTGTCAATTCCCTCCAGCACTACTTCAGACATTAGTCTAGTCCATACGACGTCATGTTGCGGCACTTCTGCGTGCTTGCTGGAGCCCTTCACGATATTAGGCAGGTGTATCGGTTTCCCTGGCTCTTTAGTGTAAATGAGTGTGTAGTGGAAGTATAGCTGTTGACAGATGAAAGAAATCCGTGCAGTTGCAAATCTCTCTTTGATTATAGAGTTACTGGTTACCGTTATTACGAGTTTTCGCAAACAGATGGAGAGAAATCCACGCACTTACAAATCTCTCTTTGATGCCTACCAGCCATATGTTAAAGTAAGATATCTTTCAGGAATGACAATGAGATTAAGATACTGTAAAGTTGTGTCCTCGTGTGTGAGGAGAAGGGGCGACTGAAATCATCGCACGAGGTTGCAAAATCCCCTGCCAACCGGCTCTGCATGTGAGTCCCATTCGGAGCACTTGAAGTCACCTACCTTCTGTTTCTGATAGTTGCGGGCATCCGCGATCACTAGCGGCCATTTTTCTCCTATTTATTGCGCTGTACAGCAGACTTAATTTAATTTCACATTTCCCACTACAAACGAGAACCATACTTGAAGGTGATTGGCCGTGCAATGAACATTTACAACTACATGTTCCCGACTTAAGATTATACCGTAGCAGTTCATGCGTAACGCTCGCCTGTCAGTTGGCAGTGCTGAGCAAGAAATTCCCAATCATCTGTGCTTCTACGTTCTACCCCTCCCCCCCCCCCCCCCCCCCATCAAAGCGGGTAGGCTATTGTACCTGTGCCACTTGCATCTCCCGTGACTAACTCTGCCAATTTTGCAAGTGCATACAGTACTTGCTATGGATATTGTCTGTTTACATTTGTGCACTCTACGATTAAAGCCTTAAACCACAGTTTTATTTGTTTATGAGGGCGATCCTGAAATTATTCAAATTCGTTGCGTAATCTCCAAAGCGACGAAAGCCTTCTGCCTAAAAGCTTTTAACTGAATTAAAAGAGTTAGCAGGACACTTTATCGCTTAAAGTTAGCCTATACGCTGCACTGAGTATTCTAATGCCTAATACCAAAGTTCATACGTTTATGAGAGGAGGACAATATAAAATTTTCAAATAATTTCGTATCAAATAACATACATCATAGCAGATGAAATATTGGAGCTAAACACAGAATTCTTTTCACACTACCCAGAAATTACCATAAAAACCACATGCAGAGTTTCATGAAAACAACTTCTGCACTTTTTGAGAAATTGGTACGTAAAGAGGGACTGATTTTTATACTTTACATTTATGAACTTATTATTTTTAAATTATGAATACGAAAGCCTAGAACCATGAAAATTTACGCCAATGTTGTTTTAGATATGTATCATATATTGTAAGATGTTCATTAAATTGCCCTTAGAACTTTAAGGGGTATGACGATTTATGTTCCGAACAAAAATCCTACCCGCTCCACTTCAGCGTACAACGTCATTTTAGAGAGTGGAAAATGCTCTTATTAGTGCTCGGGCGTAATTTCTTTCAGTTAACTCGTTAAAAGTGATAAATGGAAATGAGCGTATGGCATGGTTGGCCGATAGGCCCCATCTGGGGAAGTTCGGCAGCCAAGTGCAAGTCTTATTTCAGTCGACGCTACACTGGGCTACTTGTGCGCCGGTGATGAGGATAAAAGGATGATGAATACAGCCTGAACAGAGGAAAATCCCTTACCTGCCCGGGAATCGAACCTGGGCCCACTTGCATGGGAGGCGAGAACGTTACCACCCAGCTCAAATGGCGACTGTTAAAAGTGATAAAGGGGTATAATAAATAGCAGCTGGCCAGTGCACGCATATCTAACAAAGGAAGGAGTGAAGAAAGGAACTTTCATGTCCAGTCGACAGCCAAAGTTATTAGTTTGCTTGAAGGCAACGATGCGTGGGCAACCTCATCACGCCATCTGCGTAAAAAAGTTAGAGGAAACCACGGAAAATAAAAATTTGGTGGCTGGTCCAGGGACTGAACACGGGTCCCTCAAATCCGAGTCGAGCCGCTTTGCCACTATATGAGCCCCTCTCGGCCTCGCATATGTGTCGAGGTCAATATATATGACACTGATCAGACCTCTGATGACGTACGCAGCTCCAGTCTGGAGATATGCAGCTCCTACACGCCCGCAGATCATACAGAACAAACTCCTATGCATCTTTAGCAACGCTCCACGCTACACCCGCACCGTGGATCTTGATACTGAATACCGCCTTGGAACCCTCAAGGAAGTATTCAGAGTCGCCACACGACTATACAGTAGCTCTGGACACTCGAACAATCCTTTCATCCTTGCTCTGGAAACTAAGATCACAACCATAGGTGGTAGTATAAGCGGCCAAAGACACTTCTAGCTACGGTATAACCACCTATCATTCATTTCATTTCCATGTCCGGTCAGGATTTCCAAAAAATAGCAGTTGCAGTAGCTTTGTCATTTCCTTCGTAAACATCTTGTATTGAGCGCTGGTTATCCAGGAGGGGGCATACAAATAGATGGCTCGGATCTTCTACAGCCCCGTAGTCGCAAAAGGTGCCAGTGGTCGCTGGAAGGATTCCCTATTCTTCAGGTTGGTCTTGCATCGGGGGACGCCCACTCTTACGCGATTGAGGGACCTCCATACGGGGTATTGTACGTTTGCGGCAGGAGCTTGTTCTTCTTTCGGTGAAACGTCTACGAACAGTGAGCTCTTCCATGGCGAGCTAACATACACTCAAAAGCGGCAACGTTGGCAAGCCCCAGCCAAAACATTGACTGAATACGCCAGCTTCTTTCAAAGCCGACCAATAGGCTATAGCAGGGAAGCCGTCAAGCGACACGCTAGGCGCAAATTGAGACGCGTACAGCGCGTGTGGCGCGGCGCGGCGCAGCCCGCATTTTTGTGGCTACACAGGTTCAGATGGGAGCGCGAAAACTGGGACGCGACGCGACTGGGACGCGACGCGCGTCTGGCCCAGGTCGCGCGGCGTTGTGGTCGCGGCAGAGTTTCTCGCGCCCCGCGCCACGCGAGCGCTGAGGGAGGGGTGTGGCGGGGCGTGGGGTGGGACTCCTGCCATGTGCTCACTTCGGCATGGCGCATATGGGCAGTGGAAGTACTGCCCATCCGAAAAGTACAGCCTTACACTATATTGAATTTTATTGTCACTGAGTAGTGTTTCGTTTTTCGCCGTTTAAGCGCTCTAACTCTTTTCGTTAGTACATAATAGTTTACAGTTGCATATATCTGTCTATTTTTTGTTTCGTTTATTCTTTTGTTAAGAACGATGCACAGTTCAGTAACTGATGAGCCATTAGCCAATGGGACTATATCTTCTGCCTACAAAATGTTTTCAGATCGTAAGAAGGGACAGATGATTTATCGTAAGGGTAGCGAATAAGGAAGTAAGGAATATTTTAAAATCATGTGATCTAGAAGAAAGGCAGGAAAGTAAAACAAGGTTATCTCCTTGCTGCCTGTTACGTTGATATCTCTACGATCTGTTACAAGAAGTCGAAAAGACGTAATTTCGAAGGGTACGACCCCTTTGTGCCCCTGGTAAAAGACGTCCAAGATCTGAAGTACATAACTTTCACTAGCATTACTTGGATATGGGTATAATAAGGGACGTTATACTATGTACATGTGGACAACACATTCCAACTGCAAGCTAGAAACAGCCGAGAAACCCTCACGAATAACAGTGTTTTAATTGGCTCTTCATGACGACAAGAAGCATTTCAGTGGCTGCATACGTACTATCAGCATTAATAAACTAATTACACGACAGGCTACACGAATGAAGATCTGGCGAGTACTATTCCGAAAATAAGATGGTTGGTTGGTTGGTTTGGGGAAGGAGACCAGACAGCGTGGTCATCGGTCTCATCGGATTAGGGAAGGATTGGGAAGGAAGTCGGCCGTGCCCTTTCAGAGGAACCATCCCGGCATTTGCCTGGAGCGATTTAGGGAAATCACGGAAAACCTAAATCAGGATGGCCGGACGCGGGATTGAACCGTCGTCCTCCCGAATGCGAGTCCAGTGTCTAACCACTGCGCCACCCCGCTCGGTCCGAAAATAAGAGTATCCTGGAATAGTGTGGTGTTTTAATATATGTAATTTGTTGAAATGTATTGCTGACAAAGGCAGATCTACTGTAATGACTAGCTGACAAAGGCATATCTATTTTAATGACAATGTTTTTCGAACGGCATGGACTCCAGTGTTAAAAATACCATGTTGTTGTTGTTGTTGTTGTGGTCTTCAGTCCTGAGACTGGTTTGATGCAGCTCTCCATGCTACTCTATCCTGTGCAAGCTTTTTCATGTCCCAGTACCTACTGCAACCTACATCCTTCTGAATCTGCTTAGTGTATTCATCTCTTGGTATCCCTCTACGATTTTTACCCTCCACGCTGCCCTCCAATACTAAATTGGTGATCCCTTGATGCCTCAGAACATGTCCTACCAACCGATCCCTTCTTCTGGTCAAGTTGTGCCACAAACTTCTCTTCTCCCCAATCCTATTCAATACTTCCTCATTAGTTATGTGATCTACCCATCTAATCTTCAGCATTCTTCTGTAGCACCACATTTCGAAAGCTTCTATTCTCTTCTTGTCCAAACTACACTCCTGGAAATTGAAATAAGAACACCGTGAATTCATTGTCCCAGGAAGGGGAAACTTTATTGACACATTCCTGGGGTCAGATACATTACATGATCACACTGACAGAACCACACGCACATAGACACAGGCAACAGAGCATGCACAATGTCGGCACTAGTACAGTGTATATCCACCTTTCGCAGCAATGCAAGCTGCTATTCTCCCATGGAGACGATCGTAGAGATGCTGGATGTAGTCCTGTGGAACGGCTTGCCATGCCATTTCCACCTGGCGCCTCAGTTGGACCAGCGTTCGTGCTGGACGTGCAGACCGCGTGAGACGACGCTTCATCCAGTCCCAAACATGCTCAATGGGGGACAGATCCGGAGATCTTGCTGGCCAGGGTAGTTGACTTACACCTTCTAGAGCACGTTGGGTGGCACGGGATACATGCGGACGTGCATTGTCCTGTTGGAACAGCAAGTTCCCTTGCCGGTCTAGGAATGGTAGAACGATGGGTTCGATGACGGTTTGGATGTACCGTGCACTATTCAGTGTCCCCTCGACGATCACCAGTGGTGTACGGCCAGTGTAGGAGATCGCTCCCCACACCATGATGCCGGGTGTTGGCCCTGTGTGCCTCGGTCGTATGCAGTCCTGATTGTGGCGCTCACCTGCACGGCGCCAAACACGCATACGACCATCATTGGCACCAAGGCAGAAGCGACTCTCATCGCTGAAGACGACACGTCTCCATTCGTCCCTCCATTCACGCCTGTCGCGACACCACTGGATTAGGGCTGCACGAAGTTGGGGCGTGAGCGGAAGACGGCCTAACGGTGTGCGGGACCATAGCCCAGCTTCATGGTGACGGTTGCGAATGGTCCTCGCCGATACCCCAGGAGCAACAGTGTCCCTAATTTGCTGGGAAGTGGCGGTGCGGTCCCCTACGGCACTGCGTAGGATCCTACGGTCTTGGCGTGCATCCGTGCGTCGCTGCGGTCCGGTCCCAGGTGGACGGGCACGTGCACCTTCCGCCGACCACTGGCGACAACATCGATGTACTGTGGAGACCTCACGCCCCACGTGTTGAGCAATTCGGCGGTACGTCCACCCGGCCTCCCGCATGCCCACTATACGCCCTCGCTCAAAGTCCGTCAACTGCACATACGGTTCACGTCCACGCTGTCGCGGCATGCTACCAGTGTTAAAGACTGCGATGGAGCTCCGTATGCCACGGCAAACTGGCTGACACTGACGGCGGCGGTGCACAAATGCTGCGCAGCTAGCGCCATTCGACGGCCAACACCGCGGTTCCTGGTGTGTCCGCTGTGCCGTGCGTGTGATCATTGCTTGTACAGCCCTGTCGCAGTGTCCGGAGCAAGTATGGTGGGTCTGACACACCGGTGTCAATGTGTTCTTTTTTCCATTTCCAGGAGTGTATTTATCGTCCATGTTTCACTTCCATACATGGCTACACTCCATACGAATACTTTCAGAAATGACTTCCTGACACTTAAATCAATACTGGATGTTAACAAATTTCTCTTCTTCAGAAACGCTTTCCTTGCCATTGCCAGGCTACATTTTATATCCTCTCTACTTCGACCATCATCAGTTATTTTGCTCCCCAAATAGCAAAACTCCTTTACTACTTTAAGTGCCTCATTTCCTAATCTAAATCCCTCAGCATCACCCGACTTAATTAGACTACATTCCATTATCCTTGTTTTGCTTTTGTTGATGTTCATCTTATATCCTC
Organism: Schistocerca serialis cubense; assembly: GCF_023864345.2. NCBI lineage: Eukaryota > Metazoa > Arthropoda > Insecta > Orthoptera > Acrididae > Schistocerca > Schistocerca serialis. The sequence goes on along the minus strand of NC_064648.1, from coordinate 57,892,266 downwards.
CTTTCAAGACACTGTCCATTCCATTCAACTGCTCTTCCAAGTCCTTTGCTGTCTCTGACAGAATTACAATGTCATCGGCGAACCTCAAAGTTTTTATTTCTTCTCCATGGATTTTAATACCTACTCCGAATTTTTCTTTTGTTTCCTTTACTGCTTGCTCAATATACACATTGAACAACATCGGGGAGAGGCTACAACCCTGTCTTACTCCCTTCCCAACCACTGCTTCCCTTTCATGTCCCTCGACCCTTATAACTGCCATCTGGTTTCTGTACAAATTGTAAATAGCCTTTCGCTCCCTGTATTTTACTTCTGCCACCTTTAGAATTTGAAAGAGAGTATTCCAGTCAACATTGTCAAAAGCTTTCTCTAAGTCTACAAATGCTAGAAACGTAGGTTTGCCTTTCCTTAATCTTTCTTCTAAGATGAGTCGTAAGGTCAGTATTGCTTCACGTGTTCCAGTGTTTCTACGGAATCCAAACTGATCTTCCCCGAGGTCGGCTTCTACTAGTTTTTCCATTCGTCTGTAAAGAATTCGTGTTAGTATTTTGCAGCTGTGACTTATTAAGCTGATAGTCCGGTAATTTTCACATCTGTCAACACCTGCTTTCTTTGGGATTGGAATTATTATATTCTTCTTGAAGTCTGAGGGTATTTCGCCGGTTTCATACATCTTGCTCACCAGATGGTAGAGTTTTGTCAGGACTGGCTCTCCCACGGCCGTCAGTAGTTCCAATGGAATATTGTCTACTCCGGGGGCCTTGTTTCGACTCAGGTCTTTCAGTGCTCTGTCGAACTCCTCACGCAGTATCATATCTCCCATTTCATCTTCATCTACATCCTCTTCCATTTCCATAATATTGTCCTCAAGTACATTGCCCTTGTATAGACCCTCTATATACTCCTTCCACCTTTCTGCTTTCCCTTCTTTGCTTAGAACTGGGTTTCCATCTGAGCTCTTGATATTCATACAAGTCGTTCTCTTATCTCCAAAGGTCTCTTTAATTTTCCTGTAGGCGGTATCTATCTTACCCCTAGTGAGATAGGCCTCTACATCCTTACATTTATCCTCTAGCCATCCCTGCTTAGCCATTTTGCACTTCCTGTCGATCTCATTTTTGAGACGTTTGTATTCCTTTTTGCCTGTTTCACTTACTGCATTTTTATATTTTCTCCTTTCATCAATTAAATTCAATATTTCTTCTGTTACCCAAGGATTTCTACTAGCCCTCGTCTTTTTACCTACTTGATCCTCTGCTGCCTTCACTACTTCATCCCTCAAAGCTACCCATTCTTCTTCTACTGTATTTATTTCCCCCATTCCTGTCAATTGCTCCCTTATGCTCTCCCTGAATCTCTGTACAACCTCTGGTTCTTTTAGTTTATCCAGGTCCCATCTCCTTAAATTCCCACCTTTTTGCAGTTTCTTCAGTTTTAATCTACAGGTCATAACCAATAGATTGTGGTCAGAGTCCACATCTGCCCCTGGAAATGTCTTACAATTTAAAACCTGGTTCCTAAATCTCTGTCTTACCATTATATAATCTATCTGATACCTTTTAGTATCTCCAGGGTTCTTCCATGTATACAACCTTCTTTCATGATTCTTAAACCAAGTGTTAGTTATGATTATGTTGTGCTCTGTGCAAAATTCTACCAGGCGGCTTCCTCTTTCATTTCTGTCCCCCAATCCATATTCACCTACTATGTTTCCTTCTCTCCCTTTTCCTACACTCGAATTCCAGTCACCCATGACTATTAAATTTTCGTCTCCCTTCACAATCTGAATAATTTCTTTTATTTCATCATACATTTCTTCAATTTCTTCGTCATCTGCAGAGCTAGTTGGCATATAAACTTGTACTACCGTAGTAGGTGTGGGCTTCGTATCTATCTTGGCCACAATAATGCGTTCACTATGCTGTTTGTAGTAGCTTACCCGCATTCCTATTTTCCTATTCATTATTAAACCTACTCCTGCATTACCCCTATTTGATTTTGTGTTTATAACCCTGTAGTCACCTGACCAGAAGTCTTGTTCCTCCTGCCACCGAACTTCACTAATTCCCACTATATCTAACTTCAACCTATCCATTTCCCTTTTTAAATTTTCTAACCTACCTGCCCGATTAAGGGATCTGACATTCCACGCTCCGATCCGTAGAACGCCAGTTTTCTTTCTCCTGATAACGACATCCTCTTGAGTAGTCCCCGCCCAGAGATCCGAATGGGGGACTATTTTACCTCCGGAATATTTTACCCAGAGGACGCCATCATCATGTAATCATACAGTAAAGCTGCATGCCCTCGGGAAAAATTACGGCTGTAGTTTCCCCTTGCTTTCAGCCGTTCGCAGTACCAGCACAGCAAGGCCGTTTTGGTTATTGTTACAAGGCCAGATCAGTCAATCATCCAGACTGTTGCCCTTGCAACTAGTGAAAAGGCTGCTGCCCCTCTTCAGGAACCACACGTTTGTCTGGCCTCTCAACAGATACCCCTCCGTTGTGGTTGCACCTACGGTACGGCTATCTGTATCGCTGAGGCACGCAAGCCTCCCCACCAACGGCAAGGTCCATGGTTCATGGGGGGGGGGGGGGGGGGGGGGAAATACCATAGGTTATGGGAATTCAACCAAAATTCCAACAGAATTGGGGATTTCTTTTTGTGTGAATTGTTAACCTTTTCTCATTCGAAGAACATCATTTATTAGCAACGGCCACATTTCTCTTGTTAACAGGTTTAATAATATTTCTTTTCCCAAAATGCAGTACAATTTGACCAGCTCCTCTTGCAACAGCTATTGCGACAGAATTCTCAAACACAGTGTCCCATTAAACAAGTAATTAGCGACCAGAGAGCTCAATAGCTTACGAAAAACCTCATTGTGTCGGTTTGCAGTGACGTAAGAGAAGAAATTTCACGTTTTTTCCATATTAGGAAACTCTTGTTTCACTAGCTGTCGATAACTGTTAAAAAATTAGACTCCTGGGAATGAAAAAAATAAAATAGAAAGTATACTTTCTGACACGTCGCCATAGTTATGTTTGTTTACGAATTGGCAAAAGACTCTCCTCCGTGTGTGTGCTATCATTCGCCAAAATCTCGTGTCGAAGTCTCGAGCGGATTAAGAGATATGAGGGATGTTGTGAATATTTTATTCTCGCAGGCGTGAGATCGGGAGTGAACGCGCTACATTCGATCCATTTTCTCGAGATCGGAGACAGATAGAGACCTCCTCCCAATTCTGAAGAAAAATTCAGTGTGTTGGCTAAATTTCGCACACATGTGGTGAAATACAGGACAAAATGCAAAATCATAGCGACCTCTATTTTTCAATGCAAACTTTTCGAATTTTGCTTAGTGTCTTACTAAAATATGTACATCACAAAAAGTATGACCATTAGCGAGACGATGGGCACTTCGCCATGAAGCTGACACATAGTGCCACAAGTAAGGCAAAAATCAAATATTTTAACAGAATAATTTCTGCAAAAGGAAGATTACTGTGTGCGCGCGCTTCGATTCTGTCAGTGCAGAGCGTCGCTAACCAGTGCGTGCAAAGTCTGTGTACGCGTCTCAATAAATGATAATGAGACCATATGTTACAGGTATGCTGATGCTGACCGAGAAGCCAACATCGTCACCCAGCTGCAGCCGGCGAGTGACATGGCTCCACGACGTCAGAGGTACGCGCCTGCATGATACCCACTACTAACAAAGCCTGCCCTTGCATGACCTGTCGCAGGCAGCATGAAATCCGCTACTCCTCTTACAACCCCACCCAACTACTGCAGAGGATTTTTTCCCTTGGCTCTTGCCTTGGCACATTTTTCCTCTGCCCTTCAAACCGCTACCCTTCATTCAACTTTCGTCCCAATCTATCTCCAGATGAGCGCGTATTAATGGATAACCGTAACCAGACGTACGCAAACATCGCAGTACCGACATCCTGCGAGACCCCACTTAGAGGAAACTAGCCAATATGCAGAGGCGGCAGTAAGCGTATTATGCCGGTGTGAGCATGGAGGGGCTCCACCATACTTAAAAAAAAAAAAAAACCTCATACGTGGTTCACGAGCTGCGGACAATCGCATACGTGTATGAGTGGAGTCGCGACTCTCCATTTTCTTTGTCTTCCTTAAAATACTCACTAATAATACATCGAACAGTTCATTTATATCGCTGTATTAAATTTCAAGTAAGGACTACAGTACTTTTTTCGTAAAATGTACCAGAACATTTTGTGCCACCTAGTACTGCGCCACGATTTTCTCGTCCTCGAAATTTCAGCGCACTGAATTACTTGAAAACAAAAGAGAAAATTTCATTTTTTAATACTGCAGGTTTCCCGACAAGTGACCGAAATGATAACTAGTAAGTCGACGCCATTGAAACCCTGTCTTCCGCTTGTATAACCGTATAAACGCCACCGCCTAGACCACAGTCTCCATGGGTTCCAAGATCGATACCATGTATTTCTAAAGATGATTCTCGACTTCGGCCTGCGGTTTTAAATTCTGAAGTGATGCAGTATTTGATAGAAAACGTACCCAAACAAATCAAAAAGCTTGATTATCCTCGTGATGCTTAAAATCGAAGATTTTTCGACTTGTGCCGTGTCCTACGTGAGCGACAGAAGCGACCGACAGCGAGCGACTCCTGGATGCGCGACACTCCAGCGGCAGGCAGCAGCATCGGGGGAAGAGCCCGGCTGTCCTGCGTGCGAGCGGCCGTGTCGCGCTGCGAGATGGCTGCTGAGAGCCGACCAGCTGTCTCTGTAAAACGCCGCCCCTAAACTGTGGAATACTGTAACTGGAGGGTAAGGCTAACAAAACTAGGTTTACGTAAGCAAATAAAGCGTAAAGGAATGCTGTGCATGAAATTTATAAAGGGAGGAATCTCAATGGAGAATTTCATAAATATCATCAACTACGAAGATCACCAGACAAATTCTTCGAATACACGTGAATGAGCAGGGGAGCATTCGACTATCTCATCAATAAATTAAATGCAAATGTTTTTTACGTGAACAAGAACTTTAAACAGCCAATAAATGAGGAACAATGACTGACTACATGACTAACTACCCTAAATACACACATAAACACACACACAGACCGATAACCTGCATATCCAGCCGTGGTGTAGTGGTAGTGTTAGAATTTGTGGTTACGTGTGTCGAGAAGGTCCTCCGTTCGACAGTGGGTTCTTTGTACATTTTAACTGACTCAGTTATAGTTCTGTATACAGAGTTTTGTGTATACTATTTACACTGCATCGCTGAGTATATATTCGAGGTTTTGCCTAGTAACTTGATCTTTAAGTGTAAACACACCTGTCCCAGTATATCGCACACATGAATTTCCTAATAAATTACAATGAACCATGAAATTTTACAGATATTTGATGTTGCGAACGTAATTCATCAGCAGTCAGTGCTAACGCCAAGGGTTTCAATTATTCTAAATAGTCTGTAAAAGTAGAGCATACTAAATTTTCGAAAAGAAACTCAAACGTTTTGTGTAATGATTTGTCCCAAAGGATGAAATAAAAATTATTAGCGAAACATTTGGTGCACCTCATTTTCTCTTCATGATTTCGAGCGTCATTCAAAGGCACTTAGAACGTTTCTCTGATCTGCTTATTTCTTTTTCAGAAATCATTTCATAATATATTTGACCGACTTCTTTCATTTTTATATTTTCGAGCTTGTCAGGAAGCATGATCGTACTGACTCCTCGTTTGCCTTCCTAACGTACTTGATTCGAAGGAAGCCTTATTGACATTTAAATACCGCACCAATGTATCTTTTTATGTGCAAAACAGCTCGGCCTTGCGCAGATGAAATTTTTGGCACATCATTTACTTAGCTTGGCAGCAACTTGTCGTGAAGTACACTCCTGGAAATGGAAAAAGAACACATTGACACCCGTGTGTCAGACCCACCATACTTGCTCCGGACACTGCGAGAGGGCTGTACAAGCAATGATCACACGCACGGCACAGCGGACACACCAGGAACCGCGGTGTTGGCCGTCGAATGGCGCTAGCTGCGCAGCATTTGTGCACCGCCGCCGTCAGTGTCAGCCAGTTTGCCGTGGCATACGGAGCTCCATCGCAGTCTTTAACACTGGTAGCATGCCGCGACAGCGTGGACGTGAACCGTATGTGCAGTTGACGGACTTTGAGCGAGGGCGTATAGTGGGCATGCGGGAGGCCGGGTGGACGTACCGCCGAATTGCTCAACACGTGGGGCGTGAGGTCTCCACAGTACATCGATGTTGTCGCCAGTGGTCGGCGGAAGGTGCACGTGCCCGTCGACCAGGGACCGGACCGCAGCGACGCACGGATGCACGCCAAGACCGTAGGATCCTACGCAGTGCCATTGGGGACCGCACCGCCACTTCCCAGCAAATTAGGGACACTGTTGCTCCTGGGGTATCGGCGAGGACCATTCGCAACCGTCTCCATGAAGCTGGGCTACGGTCCCGCACACCGTTAGGCCGTCTTCCGCTCACGCCCCAACATCGTGCAGCCCGCCTCCAGTGGTGTCGCGACAGGCGTGAATGGAGGGACGAATGGAGACGTGTCGTCTTCAGCGATGAGAGTCGCTTCTGCCTTGGTGCCAATGATGGTCGTATGCGTGTTTGGCGCCGTGCAGGTGAGCGCCACAATCAGGACTGCATACGACCGAGGCACACAGGGCCAACACCCGGCATCATGGTGTGGGGAGCGATCTCCTACACTGGCCGTACACCACTGGTGATCGTCGAGGGGACACTGAATAGTGCACGGTACATCCAAACCGTCATCGAACCCATCGTTCTACCATTCCTAGACCGGCAAGGGAACTTGCTGTTCCAACAGGACAATGCACGTCCGCATGTATCCCGTGCCACCCAACGTGCTCTAGAAGGTGTAAGTCAACTACCCTGGCCAGCAAGATCTCCGGATCTGTCCCCCATTGAGCATGTTTGGGACTGGATGAAGCGTCGTCTCACGCGGTCTGCACGTCCACCACGAACGCTGGTCCAACTGAGGCACCAGGTGGAAATGGCATGGCAAGCCGTTCCACAGGACTACATCCAGCATCTCTACGATCGTCTCCATGGGAGAATAGCAGCCTGCATTGCTGCGAAAGGTGGATATACACTGTACTAGTGCCGACATTGTGCATGCTCTGTTGCCTGTGTCTATGTGCGTGTGGTTCTGTCAGTGTGATCATGTGATGTATCTGACCCCAGGGATGTGTCAATAAAGTTTCCCCTTCATGGGACAATGAATTCACGGTGTTCTTATTTCAATTTCCAGGAGTGTATTTACATTTTTCCTCAACTCATTAATTAAGTTTTCGTTAATTACCCTGATTACTTTCAAGCTGTTAAATACTTTCATGCAAAACTAGACCTCATGCTGGTCACTTTGATACGCCGTTTACCTGTTTCTCTCCGTTTGTTTGGCTATGAAAATTCGGACAAAACCTCATGGTGTAATTTATAGGCGATGTTGTTTCCGCTCCGCTCACGCGTTTACAAAAACGTGGCGAGTGTTGATCATACGATAAAGTAGTCCTTTCTGCGTGCTGTCACTTCCAGAAATCGTCGCTTCGATATCTTGAACCGTTTATGAGATACGACCATTTTTACCACCACTTGATTCCCTAAGCGCAGGAAAGGTTGGGACGCGCCGCGACCGACCCGTCCGCGGATATAACAACCAATGTCTCAAGAATGAAAAGAGATATCATTCCGGCCTCTACTTTAAATACAATTTAGATATATTGGTTACATTTCATACGCAATAATGTGTGGCCTTAAATGAACTATCCTTAAAGTCTACACAATGTGATTTCACCTCTGCAAATTCTTAAAAATTTCGTGCAGCCATGTACTTATTTTCGTGCAGCACAGTAACTATGACGAATACTCACACTCACTCACCGGTCATACCGGACTCCATTACCGCAGCAACGTATTTTCACCACCTGTCCTTGTCTTGGGCTATTTCCTTCCATTCACCTTCAATACCTAGGCTCCTCAAATCAGACTTCACACTGTCCTCCCATCTACGCCTCGGTCCCCCCACAGGACGTTTTCCCCCTAGGTGCCCTACCAGTACTCTGCGCGCTGCCCTGCCCTCATCCATTCGAGCTACGTGACCCGCCCATCGCAGACAACGTGATTTAATAATACTGATTATGTCAGGGCTCGAATAGAGTTCGTGAACCTCTTCGTTATGCAGTTTTCGCCACTCTTCGCTAATTACATCCCTTTTTGCTCCGAAAATTTTCCTCAAAATTTTGTTTTCAAATACTCGAAACGGCTTTTCATTTTGCACAGTGAGAGACCAAGTCTCACACACATACAGCATAGCTGGTAGAATAATAATTTTGTATATTCTAATCTTTAAATTCCTAGACAATATCCGTGATGAAAGTAATCTATTCAGTGGGAAGTACCACGCATTTCCCGCCAGTAATCTCTTCTTCAGTTCGGATTCAATCTCATTTCTCGAAGTGATGTCCACGCCTAGATATTTAAACGTGTTCACTTTTTCAAACTGCATGTCTCCAACTCTTAACATTTCCTGATCTACTGCTGTTGGAATTCTAGTAGTAACCAGGTATTTAGTTTTGTCTTCACTTATCCTTATACCTACATCTTCACTAGCGTTGATTAACGCATTCGCATTTGCTGTTACAGATTCTTTCCTATCGCTAATGATGTTTAGATACCCGAATATCTTAATATTTCCATTTAACTCCACACCCTTTGAATTATCTGCTGCCATTCGTACAATATATTCTAGGACTAAATTAAAAAGTACCGGAAACAGGGCATCTCCCTGCTTAAGTCCGTTCTTTATTATAAATTCTTCTGACTCCAATTTCCCCACTCGTACTCTACCTTTTGTGTTTTTCAAACTCGCTTGTATAAGTCTAACATACTGCTTTGGTATTCCAAGTTCCAAAAGAATTCTGTACAATTTTGATTGCAATACTGAATCATATGCTTTTGTAAAATCAATGAAAAGATTATAAACTGGTTTATTGTATTCCCATTTCTTTTCCGAAATTTGACGCAGGGTGAATATTATTAGGTCTATTGTTGATCTGTTCCTCCAAAGGCCAGCTTGGTAATCCCCCACAATTTCATCTGCACATGGTGTAAGCCTGCTTAGCAGAATATTCCAGAAAATTTTGGAACATACTGGTAACAGCGATATCCCTCTATAATTACTACAATCCATTTTGTCGCCCTTCTTAAAAATTGGGATCAGAATCGACTCCTGCCACTCTTCAGGTATCATCTCTGAGTTCCATACTTTACCTATCACTTTGTGAACTACTTACACCAACTTCTGTCACCCATTTTTAACTGTCTCGTGGGCCCCTACCACAACGGCACAGCGCGTCCCCAGGTTGCGGGTAGGGGATACGGCCTTCAGATATGAAGGGTAGCTGCGAATACAAAAAATAAGCAGTCGCGGACAGCCGCTGGGGAGCAGGCGATGGCGTGATGAACCATCCCGTTTCTTCTTCTCTTACTATCAAATCTATTCATCAATAATCAGAAACATTAATGGGCATGGGTCCCTTTGACGTAAACTATGAAGAATAACGAAAATAAATTCAGACTTTTATCGAGCAAAGATATAATGCTGTTAGATGCGGAAGAAAACAAAAAATTCACTGAATACTTTTCTTAAAATCGGATGATTAGTATTTCAAAGCTGCCGTCGCGTCCGCTCCACTGCTTTGCCGGGAAGACACGTCGTGCGTGCTGGAGCGACGAGATTCAAACACGTTTGAATTCAAACGTCGCCAGTTGCAGCGGGAGACAGGCAGCGACACAGATGTCGCTCACGTAGGACACTTCCGTAACTACACCTGCGGTTGTGTTTTGTCGCCTGAAGCTGTCGCGCGCTGCCGGTCGCTTCTGTCGCTTTTCATAGGACGCGGCCTGAGTATTACGAAAGGCGTTTAAGAAACGGCGCTAAGTACTACAGAGAATGGGTGTTCCAATCATATTCGAGAAATGCTGTTTCCTGCTCATTTCGTAAGCTTCTCGAAACAAAACATAACAAATTCCGTGACGGGATTAGTGAGTTCAGCTTTATTCCTTAACAGACATGAGAAAAGTTCTGTGCATTTCAGAAATTATAAAATATGAATTGAGATGAATAACTCTTTAAAAAACAGCCTGCACCAGAAACTTTTAGATGCTGAAAAGGAGCGTTGACAAAATGTTATTGTAAGGATAACGCACGTGATTCAGTTTCTTGAGTTCACAAAACATGGCGTTACTTGAAAAGAGCAGAAAACTGTATGACTGGAACAGTGATAACTTTCTGAAACGCACTGAAATGTTAAGAAAATTCGGTGAGCGATACGAGTTTCACGAATATCCTGACGTACCTCGGAGACAAAATTCAGAATGAAATAATTTCTGTACTTGCAAACCAAATCAAAAGTCACTTTTTAAATTTATGCCGAACTAATAACTATTTTTCAATTATACTTTACTGAACTCCCGATTATTCACATATGGAAAAAATTGATGTTGTTATTAGATCCGCTATTTTCGACAAATGCTTCACAGCTCTTTGTCCAATTTTTGATGCCACTGGCGCCAGTTTGACTTCTTTTATAATAGGAGAGCTACCAAAATATAATCTGAATGTAAATAGTCTGAGGACAGGGCTATGACAGTTGCTGAAATAAATAAACATCAACGATACATAAAGTTTTAATAAGGTTCATTAATCAATAATTTCTCTTCGTTTTTAAACATTTAAGCACAAATTCACCATTGTGCTGGAGCACTGTAGCCACCATGAAATGTTGGTTACAAATTTCTTTATATATATTTTATCGGAAATTCTGATGTTGAGACATTATTGCGCAACTACAGCAACCTTTACATGAGCACAAACAGTTGACAGTATTGAAGACTGGGTTACAAATGATGACTCTGGGTGATCAAAAAATACTGTTGATAGCAGATAAAATACCAACAGGCGAACATTAAAAACGCTTTAAAGCACCGACGTTGAGTGGAACTGACATTGTGGTTGTTGGCGAGAATTTACTGGCTTGACAGCTTGACGGTGATTAGTGATAATCTTCAGTGTGTCTGAGAAACCCATCGTTCGTATGATGCATTGCGATGCCTACTGAAATTTTTCAGAGGAGAGGAGGGATATAATTTTTTGATCAAGATGATTAAACCATTAACCAGTACAATGATTAACCCATTAACTGATACATACCAGTGTTGTGTTTCAATTCTATTCCTAGCAAAAGTTAATTATTCACTCACAGGTAGGGAAACAAACAAGGAGTTCAGCCGTATGAGCCTACCACTTGATGATTCGTCGAAAAGAGGACAATCACATACTGAAATCCCGCAGATTGTTTCATTAGTTCGCCATTGATATATACGCCACAACTGAAACGGTGCGTCTGTCATATATACATTTAAATCAACAAAAATTGCGAATGGAAGAACGCATTCTAGTGCGTTATGCCACGAATGTAGATGGAAATGTAAACCATGTCGGCTGACCCACCAATTTTCCAGCTGGAAGCCAGAGGCACGTGCACGAATACATGCAAGAAGCGATGATCTACGAAGTCTGTTCAAGAAAATGCGGAACTTTGTTCACAAAATTTTACTGCGCTTACCTTTTACTTCTTGTGCATGGTCTGCTTCGACGTACTCTCCTCCACAATTGATACACCGCTCCCAACGCCGTTTCCACTTCCGGAAGCAGTCTTGGTACACCTCTTGCTGGATCGCACGAAGCGCCGTCTGCAAATTTTCTTTTATCTCGTCTATCGTTGCAGAGCTTCGTCCTTTCAATTTTAGGAATAAAAAAAAGTCCACAGGACCAGGTCTGGATTGTATGGAGGATGAGGCAGCGCAGTGATTTCGTGTTTTGTGCAACAGTCAAGCACCAATAGGGAAGAATGCGCCGGTGCATTATCTTAACGCAAGAGCCATGAATTGTCTGGCCAGATTTCACGTCGTTTCCTTCTCACATTTTCTCACAGGAGTCGGAACAGGTCGCGATAAAACATGTCCCTGTGCCACAAATTCATGACGAGGCAATCTTTCAAAGTCAAAGAAAACTATCATCATGGAACTGACATTTGACCTGACCTGACGGAGTTCTGCCCGCCTTTTGAAACCGTGTGAAGCATCCGTAACGTCGAATACAGCTCAATCACTCGTCACTGTAGGCTTCCTGCATCATTTGGTGTGTCCCTGTAAAGGTTTTCGTGATTCTCACTCAAAAATGTAATGTAGACACGTCGCTCCTCTAACTCTGGCGTTTCGAAGTTTGCAAGCTGTGCGACAGAACGTTCTACTCAGTACATCACTGAACAATAACTAACAGACATACGACAATGAGACTTCCGGCAGTTACACATTAAGCACACGCGTGTGCAGGGATGCCAACCGCATTTCGCTCTGACTCGCAACTGGCGCGAGATTTCGAGTGTTCCGAAATTTTTTGAACAGATCTCGTATGCGCGCCAATACCAGCGACCAGACTTAGTGATCACTTCCACTTGCAACCCAAAATGGATCGAAATCTTGCAGCTGGTGGATCATCCAACAATTGCCGCGACACTTCAAAACGACTGTTCAAGAAAAAATTGAAGGCGGTCATAGACTTCATTACGAAATGTCCTGTCTTGGGAGACGTGTGATGTCGGATGTACTCTGTGCAGTGGCAGGAAAGAGGACTGCCTCGTGCACGTATTCTCCAGTGGATGGTCGCGAAAATAAGATCAGATGAAACTGACGCCGTAGTCTGCGCAGAAATTCCTGATCCCGAAACAGGTGCAGGGTCGTACGAAGTGGTGACGAGGAATATGACTCATGGACCGTGCGGCGATCACAACCAGAAATTTTATCCAAAACAAATGCTATAAACATTAGCCGCATGCTTTTTTTGGCTCACACACTCACAGGCAGTTGCGGCCACCTCCTGTACCGTCGTCACTCTGCACAGGATGACGGCGTATCGATAACGTCGAAAGTAAAAAGTAAACACGTTGTACTGGACAACAGCTGGACTGTTCCGAATTGGTCGCTGCTTTCCAAAACATCCAAAGCGCACTGGAATGTTGAGTACTGCAGTTCTGTCGAGTTCATCAAGTATGTTTGCAAGCATGCCACGGGAGGAAGCGACATGGCTGTATTTGGTACTGCGGCTTCTGATGCCACCGATGAAGTTTCGCAATATCAGCAGCAATGAGACGGCGTGCAGGACCTTTTAATTTCCATACGCGAAACTCATCCCACGTGGTCCATTTTGGTGTGCACCTGGAGAATGGGCAACGAGTCTATTTGACGGCAGCAAACGCAGCGCAGAGAGCTGAAAGACCATCAGCAGCAACTTCGATCAGCTTCCTCTTGGCGTGCGCAGGTGATCCATAAGCGAGAACTCTGCTTTACACGGAATGCCGAGGTATTTCCGTGGAACGCATAATTAAAAAAAAAAAAAATTCTAACGAGTGGCACACGGAAAGCCCGTTGCTGGATACGTGAATGTACAACACCGATAAGCCAAAACATTGCGCCCACTGTCCACCGGGACGCTGGATGCCGGCTGGTAACGTTGCAGGCACGTGACGCGATAACGAAGGTGTGCAAGCAAAGGAACACGGACGAGGGATCACCCTAGCGAGGATATGGGCTGCAAATGGGGGAAATCCATTGAGATAAGTGACTTTGACAAAGGGCAGATTATTATTACACAGAGCCTGTGAATGAGTATCTCGAAAACTGCAAAGTTGGTGGAATGTTCAAGTGCTATTGTCGTGAGCACCTGCAGAAAGTGGTAGGAAAGTAAAACTACGACTAGGGGCTAAATGGTTGCATGACCACGACTATTCAACGAACGCAGAGTTTCGAGGCTTGTCTGCTCTGTAAAGTAGGGGAGATGGTGGCCTGTGACGTCTCTGCCGAAAGAGCACAGTGCTGGTGCACGCACAAGTTTTTCGGAGCGCACCGTTCATCGTACGTTGTCGAACATGGAGCTCCGCAGCAGACCGCCCATACATGTTCACATGTGGACCTGACGACATCATCAATTACGACTGCTGTGGGCATGGAACCATCGGGGTTCGACCGTTGATCAATGGAAACGTAAATCACACTTATGCTGCACTAAGTCGAAGGTCGTCTCCACAAACGCCGTTATCGAGGTGAACGGCGCCTCGAAACGTGCAGCGCGCCACGGACGCAGCTTGCTGGGAGCAATATTATGCTCCCGAAAACATTCTCCTCAGCTTGGATGGGACCTCTGGTAATCGGAGACATGCTGACAACTGTGAACCACCAACATCCCACCATGCTTGATGTCAGTCCAGACGGCGATGTCATTTTTCAGCACTATACACTGAAGAGCCAAAGAAACTGTTCCTCCTGCCAAATATCGTCTAAGACCCACGCAAACACGGAGAAGTGCAAAAACACAATGTTGCATGAACTCGACTAACGTCTGCAGTGGTGCTGGAGGGAACTGGCACCATGAATCCTGCAGGTCTGTCGACAAATCCGTAAGAGTACGAGGGGGTGGAGATCTGTTCCGAACAGCACGTTGCAAGGCACCTCAGATATGCTCAATAATGTTCGTGTCGGGGGAATTTGGTGGCCAGCGCAGGTGTTTAAACTCAGAAGGGTATTCCTGGAGCCACTCTGCAGCAATTCTGGACGTGTGGGATGTCGCATTGTGCTGCTGGAATTGCCCAAGTCCGTCAGGATGCAAAATGGACATAAATGTATGCAGGTGATCTGATAGGATGCTTACGTACGTGTCACCTGCCGGAGTGGTATCCAGACGTATCAGGGTTCCCATATCACTCCAACTGCACATGCACCACACCATTATAGAGCTTCTATCAACTTGAACAGTCCCCTGCTGACATGCACAGTTCAGGAATTCATGAGGATGTCTCCATAGCCGTACACGTCCATTTGCTCGATACAATCTGAATCGAGACTCGTCCGACCAGGCAACATGTTTCCAGTCATCAACAGTCCAATGTAAGTGTTGACAGGCCCAGGCGAGACGTAAAGCTTTGTGTCGTGCAGTCATCAACGGTACACGAGTGGGCCTTCAGCTCCGAAAGCTCATGTCGATGATGTTTCGTTTAATGGTTCGCATACTGAAACTTGTTGGTGGCCCGGTATTGAAATCTGCAGCAATTTGGGGAAGGGTTGCACTTCTGACACGTTGAACGATTCTCTTCAGCCTTCATTGGTCTCGTTCTTGCGGGATCTTTTTCTGGTAGTAGCCATGTCGTAAATTTGATGTTTTACCGGATTCCTGACATTCACGGTACACTCGTGAAATCATAATACGTGAAAATCCCCACTTCTTCACTACCTCAGCGACGCTGTGTCTCATCGCTTGTGCCCCGACTGTAGCACCACTTGTAACTCACATAAATCTTGATAACCTACCATTGTAGCAGCAGGAACCGATATAACAACTGCGCCAGAAACTTGTTGTCTTATATAGGCGCTGCCGACCGGAGCGCCCGATTCTGTTTACATATCTCTGTATTGTAATACGCATGCCTATACCAGTTTCTTTGGTGCTTCAGTGTAATTTCCGTGTCTGGGAGCCAGAACTGTGATACACTGCCTTGAGGAGCATTACAGTGAACTCACGTTGATGTATCGACGAGCAAATTTGCCTGATGTGAATTCTATGAAACCCATCTGGGTCGCTATAGGGCGCCATCACCACGTACGCAGATGTGCGGCCCGTTATTTACTCGACTTACATGACCTGTGCGTAGACATCTAATGCCACATACCCCCACAAACCTGCCAACAGACTGTCGGCTCACTGATAGGCAGAATAAGTCATGTATTTCGTTCCAAAGACGGACAAACAAGCTATTACAGGTGGCCATAATGCATTGGCTTATCACTGTATATTCAACTGATGCGTTTCTACAGTTCATCCGAACAATGATGAATATTTTTACTTACGCTTACTATTATTTAATGTTGGTGGACCGACTTCATTTGAATTTTTTATTAACTCTGAATGATGAGTTTTGCGCAGAATATCGAGACAACTGTCAGTGTTCACACTCGCTTGGGGATGACATTCATGGGGACCACACACTCGCTGATGCTGTTATTTTGTCCACTGGGCATCAAATACGATCACTTTCTGCCACCATCGTTTCAACGCGTTTTTCATCGGGTCCGCCTCATTTGTGGAACAAATGCGAGTACAGTGCTGCTGAAGCCATTCTCCATCGAGTGCGGACAACAATAGCAAATACCGAACTTGAATTACACGTGGAGGTCCACAGCGAGGGGTCAATTTCCGTAGAAGACTTGTGCCTGTTGATGTCCGGCAAGATGTTGCACGATTAGGAACGCCAGCGACGAATCGCGCCCTGCACGATACACTCGAGAAAGTGAAAGAGAACGGCAATACGATCGAGATGCTTCGAGTCGGTCAGTACCAACTCAGGTCCCTCTTTTATCAGCAGCAGAAAACACTAGTGACAGCAGTCAACAACGGATACAGAGGAATCTTCTTCCTCGAAGCACGTGGACGAACTGGCAAAACGTTCCTGATTTCGTTGATTTTAGCTTCGATTCGTCCACAGAGTAAGATAGTGCCGGCCATAACACTATCTGGGATCGCTGTCACATTGTCACAAGGCCGACTGACTTGCTGATTCAGCGGCCGAACTGCCGCTGAATTTGCAGAGGACAGATGAACCGAAGTGCAATATCGCCAAAAATTCAGCAACGGAAGTATCATAGAACTGCAAAATAATTATTTGGAATGAGTGTAGCGTGGTGCAAAAACGAGAGTTGGAGCCATTTGGACTCCTGGAGGTACGAAGATTCTGGTGGCCGGTGATTTTGGCTAAACGATGCCGATCGTTCCCAGATCGACAGCTGCTGACGAAATAAACGCTTGCTTGAATTCATCGATCTTGTGGAGACACGTGGAAACTCTCAAGTAAACAACGAATATGAGTGTCGCTTTACAGAGTGATGAATAGCCGGAAGTGTTCTCCAACTAATTAATAGACACTGGCCACGGAAAAATTCTGATTGAGGCTTCCACTGGCCTCATTTCATTCCCACCCAATTTTTGTCAGTTCACAACATCGAAAAAAGAATTGATCACGAAAGTGTTCCCGAATAATGCTGCAAATTACAAAAACTGCGTTTGGTTGAGCGAACGAGCCATTTCAGCAGCGAAAAACAAGGAAGCACACGATTTGAAGGTAAATTGAATTTTTACCTTCAAATCGTGTGCTTCCTTGTTTTTCGCTGTTGAAATGGCTCGTTCGCTCAAATCGCTGGCCAGAGAATTTAGGAATTCAAATGGACAGTTGAGGACTTAATATGAATCGGTAATGGAATCGATCGAATCAGGTAAATGCACATTCAATTACTGATCCAGATGAATTGAATTATGCAATTGAATTCCTGAATTCCTTGGATTTTCGAGGTACAAAAACGCACAATTTGCAGCTCAAGGTCGGCACGGTGAGAATCACGTTACGCAACCTGGACCAACCGATACTACGCGATGGAACAAGACTCACAGTTGAGAAACTGACTACCAACGTGGTCGAAGCAACGATAATCATACGAAAGTTCAAAGCCGAGGATGTTCCGATTCCAAACAATTTGCCGTTTCAATTTAAGCGTGTCCAGTTTTCAGTATGTCTTGCATTCGCAATTACTTTTAATCTAGGAAGTGTGTGGAACGAACCTCTTAAACTGCCGTGTTTTTCCCACGGGCATTTGTACGCTGCGTGCTCGAAAGTCGGTAAATCATCGGCGCTATTCGTTTTCTCTCCGGACGGAAAGACAAGAAATATCGTTCACCACCAAGCGTTGCGATGAACGCATTAAAAACACCAACATATTATTGTCTAAAGAATGAATTCGATAGATTCCGTTTCAATAAATTCATGATGTTACTGAAATTGCTTCAGTTGACATAAACTGAAGGAAAGATTAGGTTAGATGAATCCCTTCGCGACCAACTGACTGAATCCCTTCTCGACCAGCTGACTGAATCTCTTCTCGACCAACTGACTGACTGACTGACTCACAACACATAGCTTAAACCACTGAAGGTATACGAGGTGATTCCAAAACAACTTGCACAGACTGATACGGCATATCGGGCATACAGCAAGGCTCAGTAATCACTAAGGAATCAGGGGTTCACAAAGGCCATCCGGGCCACTGAATGGCGTTGCAATTACTCAGTCACCTGCGGAAAGTGTAATCCCACTGCAGGAGGTGCTCAGACTTTTGTCCAGATACATTGAGACACGCATCACATCGAAGCTGCATTTGAACGGCCTACCCTGTCGAAGATACCTAGTGTATCTCGAAGACATCCGCTGTCGCAACATCCCTGCCCATTAGGTCCTCCAGCGATGTAACAGGTGTTTCGTACACAGGACCCTTCAGAGATCCCCCAAAGGAAAAAAATGATTTGGGACGGATCGGGTGATGGTGGCGGCCAATACAGCGGCCGGAATGGTTGATTACAGGCGCGACCTGGCTTGTATCCTGGAACGCGCAGCGGCTCCTTATTACTACCAAACTCGAATGCAGCAACGGGTAGCCATGGGGACACTATTCAGCATGTCCAGCAGAATCTCTCGCAGCAATACGAGATGTGAGCTATCGTCAAGTCGGTCCGGGAGAAAGTACAGGCTAATTAAACAATCCTGACAGTGCCAGCCCATGCATTGAAGGTAAACTTGCGTTGTGAGGCATGCGTAGGGGTAGCATATGAGCTAACATCAGCCCACGTACGCCCGTTGTGAACGTCCGTCACACCCTCGAGTGGGAACGCAGCCTCATCTGTGAAGAGGACACTCGCTGCGGTCTGCCGTGGATGTTTGCAGAAACCACCGTGCAAAACCCTGGCACTCATTGTAGTCCCCCGACTGCAGTGCCCGGACGCCTTGGAATAGAACCAGAATCAGTCCTTCGTCGTGTGGAATGCGCCACTCGGAAGGTTGAGGGGTATCAGTGGCGCGGGATACACCTCGTGTTCTTGTTGACGGCGTACGCTGCACCCTTCGAGAACGCCTTCTCCCTCCGCAACTGTCCTCGTAGTTCGTTGGCGACCAGCAACCTGCTTGCGCACGTGAAACTGGTAGGTTTTACACAATCGGCGGTACAGGTTGACGAATAATGTGTGGTGTGGTGTCTTTCTGTTAGGATATTTTTGCACAATACAATCGCACGGCTTCTCTCCCAGTGCAGTTGTCGTGCCATAAATCAAATGCATCTCAGCTGTTTCGCGATGCGTGCAGGTAGGTAGGCGCGTTATCGCAAAGGTTCCACGGCGTGCGATCCGCCCGTGTTTGTACAGCAACGCCCTCACGTGACCACGGCGCCCTTTTGTGGCGTTTGCGACCCCCGGTTCCTGTGTGACGGCTGATCCCTGCTGTCTGGCCGATGTGACACGTCAGTTTCTAGACGTTATTTTGAATCATCCTGTAAACGTGTTGTACAGGGTGGAGCAGAGGGTACGCATGTTTTTTGAACCGCTTGTACGCGGTAACGAGAGGGGGCATTGACCTTGAATGAATGTTGGCAGACTGCCCATACAATACAGTTTCAGTCGCTGTGATGGAGCGTTGGAGCGCAGAACATGGTGTGTTGCAATGCCACTTCCTCGGAAGAGAAATAAAAATCAAAAATTAGCTCCCAATACCCCGAAGATTTCCCCCCAAGTCCCAAATTCCCAGAAAAGTGAATAAGCGAACGAAGTTCCATTTATCACAATTATTAGGACAATAACAAGTAATTAAATCAGGAATCTATGACTTGACGATTTAGCAATCTACGAAAGAAAGATTAAATTTCAGTAAAATTAAAATCAAAATCATAATAAATTGCAAAATTAGCATAAGTTAACATTCGCAAAGTAGAACCAACGATCCCAAAGAATACTCCGTGTGAGTACTTTTTGGGAATCGTGAGTAATGACTAAGTATAATTCAATGCATTGTCACTACGTTACGAGAGTTAGCCGAAGCAGGTCGTATATTTGAATGCTCGTACATGTAGGCGCGCTTAGATTGTTTTTGAGATTGAATAATTGCGATCTATTATGACGCAATAATACTATCTTCTGACTTCAAATATCACGGCATTAGAATTCGAACGGGGGACTTTTACCTACTAGAATAAAGTGAACTTTTAACTAGATAATTGAACTAAACATTACTTAGACAGTGATTTTGGCAACGAAAACTGATAGACAATTTTCATTCATAATAGCCAGTGGTTTATGGAACTTCAGTGATAGGTCCGAAGCATATAATTTAAATGCCCCCAACGCCTGGGAAAGTTTTCTTCTCAAGACTCGGTTAGGAAGTGACTGATATTGTGCAATAAAACACCCTCTCGTGCCAAGTCGTGCATTTGTGACTTAAAATTCTATCAAATTATTGACATGAAACTCCCGAGTAATAATTACTCGCAGCGATAATATTTGACTGTAGCGCTCGGCGCTTGTGTAGCATCTTTGACTCAAATAATAAGCTCACTGTTACGATTTCTTAGATACTTAAAATTACGACCAGCTTGTAGGGAATTTGTTGTGGATGTGACTGTATTGATTTTTTTTATCATTAATCAGTTAAACATCGATTACGAACGATTAATTACGATTCTTGGTGAAGTAAATATCTCACTCACGTCGACATTTCGGTTCAGCACTGTGATTTTGTGTAACGTCGTCTTCGTAACTTGATAACGATCTCAACACTCTACCGACTGTCGCCGAGTTTTACCCGAGGCCAAGTACAAATCAAACCAAATCATCAAGAAGAAGAGGCGTTATAGTGTTCGTTGTCGAGCAGTACTTTTAGAAACAATGGTTCCGTAGTCACAGTGCAACGTCTTTTTCGTCAAAAGTTGAGAGTTGGACGTCGAGGTGCAGTGTCTGATCGAAATACTGTACTCCGATGGGTTGCAGCATTTACAAATACTGGATCTGTGATGGAAAAGAAGCCACCTGGTCTTCCCCGTTTAATTCGTACTGCGGAATATGTAGACCGAGTGAGAACGGCAGTTATTGCTAGTCCGGAACGACCGGCCGGACGACAGCCTGAAGCGATGGGTATGTCACGTCGTTCGCTTCACCGCACCTTACGTGATGACCTTAAGTTTCACCCGTACAAGATAATGATCGTCCAGCAGCTTAGGGAAGGGGATTTCGTGCAGCGCAGAGAGTTTTGTCGCGTAAAGGACGAAATTTTTACAGAAGATGCAGATGCTACAGTCTTCATGAGTGATGAAGCACATTTTCATGTACACGGTTACGTCGATGTTCAAAATCGTCAGTATTGGGCGCTGGAGAACCCACATGAATTACACCAAAGACCTGTCCACAGTTTAAAACTAACAGTGTGGTGCTGCATTTCAAAGATGGGGATTGTTGGACCCTATCTTTTGAAGAGGAAGGAACTGGAAGTACTGTGACATCAGCGCGCTGCGTTAAAATGTTAAGCAGCTTTCTTCGTCCAGAACTTGAAAGGCGTCAGGTGAACATGAGAGAAATATTGTTTCAGCAGGATGGCGCCACAGCTCACACGGCGATAGTATCCATGGAAGTGGTTCGACAAATGTTCCCAGGCCATGTTACTTCGAGTTATGGTGATGTTTACTGGCCCCCTTGCTCACCCGATTTGTCGATATGCGACTTCTTTTTGTGAGGATATTTAAAATCAAAAGTCTACATGAACAAGCCTCGCACAATCGATGATCTGAAGAATTCCATTCGTCTGGAAATTGAAGCTGTGCCAAATGAAATGTTGGAGAGAGCCATACGTAACTTTCGGGAGAGGACCCAAATTTGTATCCAGCAAGAAAGACGTCATCTCCAAGACATTATTTTTCGAACATAGTTAAATTATGTATATTTCAAAATTGCATTAAGAAATCTATCACGTAATGCATGTTTTTATTATTTTTATCAAGCTGTGTCCCAGTCATTCGATAGTGAAAAACATGCGTTTCCTCTGTACTACATTGAAACTCCAAAGAAACTGGCATAGCCATGCGCACTCAAATACGGAGATCAGGCAGAACAAGGTGCTGCGGTCGGCGACGCCTAAATAAGACAACTAGGGTCTGGAGCAGTTGTTAGACTGGTTACTGCTGCTACAATGGCACGCTATCAAGATTTAAGTGAGTTTGAACGTGGTGTTGTAGTCGGCGCACGAGCGGTGGGGCAAAGTATATCCAAGGTAGCGATGAAGTGGTGATTTTTCCGTACTACCATTTCACGAATGTACCGTGAGTATCAGGAATCCAACAAAACATAAAATCTCGGACTTCGCTGCGACCGGAAAAAGGTCCTGCAAGAACGGGACCAAGGACGACTGAAGAGAATCGATCAAAGTGACAGAAATGCAACCCTTCTGCAAATTGCTGCAGATTTTAATGCTGGGCCACCAAAAAGTGTCAGCTTGCGAACCATTCAACGAAGCTTCATCCATATGGGCTTTCGGAGCCAGAGGCCCACTTACATACCCCTGATGACTGTACGACACAGCGGTTTACGCCTCACCTGAGGCCCCTCATCACCGATATTGGACTGTTGATGAGTGGAAACATGTTGCCTGGTCGGGCAAGCCTCGTTTCAAGTTGTATCGAGTGGATCGACGTGTACGGCTATGGAGACAACCTCATGAAGTTGGTGGAGGCTCTGTGATGGTGTCGGGCATGTGCACATGGAGTGATATGGGACCCCTGATATGTCTAGATACGACTCTGACAGGTGACATGTACGTAAGCATCCTGTCTAATCACCTGCATCCATTCATGTCAACGGTACATTCCGACGGATTTGGGCAATTCCAGGAGGACAATGCGACATCCCTCAGGATTGCTACAGAGTAGCTCCGGGAACACACTTCTGAGTATAAATACTTCCTCTGGCCACGAAGCTCCCCAGACATGAACATTATTGAGGATATCTGGGATGCCTTGCAACATGCTGTTCGGAACAGATCTCCACCCCCTCGTACTCATGGATTTATGGACAGGCCTGCAAAATTCATGGTGTCAGCCCCCTCCAACACCACTTCAGACATTAGTCGAGTCCATGCCACATCGTGTTGCGGCACTTTTGCGTGCTCGCGGGCACCCTGCACAATATTAGGCAGGTGTCCCAGTTTCTTCGGCTTTTCAGTGTATTTTATCAGTACCGGGGTCCTCGATGTTCGCTCATATGATAGTGAAAAGACGTAAATTTAAGTGAACAATGAAACTTCCTGGCAGATTAAAACTGTGTGTCCGACCGAGACTCGAACTCGGGACCTTTACCTTTCGCGGGCAAGTGCTCTACCATCTGAGCTACCCAAGCACGACTCACGACCGGTCCTCACAGCTTTACTTCTGCCAGTATCTCGTCTCCTACCTTCAAAACTTTACAGAAGCTCTCCTGCGAACCTTGCAGAACTAGCACTCTTGAAAGAAAGGATACTGCGGAGACATGGCTTAGCCACAGCCTGGGGGATGTTTCCAGAATGAGATTTTCACTCTGCAGCGGAGTGTGCGCTCATATGAAACTTCCTGGCAGATTAAAAGTGTCCCGAGTTCGAGTCTCGGTCGGGCACACAGTTTTAATCTGCCAGGAAGTTTCATATCAGCGCACACTCCGCTGCAGAATGAAAATCTCATTCTGTTAGGTGAACAATGCCCCAAATTTATTGACAGCTGAGCTGGGACCTTGCCTGGTGCAGCGGTGCGGGTCTCCCGCACCGTCCCCTACTCCCTGTCAAGGAGTATGGGACTTCATCATCATCATCATCATCATCATCAGTCGAAATAACATAATTATCCTCCATGCTGGCAATATGTATTATTTATACAGAAAACGAAGCGTCAGCATGGACGCCTTCAAAACGTGGAAAGAATGTACACTGTGAGAACAGTTCTCCCGTGATGTGATCTTGTAACTTCACAGTGTGAAATCAAAAACTTTTAAATATTTGCCATTTCTTCATACAGTATTAAAAAATATCGTTAATTAGTAGGGCGACCTTTAAAAAAATTAACTGCATTGTAAGGCATTGAGCTCTTTACATGTAAATAACAATAACTCGGTTTAACAATTACAAGAAACGGTGGAGATTTACGTATCGATCTCGGTGTTGATGCTACATCCGTCAGTTATTTTAATGTAACACCGGAGGTTAAGAACTGTGTCGCTAAATACTGTGCGAAGTAAAATAACTGCTTGCATACGGGCCGCAGAGATTTCGTTCTGCTTCGGCGACAGTGTGGTGGCTGTTAGGTCACGGAACATTCTTCGGACAAACAAAGCCCATTCCCATCTCCAAGGACATGTCAATACTCACAACTGTAGGATATGCGCAACGAAAAATCTGCACGCACGTCGACCAGTGGCACTTGATTGTGCAAAGGTGACCGTGTGGCGCGGGTTGGCGGCGTCGTTTATCGCGGGGCCGTAAGAGAGCGAGATGAGCCCTGCGGCTCCTGTTGCCTGCACCGCCACTGGTAAACGCTGCTAGAGGCTTTTTCCGCACCAATGTCATTCCTAACGTCCGATAACGTGGATGTATGTTAGGACCATTTTTATGCAAGATGGCGCTCCTCTGCACATCGGAGAGCTAGTGAAGCGGCTGCTTCAGAGGCATTCCGGAAATGCTCGCAGAATTACCAGCCGTCATTCCCCTACAGCCTAGCCGTCCGGATCACCTGGTCTTAATCCGCGTGGCTTCTGGCCGCGGGGTTATCTGGAAGGTGTTGTGTTCAGTGCTCTGACTGCGAAGGCGGCTGAATCAGCGGCACGCCTTACGCAGGGCATCCTGACCGTGACCCCTGAGACGCTCCCATCTGTTGTGCAACGTGCTGTTTCTGAGTCTCGGCTTGTGGCAGAAAACGGTGGATAGCATAATCAACATGTCGTGCGCCTATTAGAAACAGATGTCATTTTGATTTATATCCGCTTTTTGGCCCCAGAATAATTAGAAACATATGTCATTTTCATCTTTATGCGGTTTTTGGCCTCGGGACAGAGGTGGATGGGCTTAACCTAAGTGACAGTGCCGCTGATGTTGACTGCAGAACGTTTTCAGTCATGCACGTTGAACAGTAGTGCAGTGCTGTCCCATTCGCATAGGAAGCATGGGTACGGAGTATGGCCACCCTCTACACCAAGGCTCATAGAGAATGCTTTCAAATCACTAAAAATGATGCACTCATATTCTTCGTAATTATGCTTGTCCGACTTAAAGGGTACAATATCATATTTTTCTTTCAGATATATTCAGTCTCCAACTGGCATGGAAGCTTGAAGCGCAGAAGCACAGCTGTGAGAATTCTGTTTGAAAATTTAATGAGGAGTCTCCACTTTCTTGTCTCGTGCTCAGTTCCAAACATTTTCATCAAACCAGGAACATTTGGGCAGCACACAAGGTCATCCTAATGAGGAAAGTGAGCAAGGAAATGTCTTTTTTTAAAAATCTGAAGCAAGAGAGAGAAGTTCAAAGGCCAAGTTATTTTCCTGTAGCGCAGAGGTTTTTAGAAATGACAGGTCTCTGATCAAATCATACCGTTTAAATTGTGAGAACAACTGTGGCACACGGCAGTCATGGAATTTCTAATCTTCATCAGATGTGTCACACGCCTCATTCTCCGAAAGTGGAAGCACTTCATTGAGATTAACAGATGGCAGAGGCACAGAATAAAAGATTTTCTTTTTGGTTTAAATCGTGTCGCCGTATGTTCCGAGCGCACAAGTAACGCTAATCTCTGTAATTTAAAGACTCCCTCCGGACCAATGGAATCCCCAAGTGGTAAGATTTCACATTATTGTTCCAATTTTGGTTCCAAAAAACAAGACGCAAAAGTTAATAGGAATTCTTGCGTCTGTAAAATCGATGCGCGGAGCATACAGCTTCCACCGTCCAACGAAAAATTTTGCCGAGAGTCCTAGAAAATTTTGGCCTAAGTAATACTGCTTAGGGGGCCGAATGGTTCTATCCAGTCACTCTTCAGACTCTGGTGCGACAACAGAAGACAACGAAAGAAAAATGGAATTTTTAGATTTTGCGTTGATGAAATGGCTCATACACATATAAGTAAAACATATCGTTTGACCATCGCACACACCTTCGTCTGAAGGACTTAGTAATAGAAATACCTATCGTAGAGAGACAACTGAGAGAGTTGAAAGCAAATAAGTCGCCAGCCCCAGACGGATCCGCAATCTGGTTTTACAAAGAGTGCTCTACGGCACTGGCCCCTTACTGGCCTTGCGTTTATCGCGAACCTTTCGCCCAGTGCAGAGACCCAAGCAACTGGATAGAAGCGCTGGTGACTCTTGTGTACCAGAAGGGTGAAATAATGGGCCCGCAAAATTAAAGATCAATATCCTTAATATCGGTTTCCGACAGAATCCTTGCATATATTCTCCGTTCGAAAATAATAGATCTCCTTGAGACGGATAAGCTTCCGTCCACGAATCAACATGGTTTTAGGAAGTATCGCTCGTGCGAAACTCAGCTTGTCCTTTTCTCACACGATATCCTGCGAACTATGGATGAAGCACAACAGACAGAGTTTATGTTTCTAAATTTCCAATAAGCATTTGGCATGGTGCCCCACTGCAGGCTTATAACGACGGTACGAGCGTATGGAATAAGTTCACAGATATCCGAGAGGTTCGAAGACTTTGTAACTAACAGAACCCATTAAGTTGTCCCCGACAGCGAGTCTTCATCACAGGCATGGCTATTGTCATGTGTGCCCCAGGGAAGTGCGATAGGACCACTGTTATTATTTATATACATAAATGATTTGGCGGACGGGGTGGGCAGCAATCTGTGGTAGTTCGCTGATGATTCCGTGGTGTACCGTAAGGTGTCGAGGCTGGCTGACCGGAGGAAGATACAAGACGACTTGGGCAAAATTTCCAGTTGTGTGATGAATTGCAGTTAGCGTTAAATGTGGAAAAATGTAAGTTAATGGGGATGAAGAGCAAGAAAAGCCTGTGATGTTCGGATACAGTATTACTAGTCGTTTAAGTATCTGAGCGTAACGTTGCAAAGCGATATGAAATGCAACGAGCATGTGGGTATTGTAGTAGGGGACACGGATGTTCGACTTCGGTTTATTGGGACAATTTTAGGAGAGTGGGGTTGATCTGTAAAGGAGACAGCAATTAGAACATTTTTGCAGCCGATTCATGAGTACTGTTCGAGAGTGTGGTGTCCCAACCAGTTCGGATTGGATTAAGACACGGAAGCAAATCACAGGCGTGCTGTTAGATTTGCCACCGATAGGTTGGATCAACAGACGAGTGTTACAGAGTTGCTTCGGGAACTCAAATAGGAATTCCTGCAGGGAAGGCTACGGTCTTTCCGCGAGGCACTATTCAGAAAGTTTAGACAAGCGGCACTTGAAGCTGTCTGCAGAACGAATCTACTGCTGCTGGCGAACATTTGACGTAAGGACTACTAAGATGAGAGAATTCAGGGCTCGTATGGGGCGTATAGACAGTCGTTTTTCCCTTGCTCCTTTTGCGGGCGGATCAGGAAAGAAAATGACTACTGGCAGTACAAGATACCCCACGTCAAACTCCATGTGGCGATCTGCGGAGTATGTATGTAAACGTGTGTACGTATATGTTTGGTTGGACTGCATGCGGAGTGCATCCTGACGACTTGAACAGATTAGCTGTGGGGTAAATCACTTGTCCTCATCCCCAACCTTTACCCCAAAGTATGCAAAGTACATTTCTCGGACAAAGTCTCAAACGATGCGATACTGAAGTCCCTTTGTTCTTCGGAATTATGATGTGATGTTCCTTCGGACGTACATGCATGTTCGAAGGAACAGGTACTGCGGCGACAGCAGTCGTCATGAAATACATGACATGTATCTGCAGTTACGAATACTGATAACCATCAGCTTTACAATGAACTGACGACAATGAAAATTAATATGAGAACCGGGAGTCGAACCCAGATTCCCACATTGCACGAGGGGTCGCTTTACCATTTTTTTTTGTTTTTTTCTTCTTTCTATATTGTTCGTTGAATTTGTTGGGGGCGGACGTCCGACAACACATTCACTCACTTTTTTGCTACAGAGGGTAGCTGACCGAACACGCTGAGCTACCTTGCCGGCACCATTAGGCTATCCGAGCACACTCCACGGCAAGACGCAAACTTCCGTATGTGGCTGTAGACACATGGTTGACGACATACACAAGTTTGGGTCTGTGCATATAGCGTGCTGTGATACAGTAATGGTAAGGCGACTGCTCGCGAAAAGTGGGAAACTCGGCTTCGAGTCCCAGTCTGGCACAAATTTTCATTGTAGTTATTCCATTGTACAGTTGATGCTTGTCCATGTAAATGTAAAAGTGCTTTTTAATTACAGATTTGCAACACTTGTTGCAGAAGCGTTCAGGCGAACTAATATGACCTCTTGAAGAAATGAAATTTCAAAGCGCAGTCACAAGTCGACTTATCACCCGTCACTGAAGTATGCGTGAAAAACTTGATTTGAAACAGAAATATGTTCCTAGATATTACACTATTGTATATATATATTTGGGTCGTCAGTGTTCTGACTGGTTTCATGCGGCCCGCCACGAATTCCTCTACAGTGCCAACCTCTTCCTCCCAGAGTAGCACTTTTAGCTTACGTCGTCAATTATTTGCTGCATATATTCCAGTCTCTGTCTTCGTCTACAGTTATCGCCCTCTACAGCTCCCTCTAATACCGTGGAAGTCATTCTCTGATGTCTTCACGGAATTACTCTGTACTCATTAATCTGTTCATTCCATTCAGCAGATCATGTAATATTTCTTCACTTTGGCCCAGGACGGCAATGTCAACAGCTTATCGTATCACTGATATCCTTTCACCTTGAATGTTAATCCCGTTTCTGAATCTTTCTTTTATTTGCACATTTCTTCCTCGATGTACAGATTGAACGCTAGGGGTGAAAGACTACATCCTTGTCTTACATCGTTGCTAATCCGAGCACTCCGTTCTTGGTCGTCGAC
The DNA here is from genome assembly GCF_023864345.2 of Schistocerca serialis cubense. Lineage (NCBI taxonomy): Eukaryota > Metazoa > Arthropoda > Insecta > Orthoptera > Acrididae > Schistocerca > Schistocerca serialis. The sequence continues at coordinate 57,863,168 of NC_064648.1, read as the reverse complement.
TCTTATTATTCCCTCTTTGTTCCTATTTTTCTCAGAATTTCGAACATGTTGCGTCATTTTCCATTGTTGAACGCTTTTTCCAGGTCGACAAATCCTTTGAACGTCTCTTGATCCTTAGTCTTGCTTCCATTATCAACCGGAACGTCAAAATTATCTCTCCCGTGTCTTTAACTTTCCTAAAGCCAAACTGATAGTAATCTAACACATCCTCAATTTTCTTTTCTATTCTTGGGGAAGAAATGTATAGGTAGCCGTATTATAGACTATAAAACAAAATATGCTTTTGTAGCAGGTTATTTTGGAAACCTTCGCGGCCGGCCGAAGTGGCCGAGCGGTTCTAGGCGCTACAGTCTGGAACCGCGCGACCACTACGGTCGCAGGTTCGAATCCTGCCTCGGGCATGGATGTGTGTGATGTCTTTAGGTTAGTTAGGTTTAAGTAGTTCTAAGTTCTAGGGAACTGATGACCTCAGAAGTTAAGTCCCATAGTGCTCAGAGCCATTTGAACCATTTGAAACCTTCGCAATACAATGCACCTGACTAAATAGATATATTTTGCTTATCCCACAGAAATTCTGAATTTGTGTCAGAACTGCATTCATTGCACATTCTGTGTACTTTATCTGAAATCACCACTGCAAAATACACAAAAAAAAAACAGTTTGCCTTAAAGAAAAAAATTCATTGTTAACGAGAGTTGCGGTGACAATGATGGTTGTACGATAATGACATTTTTTTCTTTTTGAGTCATCAGTCTTCTGACTGGTTTAACGTGGCCTGACGTGTGCCAAGCTTTTCATCTTATAGTAGCAATTGCAACGTACGTCATCAATTATTAACAGGATGTGTTCCAATCTCTGTATTCCGCTACAGTTCTAATCCTCTAGTACCATGGAATTTATTCCTTTATGTCTTCACAGGTATCCTATCATCTTGCCCCTTCTCCTTCCCAGTATTGTCCACTTATTCCTTTCCTCTCCGATTCTGCGCAGAACCTCCTCATTGCTTACCTTATCAGTCCTCCTAATTTTCAACAATCGTGTGTAGCAACACATCTCAAGTGTTCGATTCTGTTGCGTTCCTGTATCGCCACAGTCCATGTTTCACTGCCATACAATACTGTGCTCTAAACGTACATTCTCAGAAATTTGTTCCTCAAATTAAGGCCAATGTTTGATAGTAGGAGACTTCTCTTGCCTAGGAATACCTTTTTTTTTAGGGTGCTAGTCTGCTTTTTGGGCTTCCTCTGCTCTGTCCTTCGTGGATTAGTCCTTAACTTCTTTTACTTTGTGACCCGCTCATTACTTTCGCCTTTCTTCAGCTCACTCTCAGCCCGTATTCTGTACCCATTAGACTGTTCACCGCATACAGCAGAGCCTGTAATTCTTCTTCACTTTCACTCAGGATAGCAATGTCATCAGCTAATCTTATCATCGATATCCTTTTACCTTGAATTTTAATCCTGCACCTGATTATTATTATATTATTATTATTAGTAGTGATAGTAGCAGTAGTGTTTTAGAGATGATTATGGTGACGGAGCACATTTTCATTACGGTGGCGATGGCGGCAGCGGTGGTGATGATTAAGACGACGACGTCGACGATGACTATCAATACATTACAGGTTGTTCTTCAGTGAAGTCTGATGCATTTCAGCCAGACTGACTGCCACAGTGGGCCAGCGATGGGGCTGTAACGACTGTCACATCGCCGGGACAAGCGCTCCGCCACGCCAACAGGTGTTTCTTTGGACTCGGAACGCGCAGCGGGCTGTGTTCAAACTTATCCTTCACCTCGCCGGAATTGAGGTCGGTCATGAACTTTGGCTCATCGCTCCACGGTTGATTATTGGAGAAAATGACGCCGCGTGCCTTCTTATTGCAACGGTGGCGGGAATTATATGGTACCATCTTCCCGCTCAAGATGCTCCTGGCAGTGTGTGGCTGTTGCGTCACACTAGCATTAAAACCAGACCTTGGAAACTCGAAAACGACGCCCCACCCCCTTCTTCAGTCTGAATGGGAAGCTCGTCTCTAACGAGCATAAAACGAGAAACACTCTCTTCCATTAGGCCACAGCATCCAGTTCGTTCTGTTGCTAGTGCTATATGCTTCTTATACAGCGGACGTAACAGGTTTACCTTGAGGTAAAGGCTCAGACCTTCCTTCACCTGCTGCCATCCCAGCACGAGGTCCTAGGAAGAGTCTGAAGTCTAAATCAAATATTGGGGGGGGGGGGGGGGGGGGAGGGGTACTTGATAACACTAGGAAGAACTAGGCCGGTTTAGTTTTTGTAGTCAAGGTGGTGGTTCTGTGTCACCACGAGGGATGCTCAATAATTATAGGTATTTAGAAATTAACATCGATGTTTCAGTATCGATGCTTACGTATGAAACATTGCAACGTCGACGTTAAAGACGAATCATACGCAATACCTTCAATAAGTAATGCAATAATTTTTTTCTGGGAACAGGCCGATTTTATGCAAGTAACCAGTATACCGTATTATTTCGCACTCTTATGCCTACAAAAGCGTACTTCTCAACATAATCTCCGTGCAGTGAAACGGCCTTATACCATCTAACTGGGAGAGCCTATATGGTTAGCATGGTGCATTTCGACTGGTCGGTGTCAGAGCCGACGTCTTGTTGCCTCAATAAATTCCCCATCATCCACGTCCTACTTCCCGAAGAGTGCGTGGGCCAAACAGATGGACATCACAAATTTTGGCACACGGACTTTAGCGTCTATGCGGAACAACAGTCCGAAAAGTTGCGTGATCTCGTCCCGGGTGCGCAGTCTTCTGTGGAGCCTTGCATTGTCATAGAGGGGAAGTTGGTTTGCACTTCTGTGGCGACGAACACACTCGAGTCGTTTCTTCAGTTTGGTGGGGTCACAGCTGTGTGCGTCCGGCCGGCACGTGGGAGGTCGGACAGGTATGCGCGACCTTGGTTGCGATGACGACAGATGCCTCGCCCAGCGACTCACCGTGCCTTTGTTCGATGCCAGGTCTCCGCAGGCATTCTCCGAGCACCTTGAGGCGAAACAAGCGCTGTATCATTTGAGAGATACAGAGGCGAGCGAGTGTGCCGGGACTCACCCTGGTTCACTGCTAGCAGCCCCGCGTCACCATAACGCGTCTGTGCGAAGTATAACATACCTAAATACATCGTTTTAAGAAAAATTGAAGGAGCTAAATATTTGACTTAGAAATGTGAGAATTTGTATGATGCTTCAGTTCAACAGAAAAATAATAACTACGCAACCCCATTAAGCTACCTCTAACAGTTTTCGAGTAATTTACTGAAAACTAAATTTGTAGTAGATTAAGTATCTGTTATATTAATACTAGACAGTTTTGGTTCAGCATGTGATAAAACATATTAAATAATAGAGCTATAACAAGTCTTAGGACCTTGATATTAATAACAACCAATGCAAGGTCTCTTAAGGCCATAGTTCAGAGATCATGTTCTACTGTCAGTTCTGTTCAAAAAATTCTAGAAGGCAAAGTTTTAAGGCTAGCGAGCTAAACCTTATTCTGTGATTTTGATCAACTTACCCACATGCACTCAAAAACTAAGAAGATTCTAAATTGATTCATAACATTGTTATTAAATATTTTTGGCCGAGAAAGCGGCCGTTTAAAGACTACTACCGTATGCATAGAACTGATGACAGCAGGTGTTCCCTTGGCCGTCCGCTACGCCACGTATATAAATACAGCCCGAGAGGCAAGACTAGGTTTCACTTCGCATCCAGCTACCATAAGATCTACGCCAATCAAACGCCGGAGTGCCAGCTGCCTTGGATGACGTCAGAGACGGGCTGTTACAAAACGCTTATTTTCAGTAATAATAGAAAGTGAATTCGCGAGGACTGTAAACCGTCCTGAATCACTTAGACTTTGTAGAAGTAACTATTACTGTAATGTTAAATGATCTGCGTGGCAAGTGGTAACAATTATTTTCTACTTTTGCTGCGACCATTTATTTTGATTACTAGTAGTTAGGGCGAAAGCCAATTTAGTAGGAACATACCGTAGAGGTCGCCTCTGTACTGCTCATAGTGCTATTTAGGATAGAGAGAGGTACTGTCAGTATGAACATTATGAATATAACAATGTTGTGCGTGTGAAACTTTACCAAATACATGTATCAATTAGAGCTCAAAATCTTCATATAAAGGGTGAGTCACCTAACATTACCGCTCGATATATTTCGTAAACCACATCAAATACTGATGAAACGATTCCACAGACCGAACGTGAGGAGAGGGGCTAGTGCAACTGGTTAATACAAACCATAAAAAAATGCACGGAAGTATGTTTTTTAACACAAACCTACGTTTTTTAAAATGGAACCCCGTTAGTTTTGTTAGCACGTCTGAACATAGAAACAAATACATAATCAGTGCCGTTTGTTGCATTGTAAAATGTTAATTACATCCGGAGATATTGTAACCTAAAGTTGACGCTTGAGTACCACTCCTCCGCTGTTCGAACGTGTGTATCGGAGAGCACCGAATTACGTAGGGATCCAAAGGGAACGGTGATGGACCCTAGGTACAGAAGAGACTGGAACAGCACATTACGTCCACATGCTAACACCTTTTTATTGGTCTTTTTCACTGACGCACATGTACATTACCATGAGGGGTGAGGCACACGTACACACGTGGTTTCCGTTTTCAATTATGGAGTGGAATAGAGTGTGTCCCGACATGTCAGGCCAATAGATGTTCAATGTGGTGGCCATCATTTGCTGCACACAATTCCAATCTCTGGCGTAATGAATGTAGTACACGCTGCAGTACATCTAGTGTAATGTCACCACAGGCTGCCACAATACGTTGTTTCATATCCTCTGGGGTTGTAGGCACATCACGGTACACATTCTCCTTTAACGTGCCCCACAGAAAGAAGTCCAGAGGTGTAAGATCAGGAGAACGGGCTGGCCAATTTATGCGTCCTCCACGTCCTATGAAACGCCCGTCGAACATCCTGTCAAGGGTCAGCCTAGTGTTAATTGCGGAATGTGTAGGTGCACCATCCTGCTGATACCACATACGTCGACGTGTTTCCAGTGGGACATTTTCGAGCAACGTTGGCAGGTCATTCTGTAGAAACGCGATGTATGTTGCAGCTGCTTGGGCCCCTGCAGTGAAGTGAGGACCAATGAGGTGGTCGCCAATGATTCCGCACCATACATTTACAGTCCACGGTCGCTGTCGCTCTACCTGTCTGAGACAGCGAGGATTGTCCACGGACCAGTAATGCATGTTCCGTAGATTCACTGCCCCGTGGTTTGTGAAACCCGCTTCATCGGTAAACAGGTAGAACTGCAACGCATTCTCTGTTAATGCCCATTGACAGAATTGCACTCGATGATTAAAGTCATCACCATGTAGCGACACATGAAACGGGTGAAAGCGGTGACGATGCAGAATGCGCATGACACTACTTTGACTCAGTCCACCGGCTCTCACAATGTCCCGTGTACTCATGTGTGGGTTCATGGCAACAGCAGCTAACACACCAACTGCACCCGCTTCTCCTGTGACGGGCCTGTTACGGACCCGTTTGCGTGCTACAACCATACCTGTTGCATACAGTTAGCGGTAGATGTTTCGCAATGTGGATGCTCTCTGTCCGGGTACCGTTCGGCATACACCCTGCAGGCTTCAGCTGCATTTCGTCGACACTCGCCATAGATGAGTATCATCTCCGCCTTTTCAGAGTTCGAATACACCATGGTCACAATTCCTATAACACTACACTATCACAGACGTCTGGTAACGCGATGTACTACAGTTGGTCTGCGTGCGGAGACGAATGCAGAATAACAATAGCAGCAAGCGCTACATGCGGACACTGCGACAGCTAGACCAAACCACAACAGTGCACTACAGCCACACTCGTAAACACGGTCGTCATCGTAAACATGTCCCTGCAGATGCTGCTCGCCGACTGTGGCCCGTGTTTGTTACAACACGCAACTGAACGTCGGAGGTTTCAAGCGTCAACTTTAGGTTACAATATCTCCGGATGTAATTAGCATTTTACAATGCAACAAACGGCACTGATTACGTATTTCTTTATATGTTCAGATGTGCTAACAAAACTAAGGTGGTTCCACTTAAAAAAACGTAGGTTAATGTTAAAAAACATACTTCTGTGCATTTTTGTATGGTTTGTATTAAACAATTACACTAGCCCTCTCCTCACGTTCGGTCTGTGGAATCGGTTCGTCAGTACTTGATGAGGTTTACGAAATATATCCAGCAGTAACGTTAGGTGACTCACCCTGTGTAATCATAGTTGTGATCCCGCTGAGCAAATAGAGAATATAAACAATTCTTTCAATGTGCTGGACAAGAATGTGGACTTGCAGACTGGGAACTATGGTTAGTATGTTCTCCATCACTTTCTGGCTGACGAGAGAAATAGTTGCCAGGCTCTCGTAAAAGACGGCGAACAATATTTACAACAATTCCAATTTCATCCTGTGACCAATTACTGGTATTACTGTTCAACCCGCCGCCCCACAACCTGTCAACATCTGCGATGCTCTGGTTTTCAGCCAAAAGGAACTCAATGAGAGCTTTCTGTTTGGACACACCTCCGTTACGGAAGGCGACTTGCAGGCTACGGGAAGCGAGCCCTGCTACGTAACAGAACTTCATGAAACTACAGGAAGTGAGGTGAGAATATTCCACGACGTCCCATAACAAATTTCCCAGTTACGGAATAACATCACTCTTTTCTTGCAACAGAGAGCTGCAGGGCAGGAGGGGCCCTCTGGCGGTCACGCTTCTTCAACCACTTGCCGCCTATGCGGAATTCTGGCATTGGTGATAACAGAGGGCGCTGATTATGTGCAGCACCATGTTTTCTGTCACTGTGGCTTCTTTAGCGATTTGTTTTATGGTTTTTAATATTATCCTGTGCACTATCAAAGGTGTTTATTACTTATGTCATTATCTACAATATTGGCACTGCAGCATATGTCAACTACTGTTTCTTAACTCTTCCTCTTTTTAACAATCTTATTTTTGTCGTATTCTATTTCATTGCTTTTAACTACTTTAATGCCTTTTATACGTTATAAGCTCATTACAAACTTCAACTATTGTATCTCCCTTTATTTTCGCGGTTCAATTACTTATTGAAAACTAGTATATGCCGACATTAGCGACATCTGATGAACTTACAGCACAAACATCTTGTGGCTACTGTACGGCAGCTTGTTTTGAACAGTAGTGCTACTGAGAACATGACTCGTGCTTACGATGTTATTTATATGTGTTTGATGGTGCTGGAGCTGATGCTGCATTTAACATTTGGCGATGCCACTATGGTTGCAGTACATTTAGGACATTGTTTTTATAAAACGGCTATGCCTCTTCATACTTAAAGCGCACAAATGCATATATGTCAGTAGTACTTTTCATTATTTTCTATTTATTGTTTTTAATCTGTAGACAATCTGCGAGTGTATTTATGTTTTGCCCATTTTTTGCTTCAGATCTGGTGATGGTTATTATAGACCGAAACTGGTAATCTGTTAACACAAAATTTGTGACCATAGACGCTAATTAAAGAAAATTAAATATCCCAGTTTTTCAACCGAAAGTGTCCGAGAGAAAAAAGTTTTGTATTGCGTACTAAACGCCCCTCTTAGACTTTGAGTGTAGGCAAAAAAAAAAAAAAAAATAAAAAAAAAACTGTCTCCTCAGTACCCCTGTCTATAATTTTTTTCGCCTTTTAATAAATATTTACCTAGACACGTGCCATAGCGACATCAGTGCAACACATTTGTGACTTGTCGAACACGGCCAGTACAGTGGTGGTAGGGGGTGGAGACGAAGGGCAATACTTGTGAAATGAGAAAGGCAGGAACCTTGGAAATCGTTAGCCGAGTTGTGGCGAGTTTTTGAGAGTTAATATCTTTTTTTCTTTTTTTTTTTTAATTGAGTTAGTAGTTACGAAAGGCCTTATAGAGTTAAAGCATATCCCAGTGTTACGTTAACTGTGAAGTGAGTATGAATTAGTATATCCGTGGATCATTACTGGAGCTACCAACATGTAAGAAAATTCGTATTGAGTTGTTACCTAAAAGATGGCCTCCTAGAGTTTAAACAAGGTGTAGGATAAACTTTGTGAGGCATTACCAAGTGACATTCTCAATGAATTTTGTTTTAATAAATAACTGCTGCACATAATAATCGTAGGTACCTGATCTTATAATTGTCCTTAGTCATATTGTCCCATCCGTTTCCAATGACTGAATACCCGAGTGTCGTTATTTACGCTGTCAAAACATAAGTAACAAAAGACTATCATTTCCAGTTTTTTTTCTATGCTTAGAATATATAACTAAAAAACATTTATAATGAACCCTCAATAAGTTTACAGTGTTGCTCAATAATATTCAGAGGCACTGACGTTCTTGCTAATTGAATGGAGTCAAAGTAAATGTTATTTAAAATTAAAGTACTTCTGGCAGTGTTAGTTCAAAGAAAAGAATAGATTTAGTTCATGTATTTCATTTATGGGTCTGTAGCAACAATAACATTGTGTTCTGTCTTGGCTCGTATTTCGGCTTTCCCAATGTGTTGGATACCAACAGTTGCTTATTTGATCCAGTAAATTTTCATAGTAATTACAATCTACTCAAAGTGCGCAGCTAACCATGTCCACGAACCTAGTGCTTTTATCTGAGGTTACGTAAATTACTGTCGTAACAAGAGATACCTCCACTCAGTTATTTACGTTTAAATGAAGAGTTAACATACCTTTTCCAAATAACACATCTGATTATTAACTTTATAAGACAATTGCTTTCTTTCTTTATTATTATTTAGTAACTTGGTGTGTTGTCAGGAACGTGTGCTAACCTTCTATTGCTACACATACACTTAAACGGTTACGTATTCATTGCTGTCCGAATTACTGATTAGACATTGGAGAGACAGTGCCCAGTTGGGCTGTCAACTGCATTAATTAAGTTGTGTATTGCTTCAATAGATTTGTTGTGGACTCTTTGAGTCATGTAGAGCATCTTTTTGCTTCGTATTTTACATGTCAGATATGCGCTGTTTAAATATTCAGCCAACTGCAAATAAGTAGATAATGCTTGGACAGAATAGGTTGCTCGTTAGAATAATCTGTGGCACACATATCTCCATTATGCGGTCAAATTTTCTTCGCAGACGAGAGCCTTGTCCAAATTCAGATTCATGTGGCATACACAATGACGTTCGAACACAGCCGATAAAAACTTAATACATTGTTTTTGAGGTTCCCATTCACTTAGTATTTATTGTTGCAAGAGTGCATATTGTAATCTCCCCCCGCCTTCCTAATTGCATCTGTTTTTCACATTAAACAATGTCCAGTCCAAGTTATTAATAAGCAAAGTCGTTTATGAAGATTTAAGAGGAGTGAAGATTATAATTAACTTCCAAGTTTACTTATCTTGTCATGTTGAAATAGCTCCAGTTCTTCTTGTCTAGGGGTCTGATTCTTGAAACTGAAAATCTCACATTATGTCCTCATGTTTGGTTTGAACTAAAATAAATTTGAAGATTGTTTTGCAGCTTTTTCTACGTAAATATATTTTCTCACATTTTACTATAGCGTATAGTATTTTGTTTTTTCACATAAACTAAGTCTAAATAACATTTTTCACACAAAAGACCGTTCGATGACATCAAGGTAAGCTTACGACAATCACACTGCGGAAATAATGATATTCGAAAGGGTTTACAATTTTTCTTAACAAATGAGTTTCTGCTAGTTTCCGTTACATTATTAATTTCAATTATTATTCAGTAACTGCAGCCAGAAACAAACATAGAAGACAGTACAGGATTGCGTAATTAAAAATAGTAATTTTAAGAGTGCCAATAATTCGTAGTTTGAAATGATTCTGAAAAAAGATAATGTTAACCGTACATTCAGAACTAGTATTTATCGATTATAACATCGAAGCTAAAATATTTTATAAAGTAACTGCTTTTCATAAATTTTAGCTCTAAATATAACATACTGTGCATAAAACTGTATGAAAGTTTTCGAGCAAAGCCACCGAGACAGCATTGACCTGTCCAAAATTGGAAAAACAGCGCTGGCATCGACAAGCACTATTGAGGAAAAGCAACACTGGAGGAGAATGTTCCGTTACAGTATGCAGCACATGAAATGATGACGTCTGCAGATCAATAGCAGAAGCGGTTCTGAGTTACCAGGTACCCATGATTCAACACCCATATGAGTACGTGGTGTAGCCTCAATGGGCGGCAATGCAGGAGCTCGAAAAATAACATACTGTGCATAAAACTATGTGAAAGTTACTCTGGCATCAAGTTGACTGTACAGATGGGGAATACTGTCATGGGATACGTCATGCCATGCCTGCTCCAGCTGTTCACTTTGTTTCGTACGAGTTGTGGGCTGACGAGTTGCGCGAGTCACTTCTCGTCCCATCGTATCCCACACGTGCTCGACTGGAAACAAGTCTGGAGATTTTGTTGGCCGGGGAAGTGGCTGCACGTCTTGCAGAGCTCGTTGAGTTTCACGAGCAGTGTGTGGCTGAACGTTATACTGCTGGAATAACAAATCACCTTCGTGTTGCAGTAACAGCAAAAGTATGGGTCTAATAAGATCCTACATAAGGTGTGGGGTAGGGTCAGTGTGTCAAAGACTAACGCACTCACGAGACAGAGCTCGCCAGCTCCATGTCGTGTGTGCAAACGACCGTCACTTGCGTACAGCAGAACCTGCTTTCATCGCTGAAGACCACAGCGCGCCATTCCACGTTCCAGGTGATCCTCTTGACGGTACTGGTCGAGCCTTGCACATTGGTGCTGCCATGTGAGTAAGAGACAGGTTAGAGGTGTGTGAGCCCATAGTCACACTGGCAGTAACCAGTTCTCAACAGTTCGTGTTGACATGTCCGGGTTCACAAGTTCAAATGTTCTAATGTGTGTCAAATCTTATGGGACTTAACTGCTACGGTCATCAGTCCCTAAACTTACACACTACTTAACCTAAATTATTCTAAGGACAAACACACACACCCATGCCCGAGGGAGGACTCGAACCTCCGCCGGGACCAGCCGCACAGTCCATGACTGCAGTGCCTGAGACCGCTCGATTAATACCGCGCGGCGGGCTCACATGTCCTCTTACCTTGGCTGTTACAGCTGTGCCATCTGACACTGCCGCCCTTACACTACGGCGACCTTGGCGGGCATCTGTGCTGCCTGGACGTCCGTAACCTCGTCTAGCAGTGTGCGAATGTTCACGTGACCGGGACTGATACCAGCGTCTCTGCACAACTGACGCACCACGCCCAACTTCTGTGGCAATCGTGTGAGACGACCGTCCCGCCACTGGAAAAGCCACAATTTGACCACTTTCAGGGTCGCTCACTTGACTGTAGGAAGCACGAGTGCATCTCTGTGGCACGGTTTCCTGCTTGCTTCACGTGTTTGCGCCACACTGAGCCTTCTGGCTGTGAGCATTCCCTATTGAAGGATGGAGACACAGGTGGTGCTAGCTGTTGGCGGAATACGTTGAAACCGTTATCAGTACATCTGCTATCCCACAGGAGTGATATGCCGTCATTGGATCAAAATCGACATTGTCTTTACAAGCGTACTATTTTTTTTTCCAGCAGTGTACTATCGCATTAAAACCGATCATTAGGGGGAGAGGTTACAAACCAGCGTCCTGAAACACAGTCGGCAGACTCTAGCTGAACGCTGAGGTTGGAGCCGGCCAGGCTCACTGTGGTACATGACTCAACAACGACAGCTTCTCGTATGCCACAGCGTCATCAGCAAACAGCCACAGACTGCTGTCCACTCTGCCCGCCAGATCGTTTATGTATACAGAGAATATTATCAGTCCTGTCGGGCACTTCTGACGATACCCATGTCTCTGCTGAACACTCGCTGTCGAGGACAACATGTTACGTTATTATTTAAGAAGTCTACGAGTCACTCACATATATGCTAACCTATCTACATCTACATCTACATCCATACCCCGCAAGACACCTGAAGGCGCGTGGCGCAGGGTACTTTGAGTACCTCTATCGGTTCTCCCTACTATTCCAGTCTCGTATTGTTCGTGGAAAAAAAGATTGTCGGTACGCCTCTGTGTGGGCTCTAATCTCTCTGATTTTATCCTCATGATCTCTTCGCGAGATATCCGTAGAAGGGAGCAATATACTGCTTGACTCCTTGGTGAAGGTATGTTCTCGAAACTTCAACAAAAGCCCGTACCGAGCTACTGAGCGTCTCTCCTGCAGAGTCTTACACTGGAATTTATCTAACATCTCCGTAACGCTTTCGCGATTACTAAATGATCCTGTAACGAAGCGCGGTTCTCTCCGTTGGATCTTCTCTATCTCTTCTATCAACCCTATCTGGTACGGGTCCCACACGAGCGAGCAGTATTCAAGCAGATGTGACTTCTTGGAATCCTGTTATTAAAATTATACAATCACAGCGGAATCGACAGTGTCATTCGATACTCAATGACTAGATGAACCTTTATTTCCACCACCGAGGGCAGCACGTACAACTCGGCTATGCTGCGCATGTCAACACCTGACGCATGCGCTGTAGGATGCCAGTACATTTCACATGCGCGAGATTCGGCATAAATACCGCGACTGCACCTGCAACATATCACCCCGGACTACAAGTCCATTAAAAAAAAAAAAAAAAATGGGCTCTTCAGTAGTTGTGTACTCACCTGATGATGGCCAGACGTCTCTGGGCCGAAATATCGTGGCAGAATGTCGACGGGATCCGGCTGCATACCCGGAAATTATTAGAAGTATTCAAGCAGTTGGCGAATAAGTGTACTGTAACCTACTTCCTTTGTTTTCGGATTGCATTTCCTTAGGATTCTTCCAATGAATCTCAGTCTGGCATCTGCTTTACCGACGATCAACTTTATATGATCATTCCATTTTGAATCATCCTAATGCATACTCCCAGATAATTTATGGAATTAACTGCTTCCAGTTGCTCACCTGCTATATTGTAGCTAAATGATAAACGATCTTTCATTCTATGTATTCGCAGCACATTACATTTGTCTACATTGAGTTCAGTTGCCATTCCCTGCACCATGCGTCAATTCGTTGCAGATCCTCCTGCATTTCAGTATAACTTTCGATTGTTACAACCTCTCGATATACTACAGCATCATCCGCAAAAAGTCTCAGTGAACTTCCGATGTTATCCACAAGCTCATTTATGTATATTGTGAATAGCAACGGTCCTACGACATTCCCCTGTGGCACACCTGAAATCACTCTTACTTCGGAAGACTTCTCTCCATTGAGAATGACATGCTGCATTCTGTTATCTACCAACTCTTCAATCCAATCACACAACTGGTCTGATAGTCCATATGCTCTTACTTTGTTCATTAAATTCTGTATTTTCCTATCTTCGTTAACAGCCTCTAGAGCGGTAGCGTGTTAAATGCTTTTCAGTAATCTAGGAATTTGGAATGTGCCTGTTCCCCATCATCCATAGTTCCTAGTGTGTCATGTGATGAAAGGGCAAGCTGTGTTCCACAAAAGCAATTATTTCTGAAACCGTGCTGATTCGTGAACGTTAGCTTTCCAGTCGTTAGGAAGTGTACAGGGTGTATCAAAAAGAATCATCCGATTTGGCACGATTATATTTCTGGAACTAATAAACGCCTACAATGAATTTTTTTTTGATGAACACGAAACTCAAAAACTTTTTTCCATACCTTTTATAGGTGTTCACTATGCCCCCCTTTGAGATGCACGGCACATGTCAATGCGGAATTCAAATTGTTCCCACACTGCAGCGATCATGTCTTGAGTTACAGCTTCCACAGCTGCTGTTATGCGATGTCTCAGCTCATTCATTGTTGTTGACAGCGGAGGCACACAAAAAGAGTCTTCTACAAACTCCCACAAGAAACAATAACACGACTTTGGAGGCCAGGAATCTAAGGCTGAATCATCTGGTTCAGTACGACCGATCCATCGTTGAGTAATCCTTTGATTTAAAAGTTCCTGCGCTTCCAGATGCCAGTGTGACGGTCCTCATGCTGTTGGTAAATGAAATCGTGGGAAAAGAAAGTTTTTGCGGACTCCTTGTGAAACTATGCCGTATGCGTTCGACGTCTGTATCAGACACTCGGCGACGGCCTAGTGATTAGCCTTTACACATACAACCTGTTTCTCGGAATTGTTCAGGCCATCACCTAATGCTCTGTACTGTAGGAGGATTGTAGCGTTGCTCTTTGGGGACGAAAAGAAAAAGAATTGTTACTTTATTTTTTGAAAAATGTCGAAAAAGTGAATATTTTGGTGGGCCACTTGGCAACAGAATCAGGGATTGATTACACTATTATAATAACATACGTTGAGCATTAAATACCTGAATAAGAGCAGCATATTGATATATATATTTGAGATCGTTCGGAAGAAACATTAACATTTCTGGGCATTTTTATAGTCGCGATGTAGTCATACCCGGATCAACACTAAGGGACCAGAAGATTTATAGACTTTAAAAGAACTACACAAAAAAGTTGGTTCAGAAATAATAGGAAAACGATAATTTTCCTTCTGCCTCATGCTGCGTTCGGCCCATCAGCGTGATCGTAATTTCTGGTGATGAAGTAACACAAAATAATTATAATTCAAGTAAATGAGGAGATGGAAATCATCAAGGTTAATTTACTATAATAAGCACACTTATCTGTAACACACCTTTTTTTTAATGCTACGTACCTTTTCATATTAAATTACAATAGATGGCCATTGTGGTTAAATACTTTACACATAACAGTAAAAATGTGCACTTGATGCTGTCTGTTCGTAATCAGTTACAAGAAACTACATGTTTTCTGATTGAAAAAAAATAACATTTAGCATATTCACTCAATATTTTCACATAGAATATACACTCCTGGAAATTGAAATAAGAACACCGTGAATTCATTGTCCCAGGAAGGGGAAACTTTATTGACACATTCCTGGGGTCAGATGCATCACATGATCACACTGACAGAACCACAGGCACATAGACACAGGCAACAGAGCATGCACAATGTCGGCACTAGTACAGTGTATATCCACCTTTCGCAGCAATGCAGGCTGCTATTCTCCCATGGAGACGATCGTAGAGATGCTGGATGTAGTCCTGAGGAACGGCTTGCCATGCCATTTCCACCTGGCGCCTCAGTTGGACCAGCGTTCGTGCTGGACGTGCAGACCGCGTGAGACGACACTTCATCCAGTCCCAAACATGCTCAATGGGGGACAGATCCGGAGATCTTGCTGGCCAGGGTAGTTGACGTACACCTTCTAGAGCACGTTGGGTGGCACGGAATACATGCGGACGTGCATTGTCCTGTTGGAACAGCAAGTTCCCTTGCCGGTCTAGGAATGGTAGAACGATGGGTTCGATGACGGTTTGGATGTACCGTGCACTATTCAGTGTCCCCTCGACGATCACCAGTGGTGTACGGCCAGTGTAGGAGATCGCTCCCCACACCATGATGCCGGGTGTTGGCCCTGTGTGCCTCGGTCGTATGCAGTCCTGATTGTGGCGCTCACCTGCACGGCGCCAAACACGCATACGACCATCATTGGCACCAAGGCAGAAGCGACTCTCATCGCTGAAGACGACACGTCTCCATTCGTCCCTCCATTCACGCCTGTCGCGACACCACTGGAGGCGGGCTGCACGATGTTGGGGCGTGAGCGGAAGACGGCCTAACGGTGTGCGGGACCGTAGCCCAGCTTCATGGAGACGGTTGCGAATGGTCCTCGCCGATACCCCAGGAGCAACAGTGTCCCTAATTTGCTGGGAAGTGGCGGTGCGGTCCCCTACGGCACTGCGTAGGATCCTACGGTCTTGGCGTGCATCCGTGCGTCGCTGCGGTCCGGTCCCAGGTCGACGGGCACGTGCACCTTCCGCCGACCACTGGCGACAACATCGATGTACTGTGGAGACCTCACGCCCCACGTGTTGAGCAATTCGGCGGTACGTCCACCCGGCCTCCCGCATGCCCACTCTACGCCCTCGCTCAAAGTCCGTCAACTGCACATACGGTTCACGTCCACGCTGTCGCGGCATGCTACCAGTGTTAAAGACTGCGATGGAGCTCCGTATGCCACGGCAAACTGGCTGACACTGACGGCGGCGGTGCACAAATGCTGCGCAGGTAGCGCCATTCGACGGCCAACACCGCGGTTCCTGGTGTGTCAGCTGTGCCGTGCGTGTGATCATTGCTTGTACAGCCCTCTCGCAGTGTCCGGAGCAAGTATGGTGGGTCTGACACACCGGTGTCAATGTGTTCTTTTTTACATTTCCAGGAGTGTAAAATACAGTTGCGGAACGCAGCAAGTCCGCGTCCGCCTTTCATAGAATACAAACAGTAAAAGGTGAGGCGCCAAAAGCCTCATTTGTCTTGAAACAGCAGAATTCTTTTTTATACCATTAATCGATACATGTACATAGAGATTTACAGGCACCGCGCAAGAACGGCAAAGATAAAGAATAATAGACTCTGTCGCTGCTATGCGATGGTTCATTTCTTTTACTTTACAATTGTTCGATAACTTTAGGCCATCAGGCATTTACTATTGAGCGTATATTAATGTTTGTGAGGCGAAAATTACTAATATTACACTGCCTCCCATGAGGAGGGAAGGAATAGTGAAGATATTATTTTCATCCTCATGCCCATTGGAATATTTGTAATTTTCGGGTGTAACATACAGGTTATTAAAAGTTTCATTTCACATTCATTCCACAATAAAAGAATTAACGTTTCAATTTGTAATTACTGACGGTGGATCATTGTGAATTTGTTCTGTGTTTCTATCAGTGTTTGCATGGATTCAGTCTTTCTTGATGATTCTTAAAATTAAGGCTATAAGTAAACATATTTACAAAATTTATAAGAAAATAGAGTCACACTTCATTTTTCATCGTTGCAAAAGTAATTTGGCTATCACAACTGGTACACAACTTTCTGTTTTGACTGTATTCATTATATTGTCATCGTCTTGTCGATTGATTGCCTTGTCCGTTGTCGCACTTGATTGTACATTTATTTTCGTTACATATACACTATTTATGATAGACTTGGATTGTAGAGCGGCCACTGGTGATGGCTTCGACAAGGAAGTCCATATCTTTCACTTTCAGGGCTCGATTGTGGCTCTCCGAGTTATTTCACATATGAAACAGATAAAATATATTAGAATAGCTTATAAAACTAATTTTATATACATGTGGGATGGGATATAGGAAGGATCGGATCTTTTGACGTATTTTCGTGTGCTTATTTTCATTCGTATCGTGACCTCTCGTTAAAATTTACTTTTCAACAGTGTTCAGAGGTGAACTTGTGACTTATCTCTCTGTACAATCAGTCGTTATACTAATTACGCTAACTTCTCTAGCTTAGAGTCTCTCGGAAGGTTTATGATACATACAAAAATGTTTTCAGTACTGGATGTGAATGTTTTTGCTACAGAATATAGCGCACAGCAACTGCTGTTGGCGGTTGAACGTTTACATTATTTTGTCACATGGTGGCGGTCCGCCTCCACTGTTGCGAGCAATCTTGAAATTCAGTCTGTGCGCGCGCACGTGACCGGAGCTTTCTTGCAGAGCGTTGATTTCGCGCTTGAGGTGCCGTGCGTCGCTTTTGTTCGGCGGATCGTGGCTTTGTGCTTTTTAGATTGCTGGAGGGAGCTTCTGCCACCGAAACTGCCTCACATCACTTCCTGTCCACTATCCAGTTACGGATTCACAGGTAAGTGGTAGCTACCGCTGCAACTGCATGTGTGGAATGACACTGATTATAACACACTGCACACATCAATGAATTTTTCACACATATGGTGCAGTAGAATACTGCCACCGAAAATCGTCGAACTGTAAAACTTCACTTGCTCTGTGGTGAGCGTCTGCGTGAACGGTGTATTAAAAGAAATTCTCGCTTCATAACATCACACGGTGTTTACAAGTTGATTTACATACTAATATTTACAAGAGTTCATTTAAATCGAGAAATAATCTAATTGACCACTTTGAATCAGAACAATTGTTTCTTAATTAGTCTTTTTTTAATTTATGCCTACGGTCACAGGTAAGCTATTATAAGTCCTTTTTCTTTGACCAAATTCATTCCAATCTCCTTTACAAATTAATTTCATTCATAGTAATCTTTATCACGCTTGCTTATTCATTTTGTAGGCTCAATACATTTTCTTATTTAGTGACTTGTGAGGGGAGCTTCATTTATGTCAATGTTTCTCTCGTATGTGTTTGTCTTTAAAGAAAGTTCGAGGACAGATTTGAAAACAGCAAATCCGCCTCTGGATTTCGTGTAGAAATACAAACAGTCGAAAAAAAAGGTGGCAAAAGCGGGCCTACTCGCGGATCGTCGACAGAATTTAAATTGCTCCTTAACGAGGTCGAAAATTTAATTTACATTGCGCATTACAAAAGCAATATGCGCGTCGGGAACCTACTCAATTTTTATACGTAGTGCCTCACTTTCCAAGCACATGTGCATCTTTACAAGTTGATCCTGGGGAGTGGATAGGATCAAGGATCTTAAAGGATTTGCACTAAGGAAAGGTGTTCAATAATCACATAATCACAGAGACAACAATAAATATTGCAGTACGCACTTAAAATAAAATCTGTCACTTCAGGCATGTATATCTAATATGTATCTTGCTGCAGCTTGCTTACTACTCTTTGTTCACTTCTTAGACTAAGTCAAGTTTATGCATTACCCATTTGGGTATTAATTATCATTTGTATATATAAGCCTCTCACTAGAGTGTTGTTTTTTGCTGCTGTCGCGACCTGTGAAGCTTGGGCGAGAGTCTTATTCTATTTGCTGCTAGCTTGTGAATTTGCAGTATCGCTAATGCTCAATAGTACCGTGTAGTTGCCATAATAAACCGTGTTACTCATATGTTCTTTTACTCAGCTTATTTATAGACTGGACTCATCTTACTTTTCGTTATATAATAAACTTCCTTTTTATTCCATCACGCTTTTACTTAAGGTTAACGTCAGGCCTTTTTAGAACAATTGCACTGTGTTATCAATCTGTTCATGCTTAATCCTAGGTACCTCTTTACTTCAAAGAGATGTTATTTTATCGCTGGCACAGCACTGTGCTGGAATTTACAAGTTAAATCTACCGACTGTTTTATGCTAACAGGTGGTGCCTTATTTACGTCACATTTGAAAATAGGGAATAACCTCATGGAATCGAATCATTTCACACAACTTTCCTCTTTTGTCTGGACGTTTAAGTATTTCCTTTTAAAACAGATAATTAATTTGTCCTTGATTAAATTTCACTTACTAATACTAAGCACGTATAATCATCATTTTCATATTACTATTTAGCGAGAGAAGTGCATTATTCGCTCCTTTCTCTTTCTTCATTTTAATACCTCGGGGCTAATTAATACCTCTCGAGTACATCATTTTTCTTACATACTAACTTATAACTAAAATTGAAAATCGCCTCTAGGACATGTCCTCCTGTTTACATAAAGATTATTCATGTAAATACTTGTCTACAACTTATTCTGTATTTTATTTTCCAGACACGTTGTTTTAATACATTAGGTTTCCTTTTAGCACCGGTTAACGTCCGTAGTCAGTTCAGTTCAGTTCTTGTTACTCATTGGTTAATCCTGATCTCCAATACCTTAGAATTTTCTTACAGCTTAAATTAACTTAATTCCTGGCGTTATAAAATTTTCTTAAATCATGATGGTGGATTTTATTCGTGGCAGAGTCAGTTAAAAAATAGCTACCAATGCGTGGTTTCCTCATTTTCACAAAGGGACCTTCATAAATGTGTTGCCACTTACGATTCTTCTTTAACAACAGGGATGGTTTAAAGTGAGTCCTGACTAATACCTTTTCTCCTTCTTTGAAATCTATAACTCTGTTTACCTTCTTATCAAATGCCTTTTTTCGGAGGTTAGCATACGTTGTCAATGACTTGAGGGCTTGCCTGATTTTTGCGTCTAGGTCCAATTCGTTGTCTTGTAACTTTGGAAGGGGGTCTATCCATTCATTCCTTTCTTTTGATCTTGACAGTAACTCATGTGCCGTGAATCCGGTCGACAGATGAGGAAGGTGGTTATAATCTGTTCGAAAGGTGTTACGAAGTCTACCCACTTAGATTGCTTATTCAGAATGTACGTCCTTATAAATCTGTTAAATTCTTTGAAGATTCTTTCTGTCGGATTCGATTGCGGTCGAAACAGGGATATCAAAATTTGTTTGATTCCATGGTGAGCAAGAAATGCACGCCACGGGCGTGATGTGACATTTGAAGCATTATCGGACAAGATTGATTCTGGAACCCCGAATCGTGTGAAATAATCATTTTCAATGCGACGAATTATCGGATTTGCACAAGAAGATTTCACTGCGTACAGTCTTATGTGCTTAGAAAAATTGTCCAGGATTGCTACTAAGTATTTAGTGCCTCCCCTACCGGTGGGTAGTGGACCTGCCAGATCAATACTAAGAAGCTGGTTTGGTGTTTCAGCAATTATTGGATTTAGTGGGATTGAAGTGGAAATGTTTAAGGATTTTGCCTTTTGACAGATGACACAGTTTCTCAATAATTTATGGATTCTCTGATGTAGATTCGGAACATAACATTAAGTCGAGATTTTCCTTTTACATTTTTCTGGTCCTTAGTGACCCCATGAAATGTGAGTGTACCACAGAAGATGTTCAATGAAATTTCGAGGGATGCAAACACACCATCTCTCAGATGACTCAGATGTCTTATGAAATAGCACTTGGTTATGAACTTTATAAAACTTGGACAACTTGTGGGCTGGATTTTCGTGAAGAATTTGTCTAACCTTTTTCCATTTTGGATCTGTATTTTGAAGAATCTGAATCTGCCTACATAACTGAAGAAAATACTTTCTGTGAATTGGATCTTTCATTAACAAAACTTTATAATTAGGCATTTGTTCCACCAGTTCGCTGGTTTCTGGTAAGCCCTCAGGTGAGCGAGAAGGTGTGTCTGCTATAACATTATCTTTACCTTTTATATATATAATGTCAAAGTCATATTCCTGCAGGAATAAGCACCAACGAGTAAGACGGGGATGTTGCAACTTGCATGAAAGGAGGAATGATAAGGCTTGATGGTCTGAATAGACTTTAATTTTTCTTCCAAAGATATAATAGTTAAATCGCCTAAAAGCCCATTCTTCGGCGAATGCCTCCAACTCCGTAACCGCATAAGACTTTTCACACTCACATAACACTCGACTCGCAAAGCTGATCACTTGGATTTGCACGTGTCCATTTACTAATTGAATCTGGAAAAGACAAGCGCCGATACCCACAAAGGAAGCGTCTGCAGTAATGCAGAATTCCTTATCCATCTGAGGATGATGGAGAATGTTACTGTTAACCAGACAGTCTTTAATTTTCTGAAATCCGTCTTGGCATTCAGGTGTCCAATTCCAATGTGAATTCTTTTTTAAAAGGTTGTGAAGAGCGGGATTGTTCAATACCTGATTGGGAACAAAACGTCTGAAAAATGACGTAAGACCGATAAATCCTTTCAGTTGCCTTTTTGTAACAGGGGTTGGAAAGTTTTTTATAGCAGTCAATTTTTCCGGGTCAGGTTTAATTCCTTCAGGGGCGATGATGTGTCCTAAAAATTTAATTTCACTTTTTCCAAACTTGGATTTCTTAAGATTTGCTGTAACACCATACTCCCTGAATCGTTCAAATACCTTTTGCAGAAGGGCCACATGATCTTCCCAATTTTTCGATGCTACAAGAACGTCATCCACATAGACTGTTACCTCATCTAAAAGTTCAGGACCTAGTACACAGTCAAGGGCAGAAATAAAAATTCCGGAACTCACATTTAGTCCAAACGGTACAACTTTTAAATGGTAAGATCTACCTGCAAATATAAACGCAGTGTACTTCCTAGACTCCTGCGCAAGTTTTACTTGCCAGTAACTGCTTTTCAAATCAAGGGTGCTCAAATACTTAACTCCATGAAACTTCTGCAGATGCTCTTCAAGAGCCTCTGGTCTCGTTCTTACGGGTACTATAATTTTATTGATTAATCTTGCATCTAGGACTAGCCTTACGCTACCATCTGATTTTAGTACAGACAATAAAGGACTCGAATAAGGTGAATGAGATACTTCTATCACATTCCAGCGTAGCATTTTCCTGATCTCGCACTTGACAGCTTCGCGTCTCTCATATGGAATGGAATAGCTTGTTCTACAGTAGGTTGAATGGGGCAGGACATCCATTCGATATTCAAAGCCTTTTATTAGTCCAGGTTTCTTAGAAACTACTTGAACGTAATCTGTTAACAAATTGTAAAGCTCATTCTTCTGTTGTTTGGATAATTCAGTGGACTCACTAGCTTTACCGTATAATTCATTCTGAGCGGGAATTAGGTCTTTATACTCATCGTCATTAACACTTTCAAGATCTGTCATGTCTTCTGTCTGACTGTACTGTTGTCTTTTAGTCCATGGCCGTACTGCTATTTGAAGCACCCCAAAGTTTGTCTTCACCTTACTTCTTAACAAATTTATAGTTACTTGTTGCTGGCTCGCTACTAGAGTACAGATTCCACACTCGATGTCAATTTTAGCTTTCGTCTGCCTCAAGAATTCCATACTCAGGTTTTTAACAATAAGAAAAATGCACGTTACTGAAATAGACTCTATCTGGATTTGAAGCTGAGTCTGAAGATTTACACGTTGTGTTAGTGGACCAATTGCTCCCGAAACGGTGCAACCTTGAATTGGAAGTGATAAAACTTTGCATACAGAGGATATTTGCTTAAATAAACATAAAGATAAGACATTTATATTAGCTCCTGTATCTACAATGGTTGTTACTGGTATGTTGGCAATTGATACTCTTATGGAAGCTTGAACTTGTTCGTCCCTTACGTCATCATTGTCTTTCGTCTCAGTGACTGCTACTAGATCATCCCGTAAGTTTGTCTCTTTGTCATACCTAATTGCTTTAATTTCGTGTGGACTAAGGGACAGGGTGCCCCCATTCAAACCTGCAGCATCCTCTAGGAGGCTCAAAGGTGCTGCTTTTAATTTTCCGCTCGACGCTTACTTTCCTGCTGATTTATATTTCTTAAAGTTTCTTCTGTCTGGAACTGGTGTTGGTTTTGTGGTACGAACTCGGTTGGAAATGGATCTTGTTGTCCTGGTGTATTCGCTTGCGCATAATAAATTTGCATATTATGCTGGCGTTTAGGCTTTAGACTTCCCGAAGGTCCATTCGCTTGTTGCGTGAAGTGTATATTTTGTGGTTGAAAGGTATTTTGCTGTGGCTTGTGTTGATTGTAACCGTTACTGAAAGGTGTACGTTCGTCTCCACCTTGATTATGCCATTTATTTCCTTTCCACTGACGATTTGAATCGTAAGACTGATCGTTTTGATAATTACCGTTGATCGGTTACGTGTTTCCATAATGCTGGGGCTGTGTATTATAATGTGCATTTCCGTACTGAGGTGGTGACGAATTATATACTGGATTGTATCTCTGGCCGTTATTCTACTTATTTTTGTATTTACTGTTTGAGTACGTAGGGTGTTTATTTTTGAAACCGTTGTGGGGTTGGTACTGGCCGTCACTGTGACGCGCTTTCGCTCGGCCACCATTGTTGCCCGCGTATTCTGTATTGTGCTGGCCGCCAGCACTGAAGTGGGCGTTGCCAACATCAACTCTAGCGTCCTCATAAATCACATCTAACGAGTCTAACACAGATAGGAAAGTGTCCGTATCGTCCTCAGACACGTTTACTAACTCTGATCGCAATCGGTAGCTTAGTTTTCAGAATCATAATAACGTCTTTGGCAGTGATCGGCGAAATACTTTTCAAAATATCTTCTCAAACTACCGCGCTTACTGTTAAACACTTCGGCGTTGTAAACCTCTTTTTTCAGGCGCTGCTGCACACCAGAACTCCAGAATTTAGCGAAAAACATCTGTTCAAACTCTTTGTAACATTTAGAAGAGACGACCATTTCGGTTCCCCCTAAGGCAGCATCGCCTACGATAAATCCAGTAAAGAATTGAATTCGCTGGCGGTCACTCCAGCTATTCGGGAAAATTCCTGAAAAATTTCGGAGGAACACTATAGGATGAATTTCTCTTTTCTGTGGGTGAAAGGTCGGAAAAACACGATGTATGATCACGCTTTCTTCCTGCATCAAACTGACAAAAGTGGGTAGGCCGGTACTCTGGTTAAATTGCGCTTCTATAGAACTATGAGTTTGAGCGTTATCGAATGGTGAACGGTAATGTACCTGCTGTTGTTCATTACATCGTGGTGAATTATTCCACTCTCCTGACACGGGAGGTGGGGAATTTTCAACTTGACATTTTAGTGTACGAACTTCATCGACTATCTGTTGACGCCATTCAGGTAAATCTTGAGCTAACGTTCGTCTTATCTGACCTAATTCTGACATCACCGTGTCTCCTGTTCTTCCAGGGGCTGCCAATATTTCAAAGGTCACGTTTTTGACAGTTTCCCTGAGTTCGTTCTTGACCTTGTTTTCTATGAATCTGTCTTTGTTTTTAATCCACTCTTGGTAGTGGTGGGACAATGCTTCAGCATGTGCCTTAACAGTATTCTTTATTTGATCCTCTACATTAAGAGTCTCAGTCTGTTTGGAAAGATCATTAACAACATTCTCGATCGTGTCTACTGCGGTTTTAACTCCCTTGACCTCATCAGAGATTGCAGTATAATCTTCTTTTAAGGTCGCAGCTTGTTTTTGATATTCCATCACTTTTGAATTTATCTCTCCCTTGGCTGCTTCGATTTTTTCATCTAACCGTTTTGAAATATCCTCTATTTTTGACTCTTCTTGTGTGTCAATTTCTAGCCTCATGGTCGTGATCTGACTACTGATTTGGCTTTGGACATTACCCAACAGGGTATTTAAATCAGCTGTTATGTCTGCCTTTAGTTCGGCCTTTACCGAATTTAACCGTGTATTTAGGTTATTCATCTCCGTTTGCAGATCTGTTTTTACTGAATTTATGTCTGCTTTTACTGAATTGCACAAATTTGTAAGGACCTGATTTTTATTATGCCCTCTTTCGGCCTTCTCTTTTTCTTCGCGGGCCTTTTCATCTAATTTTTCCTGCTTTTCACGCTCCTGTCTTTGCGCTTCTCTCTGTCTTTGACTTTCGAACTTGCGTTCCATTATTGCTTCGATCATTGCGGCCAAGTCATTTTTTTCAAAAGCGGGAATAGTTTGCACACTAAGACCGGCTTCTAAAACTTCGGTCGAGGCTGCTTCTGCCTCCGCTCGTGTACCTATCGCGCGTGATCGTAATGGATAGTGAGGTCCATTCGCATCACCGCTGTCGTCTGCTTTTGTTTGTGTCCGCTGTTTACCGTCAGCCATGTTCATGAATGTCAAAATGCTACAGATATTGTTTGTCACTGCCGTCAGTCGTTTGTCTGTCACGTAGTGCTATGGCTTACTGGGGCCTAAGATGAAATTTTAACTCTGGGTAACAACTGACGTTCATGTACGCCAAGAAGACAAGATGGTTCCTACTAATTACAAACAAATGAAATATCACACGTTTTACCAGTTTCGAGCGTAGTTATCCGCCATATCGTAATTTTTTTTATACACTGACAACAATGGTACACTTTCACTGAATTTAACTACATAAGAATGGACTATGGACAAATTTAAATAAAGCTGTTTCAAGGCAAGGAAAGACAGGTTTACGTTCTGGTCAGCTCGAAAAATGCTACGTCACTACGAAAGCTTGGCTACTGCGTATAAAAATTTGACTTACTATGGCTGTCTTGATGGTGATACGGCTGGATACTCGCGTTTTTTGGTAATTTCATCAATTGTTCTTCTGAATTAATTAAAAGGTTTTCCCACTTCTCTTCCTCAGTTGAATTGCATCCACATGAAAAAATGAAACAATTATTAGAACAAGCACTGAAAAATTTTTAAACACCTACATGAAATGACTTTTGATCAAGTCCCTGTTCGGGCGCCAAGTGTGGCGTTGCTCTTTGGGGACGAAAAGAAAAAGAATTGTTATTTTTTATATATATATATATATATATTTTTTTTTTAAAAAATGTCGGAAAAGTGAATATTTTGATGGCCACTTGGCAACAGAATCAGGGATTGATTACACTATTATAATAACATACGTTGAGCATTAAATACCTGAATAAGAGCAGCATATTGATATATATATTTGAGATCGTTCGGAAGAAACATTAACATTTCTGTGCATTTTTATAGTCGCGATGAAGTCATACCCGGATCAACACTAAGGGACCATAAGATTTATAGACTTTAAAAGAACTACACAAAAAAGTTGGTTCAGAAATAATAGGAAAACGATAATTTACCTTCTGCCTCATGCTGCGTTCGGCCCATCAGCGTGATCGTAATTTCTGGTGATGAAGTAACACAAAATAATTATAATTCAAGTAAATGAGGAGATGGAAATCATCAAGGTTAAATTACTAAAATAAGCACACTTATCTGTAACACACCTTTTTTTTAATGCTACGTACCTTTTCATATTAAATTACAATAGATGACCATTGTGGTTAAATACTTTATACATAACAGTAAAAATGTGCACTTGATGCTGTCTGTTCGTAATCAGTTACAAGAAACTACATGTTTTCTGATTGAAAAAAAAATAACATTTAGCATATTCACTCAATATTTTCACATAGAATATACAATACAGTTGCGGAACGCAGCAAGTCCGCGTCCGCCTTTCATAGAATACAAACAGTAAAAGGTGAGGCGCCAAAAGCCTCATTTGTCTTGAAACAGCAGAATTCTTTTTTATACCATTAATCGATACATGTACATAGAGATTTACAGGCACCGCGCAAGAACGGCAAAGATAAAGAATAATAGACTCTGTCGCTGCTATGCGATGGTTCATTTCTTTTACTTTACAATTGTTCGATAACTTTAGGCCATCAGGCATTTACTATTGAGCGTATATTATTGTTTGTGAGGCGAAAATTACTAATATTACAGGATCTACACCATACTTAGTCCGGAACCCCGGCTGAACAGTTATTACTGACCCCGCACTGCGCAGAACGTACAACAAAAACGCTTTCTGTTGTTCCAGCACCATTTTTACCAGAACAGACATGCTAATGTCAAACTTTAAGTGATCTGATGTCGTATTTCTATTCGTATATTAACGTATAATACAGTCAGTTGATGAGGAAGTATTTTAATCAAGATTGGCATTAACATGTCAATGCCAATCTTGATTAAAGTATTTGCTCCTAAACTGACTGTATTATACGTCAATATACGAATATAAATACGACATCAGATCACTTGAAGTTTGTTCTTGTAGTAATTCATTTCTTTATATATTTTATTTTGTCAGTCAGATTAAAATATTTGCCCTTGTATCGATTTTAATATAAGAAAACGAGCACAAATTACATCTCTTAGCAAAGTAGGCCTGTGCCATATCTTTTTGTCAAGATCTTTGTTGCATGCAACAGTCGTATAGAACACGCTGGATGCTGGCAAAGTTTCGCTGTCACAGTGTAAATCAATATAAATTGTGTAAAAGTGTGGGAAGTGATATTCCAACTGGCATCAAAACTGAGGCACACACATGGACACTAACGAAAAACGCCGCCGATATTGTCGCAGTACTTAAAAAACTGAATTTACATCCATAGCGCCAGATAAACAACAGTCATGGCAGCGTGTTCCATCATCTTGTCAGAGAGCCAGCACCCAGAATTATGCTAGAAATAGTGATGTGACTTCCGGAAACCATCTGAAGATGAACCTGAAAAAGTTCGAAAACCGGTTCATGGAATAATAAATAATTATTCAAAAAAGTGATTGGTTGCAGTTTTATGTATTTACATGCGAATAATCTGATGGATAGATCGAGTAAGTAATGAGGGAGCATTCGCGTGGAATCATTTGAAGAGGGCAGGGCACATGATGACACATGAATAACTGTCTCGCAATGAGGGAGGGGTGTAGTGTGAGCAGCAAAAACTGAGACAAACAATGAATATCGTAAGCAAATGGATGTAGGCTACAGCAGTTATTCACAGATGAAGAGTCCTTCGTGGGATATAGTGAAGAGCTGCATCATTCCAGTCTTTGGACTGCAGACCACGAAAACAGCAATAACAACAACAGCAACAAAAGACTAGAAGATAGCAAAAGGAAAGCTGAAGTTTTAAATTTCGCATTTAATGACTAGTTCACGCATGAGAATCGTACAAACATGTCGTCGTTTGACCATCGCAATCACCTATGTACGAAGGACATATTAATAAGCATCCCTGGTGTAGAGAAATAACGGAAGGATTTGACACCAAAAGAGTTACTTTTTCGGATGGAACCTCAGTTCGGTATTACAAAAAGTACCCTGCAGCGTTGGGCGCTACTCTCCTCGCATTCATCGCGAGTCTCTCGCCCAGTGCCACAAGTCCCAAGGAAGGACCTGCGAGAGCCGCGAGTGGCTCCTGTATACAGGATGAACAGTAGTGAAACGGAAAAGCTGCAGAGACGGATTTCTGACCTGAAATGGAAGGAAAAAGATCGTATGAACATGTGTCCAGAAATGGTCAGTGCACTTTCAAAGACAACAAACTGCCCAGAACACAGATCAGAGCAGCATCGCATCCACGTCACAACACATTTTCAAAGTGGCCTCCATACGCTTGCAGGTGATAGAGATAGTAGCGGTTTTCACGCAGGATGCACATAATCGTACTCTGGCTTACACTATGTTGGTGGGCCACTTACCTGGAGCCTGTACTGGGGTTCGTCTCAATGCCCCGTAGAACCTGGTCCACCAGATTTGGTGTATGCACAGCCCGCCGCCTCTCTGCACGTTCATCTATCTGTAAGGACCCTGGACCTCAGAAGCGCCCAAAAAGCACTTGGAATGTCGTGAGAGATGGTTGGCGTCTGTGAGGGTACTTGCTGTGGGATAGCCGTGCTGCCTCTCGGCCGTTTCCGCCTCCTTGGCTGTACAGAAACACTGTCTCTGCCTCTTTCTGACATGAATACCGGACCATTCTGCTGCTCACATTACACTGCGTCAGTCACACAGCCTACAACGACCACACGGTACGTGGTTAGAGGCACTTTCATTCATCAGCGCCATCTACTGTGGCAACGATGCGTTTCCAGACACATGTTCATAGGATTTATTTTTCCCCGTTTCCAGTCAGGAATCCGTCCCTGCAGTTTGTCCATCTTATTAATGTTCACCCCCTACAAGATGGGTAAAAGAGCAGACCCACAAAATTACAGAACAATATCTGTAATATCAGTCTGCTTCGGAATTCTTGAACATATTCTCAGTTCTTATACAATTAATTTCCTTGAGGACGAGAAGCTTATGTCCACGAATCAGCAGAAGTTTAGAAACCATCGCTCATGAGAAACTTAGCTTCCCATCTTCTGACATAATATCCTCCGAATCATGGGGGAAGGAAGACATTCCTAGATTTCCGAAAATCATTTGACACCGTTCCATATTGCAGACTGTTAACGAAGGTATGGGCATACGGGATAAGGTCCAGGGTATCTGAGTGACTGGAAGATTTCTTAACTAACTATATGAGTACGTTGTCCTCTACGGCGAGTGTTCATCAGAGACGTGGGTGTCGTCAGGAGTGGCCGAGGGAAGTGCGACACGACCGCTGTTGTTCTTTATACACGTAAGTGGCCTGGAGGACAGGGTGGCCACCAACACTCGCCTGTTTGCTGATGATGCTGTAGTATGCGGTGACGTGTCGTCATTGAGTGATGAATACAAGATGAGTTACACACAGTTCCAGCTGTCGTGATGAATGACAGATAGCTGTAAATGTAGAAAAATGTTAAGTTAACGCAGACGTGTAGGAGAAACAAACCCACAACTTTCGAATACAGTATTAGTATGGCGCTCATTGACACACTCAGGTCGATTAAATATCTAGGCGAAACGTTGCAGAGCTACATGAAATGGAACTGAGGACGCGAGGATTGTGGAAGAGAAGCCGAATCGTCGACCTTGGTTTATTGGGAGATTTTTAGGAAAGTGTGCTTTATCTGCAAAAGCGGCCGCTTGTAGGACACTACTGCGACCTATTCTGGAGCACTGCTCGAGTTTTCGGATCTGCACCAAGTTGGATCAAAGGAAGACATCGAAGCAATTCAGAGACGGGCTGCTAGAGTTGTTACCAGTAGGTTCAAACGACATACAAGTGTTAGTCAGATGATATGGAAAGGCGAAGTTCTTCTGTAGGAACACTAATGAGAACATTTAGGGGACCGACATTTGAAGCTGTCTGCAGAGCGATTCTGCCAACCCTCCACCGTCTACCTTACTGCGGCTTGCGGATTATTTACGTAGATGTCGATAGAGTCCGCCCTCATGAAGCATGGATGAATATAATCGTCTTTATGTTATGCTGCATAGCTTTTGTGAAAGACATTTTGGTGTAAGACCACAAGAAGCTGCTCAAACCTTATATTATTCTGCGTTTCGTTTAGAAATTAAAGACACTGTTTGCCAGACTTTGAATTTTTGTATTGTGCGTATAACGGGTCTACAAATTTAAAACAGATTATTATTTAGAATTATTGTGTTCTGAGCGGGACCTTCTACATTCACACGTGTAAACAGTTATTAAATACGTATTAATATAGTAGCCATGTGGTATACACTTTGGCTGTGATTATTCGAATAATTTCATTTTGACGATGTACCTCTCCGAACACAGCAGTGCCAGACTAATCTTATAGATATTGTTCGAAGAATGAAGATTTATATGGTCGTACTTGCTGCGAGAGCAGTTGTCATACTGGAATGAAATTGAAGCTGCCTAAAGAACTCGCGATTATGAGAGACTAGCTTCTGGCTATCCTTTTGGAAGCTCTTGGGTTTCGAGTTTTTTGTGGTAAGGTCTTATGGAACCAAACTACTGAAGTCATGGGTCCCTAAGCTTACGCACAATCTAACTTAAACTAACTTAGGCTAAAGACCACACACACACACACACACACGCACACACACACACACACACACTCACACACACACACGCACACGCACACGCACCCATGCCCGAGGGAGAACTCGAACCTCCGACGGGGGAGCCGCGCAGACCGTGACAAGGCGGATCAGAGCTCTCGGCTACCCCGAGCGGCGTTTCGAGTTCGTCATCCTCTCTGATTCAAGACGAGCGCTGCAACTATTAAGAAACCTCAAAAGCGGAAGATTCAACTGCCCCATAGCAAATGGCGCCATGAATCTGATACTGCAGATCACAACTAGGAAGCAGGAAGTTACCATGTGCTGGTATTACCACTGAGACGTTCATGCCGCTGATAGAGTAGAGAAGACACCCAAGGCAGCCGTCTCTGACTGAATGGGCAGTCGTGTGGAATTACCAGCTACACTTTCTTTAAACGTTAGTAAATCAACGATCAGGAAAACTGAGCACAAAACGGCATGAAACCTCCAGTTACGAAGTTAACAATTATGCTAGTAAAGAACCCGGTGCTGATTCCGAACTTCCAGCATGAGAGACATCGCAGCTCCAGAAAGTTAATATTGAACCATCGCTGTTAAGAAAGCTTCTACGAGGGTGGTTTTAAAAGTTCTCGGAATTACCACGAGAAGTGAGCGCTGTCGCAACGAATTGTTGACGTGATATTCGTTGGACTATTGCCTGTAAACACGTGCCTCGTCAATGCTCTTGGAAGAGAGCTGTGCCAATGACGTGACTCTGTTGTTTTTCCCGCGTACTGATTTGCGAAGATGGAAAAGAATCGAGATTCGATCAGTGATTAAGTACTTCGTAAAGAAAGGTATGAAAGCAAAGGACAATCGGGCTGATTTCCATATTACACTGGGGGACTCTGCTGCTTTATATTCAACTGCTGCCAAGTGGACAAACGAATTTAAATTTGGTCGGGAGAGCTTAGATGATGATCCGCGCAGTGGTCGGCCAAGATGTGTCACTACTCCAGAAATCATTGCAAAAGTGCACAAAATGGTCACGGAGGATCGTCTATTGAAAGTGTGTAAAATTTCTCACGCTTGAGATGTCATCTGAAAGGGTATGTCACATTTTAACTGAAGAATTACAAATGAAAAAACTATCTGCAAATTAGATGCCGCGACTCTTGATACTATACCAAAAACGCATGAGAATGGACGTGTCGAATTAATGTTTGGCCCATTTTAGGAGAAACGAACAAGATTTTTTGCGCCGATTTGTGACCTTAGATGAAACTTGGGTGCATTGCTATACTTCAGAGACAAAACAACAGTCAAAGCAATGGAAACATGCTGATTTTCCGCTACCAAAGAAGGCAAAGACAATTCGTTCGGCGGGAAAGGTCATGGCATCAGTGTTCTGGTATGCGAAGGGGATTCTGTTTGTACACTCATGCTCATAAATTAAGGATAATAGGAGAATGTGGTGCCACACAACGTGGCATACACAAAACTGTCGCTAATAGCTTAGGCACATAGGGAACACACACGACACAGATCTGTAAGCCCACGGTATTGGTGATAAGTTGAGAAAACCGTCCCGAAACACATGTGCTACAAAACGCCACGGTTTCCTGCGCATGTACCCCCACATCAGTATGGGATATGATTACCAGGCACACGTACACAGGTCGCACGATGGTTTGGCATACTCTGCATCAGGTGGTCGAGCAGCTGCTGGGGTATAGCCTCCGATTCTTGCAACAGTGCCTGGCGCAGCTCCTGAAGTGTCGTAGGGGTTTGAAGACGTGCAGCCATACGTCGACCGAGAGCATCCGAGACGTGCTCGATGGAGTTTAGGTCTGGAGAACAGGCAGGCCATTCCATTCGCCCGATATCTTCTGTTTCAAGGTACTCCTCCACGATGGCAGCTCAGTATGGCCGTGCGTTATCATCCATCAGGAAGAAGGTGGGACCCACGGCACCCTTGAAAAGATGGACATACTGGTGCCAAATGACGTCCCGATACACCAGACCTGCTACAGTTTCTCTGTCAAAGACATCCAGGGATGTACGTGCACCAATCATAATCCCACCCCACACCATCAAACCACGATCTCCATACAGGTCCATTCCAAGGACATTAAGGGGTTGGTTTCTGGTTCCTGGTTCACGCTAGATGAAAACCTAGCGAGAATCACTGTTCAGACTATACCTGGACTCGTCTGTGAACATAAGCTAAGACCACTGTTCCAATGACCATGTACTCCGTTCTTGACACCGGGCTTTACGGGCTCTTATGTGACCATGGGTCAGTGGAATGCACCTTGCAGGTTTCCGGGCGAATAAACAGTGTCTGTTCAGTCGTCTGTAGACTGTGTGTCTGGAGACAACTGTTCCACTGGCTGCGGTAAGGTCCCGAGCAAGGCTACCTGCAGTACTCCATGGCCATCTGCGGGCACTGATGAAGAGATATCTGTCTTCTTGCAGTTTTGTACACTGTGGATGTCCCGCACTGTAGCCCTGGACACGTTTCCCGTCTGCTGGAATCGTTGCCGTAATCTTGAGGTCACGCTTTGTGGCACACGGAAGGCCCGTGCTACAATCTGCCTTGTTCCGCAGCCTCCAGTCGCCCTAGTATTCTGCCCCTCATAACGTCATCAATATCTGTTCTTTGAGCCATTTTCAACACACAGTCACCATTAGCACGTCTGAAAACGTCTGCACACTTGCTCGCTGCACCGTACTCTGACAAGCACCAACACACCTCTGCGTATGTGGACTGCTGCCAGCGCCACCGTGCGACGACCGCAGGTCATATTCACGGCACGGTCATACCCCGAGGTGATTTAACCCACAAACCGCCCACCAGAGGCTTGTTCCACCATGTATCAGCATTGTCCTTAATTTATGAGCATGGGTGTGGATTATGTCGCCACTGGGCAAACTATTACTGGAGAATACTGACCTCGTATGCTAACCTCCTGGACAAATTGCAACAAAAAATACGCGAAACAAGGCCAGGTTTAGAAAGGAAGAAAGTCATCTTCCATTAAGACAATGCGCGCTCATACACATATGCCGTCGCCATGGCAAAATTACACGAATTAAGTATGAATTGTTGCCAAACCCGCCTTATTCACCTCATATGGCTCCGTCAGACTTCCACTCTTCCCAAAACCGAAAATTTTTCTTGGTGGACAAAGATTCACTTCCTACGAAGAATTGATAGCGGGAATTGACAAACATTTTGCAGGTCTAGAAGAAAGTTATTTTCGAGATGGGATCAAGGCACTTGAACATTGTTGGACCAAGTGCCTTAATCTACAAGGCCACTACGGTGAAAAATAAAAAAGTTTCAGTGATGTAAGTACTTTTTTTGTATTCCGTCTCGAGAACTTTTCAAACTACCCTCATACATTGTATAGGTGTGGTGGCATCACCACTGTGCGAAACCGGTGCAGAACAGGATGCCTGTCACATTACCCACAACGCCACGAACCTCCTACAGTATCTGGTCGCCATCCGATTCCTGTTTGCAGAGAGTATCACCATAAAAGACTTGAGAAGACATCACCTTTTATATACCTCTTTGCTAGACGAGGAGATCATCTTGTAATATGATTCTACTGCAGTTTTACGTACGTCTGTGGTGATATTTTATACCTGATACATGTATAGGTGTATGAGTCCTGCTCAGACAACAAAATTAAAAAACTAAGAAGAAAAAAGAATTCTGCCAGATAATGACGGTAATGTCAAAGTAGTCGCAGAATAACAACAATTTTTAGCAAATTGTGGTGGTTATATATCAAAAAGTCCTAAATATATTGATTCAACTTTAGAGTCCTTAACATCTGGATCTCTAGCGCCATTTCTGTTTCTGCTACCATGCGAATACATTTAGATACTAAGATACGAGAGGGACCTCAGGAAGTAGGTTACGCATGTCGACCCACTCTAACAAAGATACTACCCGGTAATTGAATTTTTCTAAGTTTTTGTATTCGTGGTATGTGGAGTTAAGAACTCAAATACCCATGTCCGAAAGCGGTTCAATACAATTGTAAAAACGCTCGAGAAAATCGATTTTGAAATTTTTAGGGGAACAGTATTTCACTAAAATTAAGGGTTTCTAGCGGTGGCCCGTGTTGATCACTCAGTACCGTTGAAAACAGAAATCGCGTGATCGAATATCGCCATGGTCCTTTTTATTTTCGTTCCTTTTTCTTCGTTGAATTGGAATATCCACATCATTTACTTATAGAATTCATCAAACATATTGTAATTAAATTATCTAGTCTTAATTCCTAATTATCGATATTTCATAAGATTGATAATAATGATGGCTTAAATTTTAAAAAGCGTTATAAAACTATTAATAATCTTTTATAAAGTATCTATAATTAATAATTTATATTTCCAGTGAAAGCTACAGTTTTGTGTCTGGTATGTAATAAGACACAAGAATATGAGGATTTTTTATGAAAAACTATGGTTAAATAGGTTTTAATTGGTTTATATTTGATGCATTTTATATTTAACAGATTAGGGATTCCAACTGAACAAAAAATAAAATGGAAAAGTAATTCCATAGCAAGATTCGAAGCAGCGACCCACTGATGACGCGATTGTCATTGTTAAACGCTACCGAATCAGGCAGGCGGTTCACTGTGAAAAGAGCCTTAATTTGAGAGAGTTACTGTAGCTCAGAGAAATTCAAAACCGATTTCTTTGAGAATTTTTGAAAATTGCATCGAACAGTACGGGAAGACTGATGTTTCAGTTCTGCACTTCGTGCACCACGGATACAAAGATCACGGAAATCCGCTTGCCGGGCGGCCCCCTGCTGGGACCACTGCGCAACAGGTGTGGCGCGCCGTCAGGGGCGAGCGAGGACACGTGTAGCGGGCGGTCCCCCTGCAGAGCCGCTTCTGCCGCTGCTGGGACAGCTGCGGGTGGAGTGGCGAACCGGCTGGGGACGCACCGCACGGCTTCAGTGTGCGGCTCAGCAAGGGGCGGGTCTTTTGTCATCGAGCAACTGAACGATGCGTAGAACGCACCGACCGCTATTTACACGGACTTGGCGATTGTGTTCAGGAGTGGTGTCAAGCGTTTGTATAACTTTTAAGTGTGCGCAGAATTCAGTAAAAGTTATTTTGCCTGCCGTTATAACATAAACTTACCTTTTAAAGTCCCGTCGTACATCTACAAGCGCGTCTGCAGTCTGCAAAGCACAGTTAACCGCACTTCAGTACGCGCTTAGCTTTGTCCAAATGTCAACCCCAAACCCACGATATTCTCTGAACTGGGGCAAAAGCTTAATAGTGGCGCCCCCCCTCTCCCACCCCCTATCAGCGTTTGAGATAGGACGTCAAAAATTGAAACGAAATCAATTTTTCAAAAATACGTCAATTTTGTGGCGCATATCTTTCTGAAGAGTTCAATATATGAAACATATATCTTGGAGGAAATGCAAGATTGGTCTCAAGTGTGCCAAAGTGCAATGCCACGCCTCTCCATGCAGCATTCTTCTACCACACGTCACTGTATTTCGCTCTGTTGAACTGAAACATGTACACACATCAAAAAAAGTCTTACATCACCTCGTTTCCGAGGGTTCGGAAGTCTGTACAGAAAATTGGAATGTAGATCAACAGAAACATCATTTCCGCCCTTTTTATTGCTCATGAGAACCACGCATAGCATGTTGTACCACCATATAGCGAGACCTTCAGAGGTGGAGGTCCAGATTGCTGTACACACCGGTACCTCTAATACCCAGTAGCACGTCCTCTTGCACTGATGCATTCCTGTATTCGTCGTGGCATACTATCCACAAGTTCATCAAGGCAATGTTGGTCCAGATTATCCCACTCTTCAATGGCGATTCGGCGTAGATCCCTCAGAGTGGTTGGTGGGTCACGTCGTCCACAAACAGTCCTTTTCAGTCTATCCCAGGCGTGTCCGATAGGGTTCCTGTCAGGAGAACATGCTGGCCACTCTAGTCGAGCGATGTCGTTATCCTAAAGGAACTCACTCAGAAGATGTGCACGACGAGGGCGCGAATTGTCGTCCATCCAGAGGAATGCCTCGCCAATATGCTGCCGATATTGTCGCACTATCGGTCGGAGGATGGCACTCACGTATAGTACAGACGTTACGGCACCTTGCTTGACCACCAGCGGCGTACGCTGGCCCGACATAATGCCACCCCAAAACAGCAGGGAACCTCCACCATGCTGCATTCGCTGGACAGTGTGTCTAAGGCGTTTAGCCTGACCAGGTTGCCTCCAAACACGTCTCCGACGATTGTCTGGTTGAAGGCATATGCGACACTCATCGGTAAAGGGAACGTGATGCCAATCCTGAGCGGTCCATTCAGCATGT
This sequence comes from Schistocerca serialis cubense, assembly GCF_023864345.2. Taxonomy (NCBI): domain Eukaryota; kingdom Metazoa; phylum Arthropoda; class Insecta; order Orthoptera; family Acrididae; genus Schistocerca; species Schistocerca serialis. Next base: position 57,825,670 of record NC_064648.1, on the reverse strand, counting down.
TGTTGGCCCCACCTGTACTGCGCTGTATGGTGCAAACATGGACCTCGCCATGGACGTTGGGAAGGAAGTTGCGCATCATGCAGCCTGTTGCACATAGCTTGAATCGTAACACGAGGTCCTGTGGCTGCACGAAAAGCATTATTGAACACGGTGGCGCTGCTGTCAGGGTTCCTCCGAGCCATAATCCGTAGCTAGCGGTCATCCACTGCAGTAGTAGTCCATGGGCGGCCTGAGCGAGGCATGTCGTCGACAGTTCCTGTCTCTCTGTATCTCCTCCATGTCCGAACAACATCGCTTTGGTTCACTCCGAGACGCCTGGACACTTCCCTTGCTGAGAGCCCTTCCTGACAACAAAGTAACAATGCGGATTCGATCGAACCGCGCTATTGACCGCCTAGGCATGTTTGAACTACAGACAACACGAGCCATGTACCTCTTTCCTGGTGGCATGACTGGAACTGATCGACTGTCGGACCCTCCCCCCCCCCCCCCCCCTTCCCCCCCGTCTAATAGGCGCTGCTCATGCATGGTTGTTTGTATCTTTGGGCGGGTTTAGTGACATCTCTGAACAGTCAAAGGGACTGTGTCTGTGATACAATATCCACAGTCTATCTTCAGGAGTTCTGGGAACTGGGGTGATGCAAAACTTTTTTTGTGGTGTGTATATCGTTTGCTTTTAGTACCAGAACAGAACTTACAAGACATCCTTGTCGACAGTCATTTTACGAAGTTTTGCATGCAAAAATGAAGTTCGATACTGTTGTCATACTGAATTTACGTAATTATTGAGAAATCACTTACGTAAAATATTGCCTACAATGCAATTATTTTCCCATTTGACAAATAATAATCCTTATGACAGAATTTAGGCAGACTAAACAGGGTGCAGCTGACATCACAAGGAAAGCCTTCTCGAGGCTCAACTGTTGCTGTGTTAATTCAAAGACACTACCACCATACTTTATGTTTAACTCGAGTCTGATTTTGCTTTACATGATTAACTGTAAAATGAATTATCAGTAGCTCGCCCTTTCACAAGCAGTGGAGGTGAGAACATGGTGTATAATTGCTTCCACAGCATCCGCAGTGTCACATGTTATTCAACTAGATCATACACGCCATAATGTCTAACTTCTGAAACCATTCTACAAGCAAGATGATGCAACTTTCGCAACACCATAAATTTCTCTGGAAATATCTTGCATGCACGGCTGCTGTTTTCATGACAAGATTTATTACTGCAGATGTACTAATTACTGTCGTCTTCTCCATGAACTGCATGTTAGCAGAAAATATAAAAGTCATGAAGAGAAAACGGTCTCAGTGAACCACTGTTAGCTGGCTATGTCCTTTACTTCAACCCATCTGCTGTACACCTCGTTCCAAAGACTGGGAGCTCCATAAACGGAAGTGACAAGGCCTTCCTGTAAAAATGGCGTTCCAGGAACGGAACGGCAAGGGAAAAAGCTTGATAGTTCACAGCCCTAATGGCTTCCTACTTTCGTTAGATGAACCCTACACCTTTACTTACAATAAGTTATTGGTTTCTCTGGAAGAAACCAGACTACACTAATGTACGAAAGTGTGTAACACTGAAATAAAATTTTCAGCTATAAGTCATAGTCCACTTTTAGGTCTCTTTCCTCATATTCATCTGCAAGTAACCATCAATAAATAATATTAGATGTATATATAAAACTCCTTAAATGTAAAAGCAATGCTTTTCCATTGTACATATTCTTTATTTTCTTCGAATATCTGAAAAAGATAACGTATGCCCTCAGGAATGCATTTGTTATTCAATATTTTATTTCCATCTCAAATTGCTGTGAGTATAGCCCCTATTGGATTAGTCGGTGGAACAGCAAATAATTTTTGAGAAACGTTAAAGTTCTGTTGTGTATGTGAAGTACGGTTTTGTGCCCTCACAAATAATTCCAGAAGTGTTTACATCTCTTAACTGTTGTTGACTCTTCTTTTTCGGAAATGGTATAATGACTTTCATATTTACCTTACATCCGATTTACGAAAGCAAATGCTTTATGGACAACATGTGTAAGTAGGCTGTTTAGGTTTTTATGTTGGTAACGTCACCTAGCGCTCTGTATGGAAATCACTGGCTGTGCTGTGTGCAGTCTGTGGCTGGTTTGCATTGTTGGAATTTGCTATTGTAGTGTTGGGCAGTTGGCTGTTAACAGCGCGTAGAATTGCGCAGTTGGAGGTGAGCCGCCAGCAGTGGTGGATGTGGGGAGAGAGATGGCGGAGTTTTTAGAGCGGTGATCTGGACGTGTGTCCATCAGAGAGAGTAAATTTGTAATACTGGATATCATGAACTGATATATATATATATATTATGACTTTTGAACACTATTAAGGTAAATACATTGTGTGTTCTCTACCAAAATCTTTCATTTTCTAACTATGCCTATCAGTAGTTAGTGCCTTCAGTAGTTTGAATCTTTTATTTAGCTGGCAGTAGTGGCGCTCGCTGTATTGCAGTAGTTCGAGTAATGAAGATTTTTGTAAGGTAAGTGATTCATGAAAGGTATAGGTTATTGTTAGTCAGGGCCATTCTTTTGTAGGGATAATTGAAAGTCAGATTGCATTGCGCTAAAAAATATTGTGTCAGTGTAAGCACAGTCATTTATAATTTTTCTAAGGGAATATTTCACATGGTCATCTTCTTCCTTCCACCGGAGAATGTAACTCTTAGACCTAAATCTGGACTTGCAATTCCCCTATGAAATGGTTTATTCAAATCGTTAAGATATAATATTATTTATTTGGCAAGACCTTCTCTCATCTTTTTGAATTCAGATTGTCATTTTGACGTCCTGACAAATGCTCTGTTCGATTTCAATAAATTATTCATGTGAGAATCGTTAAGTGCTTGCCCTTTCACATCTTTAAAATAAAATTCCATTATGAGTAGATGAGCTTTCAATTGTTTTTTGGACTTCGCTACTGGACAATATTTTATTGCATCTATTTTATGTGAATTCTTTCAGTCAAGCCCTACAGACATAATATCCTTTCTTATGGGCTATTAACACATTGTCTACACACATTGTAATTTACGAACTTACTTCTGCACCCACTATTTTATCAGCTGTTGCGATAAATACTGGTAGTTATGTGTTTAATTCTAATGCTGTACTGCTAGCATTTTCCTACAAATAAAAATGCAAATACTTTTGTGATTCAGGTACTGATGACATCTGCCAATATTCTGTCATTCAGTCCGACCTAGCTGTACATCATAAATCATAAAAGTTTTGTAACAGTTGTTTAAATTCTCTGGACGGTCAGTTTCCCATTTTACTATTTTGTTCAATATATGAGCGTCTATTACAACCTGAACTACTCCATATTTCTTACTCACTGTTCTCAAGGGATTATTGTACAGACCACAGCTTTGCTCTACTATGCCTCATTCCATCATCTTATCACTTTATTTTTGTACTTCTTTCTTCTTCGAAATAGAAATTGGAAACGGATGAATGAAAACTGGTTCGTATTCTTTGGCATCTACCTTGTGTTAAAATCCTTTTACTAATCTATATGTATCAGAAAATGCTCGTTCATTGCCATTAACACCTGATGTAAATCCTGCTTTTGTGTTACTACCAAATCATTAATCTGCTCCACTATTTTCGTTAGCTCATTTGTTTTGTTCTCATGATCATCAATGAGTCTTTCATTGTACTGCTGTGAACCATGACCTAAGCGGTCTTTTGTCCTAGTGTACTTTATTCTTAATGAATAACTCTGATTTAAGTATCTTCCACTTAGCTCCTCAAAAGCTATTTGGAGTAACTTGTCATTCACTACACATTTTATTACTTTTTTATTATGTTTCACCAACCACTCTATCCCAAAAATCACTTAGTTTGTTAGTTACATGCTTTATGGACCATTTGGACGATTCTTTTATCAAAGTAATGTGGACTGAGTCAGCTTAGAATATGCATGATTAGTGTTGACATTTAGGAATATATTATCATTATTATTGTTACCAGCTCTACTGAAGAACTTAATTTTCTTGCAACTACCAGTTTTTAATTAGAAATTGGTCAGTGGAATAGAATGAGTAGTTCAAGAGAACTGATTTGAAATTAGATTTAAAATCAGCTTTGCTGCCTTTCAGACATTTTATGTTCCTGGGAAAATGATCAAAAAATGTTATTGGTGCATATTGAAGTCCTTTCAGAGCCACTGACAGCTTTAACAGTGGTCAATAAATGTCATATTTACCTCTATTGTTTACTGTTCGCTTTTGTGCAATCAATACTTTCTTTCTAAGTATGAATTACCCCAGAAAATTACTCTGTACATTATAGGGGAGGGGGTAAAATTGCAAAATATGTCAGAAGGTTGATAGGTTTGTTTCTAAGATTAAAAATTACATGAAGAGCAAAAGTAGCTGAACGTAATTGTTTGAGAACCTCAGTAGCATTTACTTCCAGTTCAAGTTTTCATCAACATGTACACTCAAAAATTTAGAGCTTTCTATTCCACTTACTGACTCCTGATCATGCACCACATAAGTGATTGTTGTGACTGTATTTCTTGCACAGGACTGAAATGTGGTGTCCTTGCTTTTGAATTTAGGGAGAGTCCATTATCAGAATTTTCAGAATTTTGTTTACCAAATCATCTGTTGCTTTTTATTTAATGGGATGTATTATGATACAAGTATCGTCTACAAAACACCAGTTTTGATTCGGTACTTAACTCTTGTATAACTAAGAATTCATCGCTAAGCCATTTACAATGTATTTCAGAATCTGTTATAAACTGTTTCTTGATAGTTTCCCCTACTTTTCCAGTTGCGCCAACTAGTTAATACCTACAACAGGTATCGCTACTATTCCTACTTAGTTCCTTATTGTTTCAAAACATGCATTTGACATCGGGCTAATTTGCATACTTGGGTCGAGAAAAACTTGTAAATTATTCTTGTAGTCATTTAATGATATTGTTGTCTGTGTTACGCTTACTAAAGACTTATTCTCATTATCTTCTCTAAAAAAATGCTTTTCTACTGCCAGTTAACTCCAAAATATTTAACTGCCTTTTTAAATGTTGACTTATCTGGAGGTCTTGTCTACATTTTGCCTCCTTACTTGCTTTCTGCTTATGCTGAATTGTCATATCTTCACCTGTTTCTGATTTGGTAATCTGTTTGTTCTCTACATCTGATAGTTTCTGAAATTCTTTGCTTCGTTTATTCATACTTGTGGAGATTACTGTTTCATTAGTAGTGTGTACCGGGTCATCACTTTTTGTGTCTGCACATTGCACAATTTGTTGTACAATCCAGCTTTAACCTGATAAATACTGTAATTGTCGTGGCTTTACACCTGAATCATTTCAGAACTATGATTATTATCTTCAAAAGTTTCATCTTTATTTGCAGTTTTCATTATCTGAGACTATAATTATTTCTCCATCACCATGCTCCTCTGTTACACACCCTACATCTCCCCTAATATTTTGTTTTATTTGCACTAGGTAGAACTATTATCAGATCTGTTCCTCCTTTGTTTAGTCTCTTGTCCTTCTCTTTCCCCTACTCTCTGAAACTGTTATACACTTGACCACATTCCTAAACTTGTCCATTTGATGCATTCTACTGTCACAAGAAGCTCTGCCATGCCCCTTCTTTAACAACATCGACGAACTTCTGTATGATTCTTTATTTCTCTTGTAATACTATTCTTGTTATTACCTTTTTCTCACTTTCTGTGCTATTGTAATCATCTACTGTTTTCACTTGTTCTTCACCCCTGCTCTTTTGCCGATCTTTACCACAAGGACTGCTACTCGCTTTTGGAACATTTGCCCCACGTATTACATATCTGAATGTTTTACTTTGATTGGACCATTTAGTTCTTTGCACACTTGACAGGTCAGGTGCAGCATTTAGTGTTCCAAATCATTCCTCTGTTAATGGATAAGATACCGTGGAACATGGAGAAAACATTGGCACGCAATTAAAAACAAAAGGCATGTAAAGCACAGTCAATGAATTGTGCTACTTCATGACAGTGCACGCCTCTATTCTGCTGGTCTCATTTACGAAATTATTCAACAGTTCTGGTGGGAGCAGCTGGATCACCTTCTTCACTGGCAGTATCTTTCTATGAGGAAGGCATAGAAAAGTTAGTTCCCCTCTATGATAGATGTCTGAAGAAATGTGGCAGCTATGCAGAAAAATAGTTTAAGAAAAGCTCTCTCTTCTCAAAATAAATTTTGGTTGGAAAAAATCTTTTTATGAGTTTTCTTCCAAATCATTTTCCAGGCATCCCTCATACTATCCTTACGGTCCTGATGAATTGATTCGAATTTGTCTTCTGAAACTCCTTCAACATTTATGACAAATTATTCTTCCTGGTCTTGTGGAAGATGACGTGGAGGGCTTCCAAAGTGTGCTACGGGAGTTGGAGTGTGACAATGACGACAAAGTGTGGTAGGAACAACAATCAGTTTATTTATCTATATCCTTGGTCACAATGAAGTAGAAATTACGATCATGAGTTATCTGGTTCCCAACATGACAGGTAAGGCAATGGCAGATGAAGACATTGCGATGAAATACGGGACTGCAGTGTGAATAGTGATTATGGAAAATACAGAAACACCTGGAATGGTAGACATTTTGGTAACTACATACGTAGCAGAGGTAATAACAGAGACGTTTATAGGTATGACAGAGATTCAGGAGTGCAGATTATGGAGGTGCAATCAGTTAATCCAAGGAACAATGTGTGTACACAGAGTCCACCGACGTATGACTGACAATTTCAGTCAGCAGCTGATTGTATACTGAAAATATAATGAATACTAGCTATGAACAATTGAATGTGTTGAATTTTGAAGATGTGATGTAGCGTTTGCTTGGAGAGATACAGGAAAATATAATTTCTTTGGTGAGTCCAGTGCTTAAAATAGATGTTAATGGACTTATTTTTTCGTCTGTTCTTGATATGTATAGCACTGGACTTGTGTTGAGTGAGGTGCATTTTAGAAGTATGAAAGTGTAGCTTCATGGGTTGCAGTGGACTAAGGTGAAGCGGGCTATCTTTGGAAGCAGTTTTGAAGCTAAGACACAGGTGTGTATCGAATTTTTGTCTCAGGGTGAGAGATTTTCTGTGAATTTTCTGATTGTGCTGAAGCTGGCAATTGATGTTATTTTAAGAGCTGATTATTTTTGTGTATGCATCAAGCAGCAATGGACGTGATTGGTGGTGACGTATTACTGCGGAACATATACAAGAAGACACAGCAGCGCATAGAAGAGCTGTGTGTTGTAGTCAGGCAGCATGTTAGTTGCTATTGGTTATGGGCTCATGATGGGTGGAGAAACTTTAAGTTATCACAAGAGGAAACTGTGACCACACTTCGTTCACATTGCATAAAACTGAAATTCCATGTGAAAATTAGACAATTATTTGCCTTATCCATCCTGGTTTAGCAAATTTTAATGTGCTGCCCATATTCAAAAACCACATGGCGGGTGGAACACTAAACTTCCCAATTTTAGGCGAGCTACATTAATTTGCATTAGCCGAACTGATAGAATTTATATAATTGTAAACATAATTCTGATTCTAAATTATGATAGAAGCTGAAGAAATGAGACATTTCTACCGAAATATTAGCACTGTGTTAGTGTGATGCAAAGGAGAGTAGAATATATGAGTTCCTTCTTGAAACCTCAGTTAAATGATTTCAGTAGCCAGTTCCAAATGATCTCACAGTCTCAGGCAAGAGGTTCTTTCAGCTATAGAGAGCTGGAAACGTGGACATGTAAGATGCCAACTACACGTAACTCATTTACGACTATTTTCAGATTACCTACCTCAATCGTTTACAGGTCCTTGTTATGTAGAGGACAATAAGTATTAAGATAAAAATGAGCAGATTGAAATGATACCTACTCACCTACCAAACCACATACCTAAAAGATCCTCTGGGTTCCAAATCTTGTAAGATAACCCAACTTAACAGCATTCCCATTCCAAAAATAAAAAAAGTGTCCTGAATACGAGAGAAAAGCCTTGCGGCTCCATAGTCATCGCAACTACCTTACGACCTTATTAAGTCAACTTGGTGGGAGCTAAGAATAGCTAAACAAGCCAAGGCAGTTGAACAGCAAGCACGCTAAGGTACTCATGGCCAGAGACGGATCATCAGTAGTACTCTCAAGACAAGTCCATAAAAAAGCGTCTACGTTTCGGGAAAATGCCAAAAATTCGAACACTGAAAATGAAAACAACATGTCCTCTGGGACATCTGAACTCAATCCTCTCCCACTAGTATCTTCCTCCAAAGAAAATGGTTATCGTACGTTTTTAGACAGGAAATTTTCGTAGGAACCTAAGGGTTAAATTTCGCTCATGTGCGTTAAGTGCTCGCTGTCAAACTAAGTGGACTGTGATGGAGCTGAAAAGGACGTACACATCTGTGTGTTTTGTCGATAAACGACTCAGTGCTCATATGCAATTTCTATACCTTTTCTTAATACATTCTGTATCATTTGTAAAACTAAACGCTGCAGTTGTTATATCAGATTTATACAGCGAAAATAGATTACATTTTCTGTCTTTTAATACATATTTATAATTTTGTTTAGTGTAATTTTCCTCATTTTTTGCAAACGGTCCAATTTTGGCAACTATCTCTCAAACCGCCATGTGTAAGGTTCTTGAAAATAATTTTCATGGTAACGTTTAATTATAGTTTCTAAGAGTTAAATGTAAATCGTGCATAACATAGTAAAGAAAATATTACAAACTTTTAAAACTGAAATTATTAATATTTTTACATCAGAAACAAAATGGGGTACCAGTTTTGGGCAATTCCCTCTAAACACTTTAGTCATTACTGTTACAACCCTACACGTGACCAAAACATCCAAGAAGGATACTCCATCTTCCATTTCGGTGGTAAACTAAGGCAGGCGGCCGTGTTGCGCCACGGTGCTGACTGAGCTGCCTCTGCCTGTTGCAGGGGGCCCACGTGCAGCCACGACTGTATCCCCATGGAGCGCAGGCTGACGCTGGTGGCTGCGACCACGCTGCTGGCAGCCATCGCTCTCGCCGTCTCGCTGGGCGTCCTCTTTGTCAAGTGGCAGCACCAGCCCAGTATGGCCACAAAACTAAAACAAGCCTAAACAAAGCTCTGCGTGTGCCTCAGCTGCTGCTGCTGGTGCTGGTGGTGGTGGTCTTAACACAGGAGTACGATAGCGAATTCTCAGTCACGACATCCTCTGGCTAGAGTTATAAGGACCCATTCCCCGCATGGTATTCCTATGTGTTGTCCAGAACTTAACACAATCTATAAAACTTCTGGCAAATATCCTTAGACTGTATAAGAACCACACAAAATTTCGTTAAAACATCATATGCTCCATACATTTATTGTAAATTTGGAAAAAATCAAACCTCTGATACAACCCACTTAGTTTAACTTTTGAAGTCATAAAAACAGCATACACGATTCACTGGCAAAAATTCAGTATGTATAAAAAATGTGGCATAACTAAGACTCTACACGTAGATGTAGGTGCAGATACAGATGTAGATACGTAGAAGTACTCTAACTAGAAACGAAGTCGAACTCAATAAGGCGATGCTGAGGAAAATAGACCAGAAAATGAGACACCAAAAGTAGCAGAGGAGTTTCGCTATTATGGCCGTAAAATAACTGATAATAGCCAAAGTAGAGAGTAGAGAGGATATAAAATACAGACAGGCAATAGCAAGAAAAGCTCTTTTAAAAAAAGATATATTTGTAAACATCTGCCATAAATTTAAATGTGAGGAAATATTTTCTGATTGTATTTATCTGGAGGTTACCAATATATGGAAGAGAAATGTGGTGATAAAGAGATCACTCAGAAAGATACGGTTCTGTGAAAGAATGTTGAAAATTAGTTGGGTAAATCGAGTAGCTAATTAGAAGGTATTGACTTGAATTGTTGGGAAAGAAATGAATGGCACAACATGACTAGAAGAAGGGAGTAGTTGGTAGTCACCAAAGAATATACAATCTGGTAATGGTGAGAAATGTGGGTGTTAAAATGAGGAGACTTTCTCAGGATAAGCTATCGTGGAAAGCTGCACTGAACCACTCTTCAGACTGCAAACTACAACAGCATTACACAATCAAATTTCTTGACTGGGCAAAGTCACTGCCAAACTGGGTCTTTCAAACTTAGCCCTGACAGTGGGCTCCCCTACAGGTCAACTTCTCCACCACAACCAACATCCTAGAAAGAATGCCCCTAACAAGGTGGCACAGTTGTTAACACAATGGACTCGCATTCGGTAGGATGACAGTTCAAATCCGAGTCCAGCCATCCTGGTTTATGTTTTCTGTCATGTCCCTAAATCGCACCAAGTAAATGCCACGTTGGTTCCTTTGAATGAACATGACTGATTTAGTTTCCCCTCTTTGAAACAACACTACCTTGAGCACTATCTGTAATCACCATGGTGTCAGTGGTATGATGAATTTTAATCTTCCTTCCTTCCTTTTCAGAAAAACTATAGCAGATAACTATATACTGTCGGGATTCCGATCAAACTCTTGTGTGAGCTTTCTTAAAAATTACCATAGCAAAGATCGCTTAATGGGGCTATTGAACATATACAAAAAAGAGTCGCACCAATGGCACCAGGTATTTTTAATCAAAGTAAGACAGACAATGACATGTTGGAACACCTTTACTGCAGACACTCGAAGGTCGACGTCAATTCCCCCACAAAAATGTACTGACAGTGGCCAGAACTATCTTTATTTATCATACACATAGGCAGTCCAAAGAAAAGATTAGACTAATAAAGCACATACAGCGTGCAGAGAGGCGTTTACAGTAATTCTTACCACTGCACGGAGGCCGAGCACCGATACTTCTGTGTGAAGTCAGGACAGCTGTTGGAAACCTGTGATGCACCTTCTATGCTAATAAAATATTATTAGAGTTCACAGTTTTTACAAGTAGTTGTTTCTCTGCGCTAGCCTCGGCTGTCCCTCATTCATCTCCGTCGCGGATTCTGACTGATGTCTGTCCAGTTAGCGCAGTGGTCGCTCGCTCAGGAGAAGGTATTAGAGAGCCTGGCGCCACGGCAGGTTGCTGGCGAACAGGGAAGGTCGTCGCTCAGCGTGAAGTGGTCTCACTTCAGCTGCTGAAGTATTCTCCATCCCACTCTGAATTCTACGATGGTCCTTGGTGACCAATCCGCGATGTACCCGTGTCAGTAGTCGTGTGGTCGGTTGATCCCCTCCCTGACACCTGGTACATTTGTTCAAAAATGTGTGTGAAATCTTATGGGACTTAACTGCTAAGGTCATCAGTTCCTAAGCTTACACACTACTTAACCTAAATTATCCTAAGGACAAACAAAGACACTGATGCCCAAGGGAGGACTCGAACCTCCACAGGAATCAGCTGCACAGTCCATGGCTATAGTGCCTTAGACCGCTTGTGGTACGTTTGAACACCCTTAAATGCCTCTGTATTGAAGAGGCATGTGGACCCCAAGAGGACCTGTGGCTGGCTTCGATGTTGGAGTTTGGTGCTGGCAGCACCCTGTGGTGTGGTGTTGTGAGAAGACAGTCAGTTTCTCCATCAGTAGACGGAAGGTGGCGGGCAGCCCGAAGTTCACCCGTTGGACACCATCGTCTCAAGTGCATTGTCGGCTAATTCATAGACTGTTCTGTAGTTTATAGGACACAGATTCACTGCAGTACCGTAATCATGGAATCATGTGTTATTATTGTGAATTCAATTGATCCCAATGATCACCTAATGACGAGAGTTGGAATGCTGGAGTATTTAACATTTCTGTGTCCATTCCTTTCCCTATACTCTTATGTAAGGGACAGGTTTCCGTGCACCATGTCTTACGACCTAGCGAATAGGCTCGTCTTACTGTACTTAATTTTCTTTCGCAGTCTTATTTCCGCTGTATGCCTATTCCCACTCAGCACATGGTGTGGTAACGTGTTGACTGCCTAACCCATTTGTGGCATACTGGCGTACTTCCTAATTCCGCCTCTGTCTGTGGCACGACTTAATTTTCCTGTGGTAATTTTTATGAGTTGTAATAAAATTTTCTAATTTCCCACCCCTTTCTGTTCAGTGCTGTAACACCAGGCTCTGCATGTGCATACAAGAGCAAGAAACCCTATTGGAAGGACCCTCCTCCAGGAACTTCCCATTGCTTTACAGAGTGTCGATGAGGGCACATATGGACAACTTCACTGACCAGAATTTCATTGCATCATGGACTAAAGCCGACTAGTCGCCTCAGTGGCTAACATGTGGAACTACTATTTGGAAAAATTTGGATCATAATCCGCATTGGACAACATAATTTAAGTACTCTGCACATTCTCAATGATCAGTTTTCCTTAAATATTTCGAGCCCATTTATCTACTCCTTTCTCCTACAGCACTCTTAACCTCTGGTGACCTCATCATCGACAGAAGCTTTGTTTCTTATCTGGGAGGGTGTCTCTGAGGCAGAACTTTCAGAGTAAAAGATTATCCCTAACCTATGAAAGTTCTAATTTGGCTGTACATCATCATACTTGTTTAACACATTTGCTTCCTATGCTTCTTAGATTTACTACAATCACTAACTCGTTAAATAATCGGTTCAATAGATTATCTGATTCTGTATAGAATCAGTTCAGTGTTTGCTCTCTTCTGGAAAGCTCTGAGCACAACTACTGCAAAATGGTCATCTTTTCTTGTTGACACTTTTTGATGAATGAAAACCCAGTTAGAAACTGGAAAGATTGTGTGGTTATGAAAATGCGCAATAATGTGCTACACAGTCCACATCTGCCTCCACACTGGCGTCTGAAAAGCCAGAAGACGTGCAACATCTTGCAGCTACTGCATCAACACATGTTTCCTACAGCTACACCACAAAGCCTATTTGAATTGACTGCACACTGACAAACAAATATTCAAGCACCTGTATGACTGCATGCAACCGACACGTTAACAACACACAGCAGTATTCCTTCTGTGTCTGCTTTGTGTACTTCTGATGCACTGACTGACTTACAGTTGGATGCTAGTGTTTGCAATAGTGCCTCTCTTTGCTGCTGTGAAATAAGCGTGCGTACTAGGAGGAGTTTGCACTAATGCATCTCTGGTATTGCGAAATGGATATGCACCAACAACGGATTTGCTGATTTGTTTGCAGTTGGCTGATAATCCCTGTGCCCGGAAGTATTTGCAACATTCTCTCTTTATTTAGTATTAAAAACAGTCTTGATCATGATTTATTTATCAAGGTGACCGGTTTCGTCCACTACTGTGGTCATCTTCAGACCTACAAGTTGTATACCAAGCTTTAATTACACGGCTACATACATTAAATAAATTACATAAAGTTATAAAGCTATAAAACGATGAATTACCATTGAGTAGGAACCTCTTTCTGTTGGAGAATCACTACTGGATAAACCAGTGCACGTCTTACTATATATAATGGAGACTCCGCCCACTTCTGATGGCATGATGTCATTACTAACCAATGAGTTATAAGTCGAATAACAATTTAAGATTTCTTAGTTAAAACAACATTGTCAAGAATTACAAATAAATACACACAAAACTTAGCTTATTAAACAGCTATTGTCAATTAAGAAGCGTTAAAAAGATTTAAATATGTAGGATAAATGAACTTCGGTTTGGCAGTGCATGGGTTGCTCTCTGAAGGCCTGTTAGTGAACTATTTGGAACCACTAGTTACCATGGTGAAGTTGGACGCCGTTCCAAAGATTAGGCAGCAGGCTTCTTTCCACTGAAGTTGTTGTAAAGTCGAACTTCATAGACAATGTTTCATATATATGGACAACAACTTCGTATCGTATTTGTGCAGCATGTAGTATACATGTCAGCTAAAGATTATTACAGCCTACTCATTGAAAATCGTTTCAATAAAATGTTGCTGCTCAATAATACATCGTCTGACGTGACAGTCTTCATCATTCCACTTTCACAACAACTTCGTTAGAAAGAAGCCTGCTGCCACATCTTTCCACTGGTGTTTTGTCCTCACCATGGCAACCACTAGTTCGCCTATCGACTTTGCAAAAACTTCAGTGGAAAGAAGCTTGCTGCCTCATCTTTGGAACGGCGTCCGACCACCATGGCAACCAGTGGTTCCAAATAGTTCACTAACAGACCTTCAGAGGACAACCCGTGTACTGCCATACCGAAGTTCATTTATCCTACATATTTAAATATTTTTAACGCTTCTTAATTGACAATAGCTGTTTAATAAGCTAAGTTTTGTGTGTATTTATTTGTAATTCTTGACAATGTTGTTTTAACTAAGAAATTTTAAATTGTTATTCAACTTATAACTCGTTGCTTAGTAATGACATCATGCCGTCAGAAGTGGGCGGAGCCTCCATTATGTATAGTAAGACGTGCACTGGTTTATCCAGTAGTGATTCTCCAACAGAAAGAGGTTTCTACTCAATGGTAATTCATCGTTTTATAGCTTTATAACTTTATGTAATTTCTTTAATGTATGTAGCCCTGTAATTAAAGCTTTGTATACAACTTGTAGGTCTGAAGATGACCACAGTAGTGGTCGAAACCGGTCACCTTGATAAATAAATCATGATCAAGACTGTTTTTAATAGTAAATATTTGTAAGACATTGATCACTGCCAATCCCATAATGTATTCAAAACTAACTGTCTCTTCATGCTGCTGTGGAATGAATATGCACTGTGAACAGAATCGCTGGGTTACATGCTATCAACTACAATCACTGTGTGTGCAAATATTTGCAATTTTGCTTCAAAGTGGTGCTGTGGAATGGCTATGCACTGACAGTGGAATTTCTGGCATGCTTGCAATTAAATTGGCTGCGATCACTGTGTTCGCAATGGTTTGCAGTATTGGCTCTCTGTGCTGTTTGACAGGAAAGTTGCTGCCTTGCTTACAATTTAGTGTATTGCTGTGTTACCAAGGTTTCATTGCATTCTCTGCCATTGTGGAAGGAGGATGCACTGACAGGTGAATTCCTGAGATGAAGCCGTTATGAGCAGCTGCCATGTTAATAGCTTTGTAAAATCCCACACCACCACATTTCTGTGAACTGGAAACTGAGCTAAGACATGAGTCGCATGCTGTTTCAAATTCTCTTTCTCACCTCTACAATTAGGTTTTCTACAGTTTCACAGACTCGTTTAAGCTGAATACTGGGACGCCTCCTGAGAAAGGGCGTGGCTGACCTCCTTCCCCATGGCTCCCCAATTCAGGCTTCATCTCCAATCTCTACATGATTAGACCTACAAGGTCGTTGCACTTTAAATTACACCATACACACATTCCTGGATGCTTGATGGATGGAACTGCTTCCAGTGATTGTTCAGCAATCGTGTAACCATACAACAACGGGTTTTCGTAGTATTTCTGTGCTATAAATTATATCTGTTGATGTTCAGTGTCAAATGCCAATCTCTGCACCAACCATCGATCCTGTGCAGGCCGTCCTCAGTTACTTTCGAATTTTATACAGCTAAAATTTCTCTATGTGGAGTCTCATCATCAGCAAAGAGGCTCATGGACTCTCCAACGGTATAAAACTAGGTTATTTACATGCAGTCTGAACAATAATGGTCCCAAAGCACTCCCTTTCAGTATGTCCAATGCTACTTTCACATCTGAAGACATCTCCATTAAGAATGAAACGCTTTGTTCCATTTGCTTGGAGCTCTTCAATGTCATCGCAAAACTGCTCTGATATTCTTTACACCGCAATTCGATGCTGCAGTAAAACCTAACCTTGCTTCCTATTTATGGACTGAGGCTGTGTGTGATTACATGACACTTCCACGTTTGCAGTCCCTTGCAGCTATTGCACCTGTACTCTTCTGAGAGCTGACGTTACAGTATTGTGTTCGGACTAGAAACTGCCAGCAGCCTGTGCATCGCTGCCTGCACCCAGGTTGTGGTTAGCAGCTTGCGGCATTAAGCTTTGCTAACGCTTGCACTAGCTAGCCTGTTGTTGTTAGTAGCTGCTGGTGGCACTGGGGGTTCAGTACAGAAGGAACATGTTTGCAGGAGCCAGTCAGGCGCCAGTATCCCAGTCCAACAATCAGAGCCAGGAGGACCTCTGCCTCACACAGGGATGCATCAAAGCAGGTTGGTACTTGTGCTCTCTTCACCTACTGCCTACAGCTGTAAATGTGCCCAGAGAAAAACAGGAAATACTCTTTCCAAGGAAAGTACCTGGCGACAAAAGTGGGCTCATCACATAGTAGATGCAACGTTTTGTGAGGAGAATGAGTATGTGAGAGCGACATTGTGATAGAAAGAATGGAAATTTCTTGTGTGTGTGTTGAGGGAGGGGGGTGGGTGACAGACAGATCCAGAGAAAGATTGTGTTTGTGTGAAGGACAGGAAGCTTTGTGTGTGTGTGTGTGTGTGTGTGTGTGTGTGTGTGTGGTGTGAGTGAGTGAGAGAGCGAGAGGGACATTTGGCGTTTGTGTAAGGGATGAAAATTTGTTTAAATTTATGTCTGTGCGTGTGTCTGTGTGAAAGAGAGAGAGAAAGTTTGTGTTTGTGTAAAGCAGAGGAGGCCTTTGTGTGAGTAGCAAGTGTGCTTGTGTGTGCATGTGCGCGTATGTATGTGTGTGTGTGTGTGTGTGTGTGTGTGTGTGCGTGTGTGATAGAGGAAGACAGCATTACATCACACACAAAGCTACATACAGAATTACAAGTGCATGTTGGAAGTAGTGCTTTGAATTTCTCGTGTGAAAACCCTAAAAGCTTTTCGACAAGGCAAACGTTATTACCATTCAGCCCCTTTAATATTCATTGCTACATATTTATTTCCAACCTAGTTACCCTCCCAATGAACACATCTCTCCCAATGAGAGACCAGTTTGTTGATTCTGGCACTGTAGAATGTTTCATTCTGTTGACAGAGCCACAACCTCACGTCTGCTTGCATCACTTCGTAACTATGAAAATAAAGTCCTAGGACATTCCCTTTACATTTTGGAAGCAGATGAAAATTGGATGGAGCCAAGTCAGGACTTTATGGAGGACGACCGATGACAGTGGACCCAAGGTGTCGCAGTGGTGTATTCCGACACTGACTACCTGAAGGAGAGGGTGCTGCACGTGTGGACGAGCTGCTAGAATTCGAAAATTGATTGCTGCACCGTGTTTCTCACGCGCCTGCGTAGTTATATCACACACCGCCATGTTGCACGCTACGGCCTGGAGACCTCTAGCGACAGAGGGCTTCAAATACGCAGACATGAAGGACAGAGAAGCAGAATGTCAGTAACGTTAGTTTAATTTAAAAAGCTTTAACGGTTTTCATGTAAGAAATTCTGAGGTATTACTTTTCATCGCACCCTCGTACATGCCACAGAAACTTTTTTGGTGTGTGTCCAAGCAATCTCCACAGACAAAGGTAACTGTCAAATGATAATGTTCCATTAACAGGACTAGCAGTGAAAATTAAGGCCTTACCTGTGGTTACGATATAGACATATAAAGTACCAGTGAGTATTTTGATACAATGTAGAAAAGGCATAAAGACACTTCACTAATTATTAAATAGTGTAGTATTTACATGTGGTATGTTTCCCCTCAGGGAAATGGCCATCTTTAGTACTATTACTGCTCCAGTCAGGAGTTATGTCTGCAAGGTCAGTGAGTGATTTCTGGTGTGGTGTTCGCCCGGACAGCGTCTGAGGTGCTGAGCAAACTGGACCCGTCGGCGGACCCCTGTGATGACTTCTACCAGTACGCGTGTGGCAACTACGTTCGCACCACCAACATCCCGGATGACAAGTCGTCGGTGGACACCATCTCAGCTCTCACCGACCACCTGCTGGAGAAGCTACGCAACGCCATAGAAGAGGAGCTGACCGAAGCTGTCGTCCCACGAAGCCTGCAGCTGGCACGCGACTTCTACAGGGCCTGCATGAACAAGCGTGAGTACTCGTGCTCCAGACTCTGGCAGGAGACACCTACTACCTGAGCGAGAGCGCTGTGGGTCAGTAACCTGCGCTTGCTGCTGCAGTGTTTCCATATCGCGTGTGAGTACGGCTACTTGCCTGTAACACCATGATCAGCGAACACTGCGTAGCGGATCTGTCAGTCTGATGTGGTCCAAGTTACCTTCCACTGCTGTTCTTCAAATACAGTCGCCTGTCTCTTTTGTTCAAGCGGTCTGGCTGCTCTATACCACGGCCAAGTGCAAAGTTATTCTTCTCGACTTCTTCTCCTGGCTGGGTGATCCTGTAAGAGAGCGTCTCGCTATTTCCAGCTACTAAATGATGTACAGGTCTTCAACGACAATCTGCTGTATTGCTTCAACTATTTATATCAGTTGTGAAGACAGATCCAATAAATAACTCATAGTTTCAAATACATCATGCAGCATACAAATACACCGAATTAAACTTGTGATCTAAGATTTACATTCTTTATTTGTCTTGAGTGTTTATATTGCAGTATGTCTGTCTACTCTAAGGTGTTCATGACAACTTCAAGTGACGTCACCAAGGCATAAACGTGCACCTCCAGCAGGTGCTAGCGCGCCTTGCCCTGCTGTGTTACGCCACTGCAGGGGCCGCATCTGCATGGATTGCACATCGGGATAGATGCACAGTGAGTTTTTGCCAGTCTATAAATTGTTGATAAAAGACACGTCCATTCTCCGCCAGCGTGAGCGTCTGCAGTGGAACATTGGTCATTCTCACTAATAACCCACGTTACACTACACTACTCTCCTACGAGGGTGACCTTTTAGGTTTCAACATGAGCTAGCACTGCTCTCCCAGCCCCTCGCGGAAGTTACTCACCACCAAACTGCAAGTTGTGTACGTTCAGCAAGTAGTACTTGCCACTCAGGTATGACGGTCATCTTTCAAGGTTACAAGTCTGAATGAGTGTGAGCACTCGTCCCCAGACCCTACAGAATGCTATCTAATGCTAACCTCGAGCACTGTATGTCTCTCACATACAGTGTAACTCAAAAGAAAGGCAAATTTTGGAATGTGTTGCGGCAGTGCTGCAAGGTAGGTGGGCGCCGAATGACGGATACATTGATCAGCCAGAACATTATGACCATGGACCTACTATCTGTATAAAGCCATCCAGGCAGTAGCCGTGTCACCTGGCGAGGAATGATTGCTAGCCAGACATACGCTCAGTGCATGTAGTGTCAGTAATCGTGCTGTCCACCTGTAGAATGGGGAGGGATGCTATCTACCTGACTTTGACCGAGGGCAAATTTTGATGGCCTGGAGGTTCTGCACGACGTCATGCGGTTGTGGGACCACCACTCACTACAGATGTTGGACGTCATAGGCTGGACAGACTGGTAAAAACAGGACAGGTGGCGAACTGTGGTGGATCCAACATCAGACTGTAATGCAGGGCAGAGTACAGCTGTGTCTTAACACACAGTGCACCAAACACTCCTAACAGTGGGCCTCTGCAGCCGACGACCTGTGCATGTACCAGTGGTAACACCACGGCATCGGCAACTAAGACTCAAATGGGCGCGTCACCATGAGCACTGGACGTTGACGCAGTGGCAGAGCACTGTATGGTCAGATGAGTTCCCATACCTCCTTTATCATGCTGATGGGATGGGGCGATTCCGTCGTCTGCCAGGGCAACAGCTCCTTGACATCTGTACTTCGTGATGGAGAGAATCTGGCAGCGTCCTCATTATGCTTGGGTAGCATTCATGTGAGCATCCATGGGTCCAGTGAAGCTATGGCAAGGCACCCTGACGATCGAGGAGTACTGTACATTGGTTGCAGACCATGTACACCCCTTTATGACAATCATGTTTCCCAACAACAATGGCATTTTTCAACAAGGAAATGCGCCACGTCACAAAGAAAGATGTGTATTGGAGTGGTTTAGGGAACACGGTTACGAGATCCAGTTGATGTGGTGGACTCCAACTCGCCAGCTATGAACCCCATTGAACACATGTGGGATGTGATTGAACGTGGTGTCAGAGTTCATCGTCACCTTCCCGGAATTTACAGGAATTATGTGACTTGTGTGTGCTGATGTGTTACAAATACCCTCCAGCAATCTACCAAGGCGTCATAGCTTCCATGCCACGACGCCTTTCAAATGTTACCCGCGCCATAGGCGGACATACCAGCTGTCAGGTAGCTGGCCACGATGTTCTGGCTGGTCGGTGTAGAATGCTGCTCACAGTAAAGAGTAGAAATGCAACAGTGGAACTAGGTGCAGCACGCCATTATGGCAAAATCCTATTACACGAATGTATGTATGGAGGCGTCATTTCAACATGGGTCAACGTGGTCGTGTTTCTTTGGCGCGTGAAATCAGCACCTGTGTCCGTAATTCTGAAGCCACGGGTTCTGCATTGAAGAAGCAATCTGCAGGGATACTCCAAATGCATATGGGAGACAATATTGAGGCTGTGCGAAATGCTTTCGCAAGAAGTCCAAAGTGCTCTCTTCGACGTCAGACAGTCTGTCAACAGTTGTATCCTTCGACTGTTCAGTACACACTGAAAGTGAATTTAAAGTTCCATTGCTACAAGCTACGTGGAATTCTCTGTACTGTAAAGTGACATAAATAAATATGTGTAAAATAATTGTGAATTGTGTTGATGCATTAGCCTCCATTCCAAAATTTGCCGTTTTTTGAGTCACTCTCTACTATTTGTTACACTGGGTACTCACACTGAGGTTACGTGGCCGATGTTCCTATAGAGAAATTAGTAGTGAAAGGTAATTCTGATACTTGCTGCTGACAACTGTGCAGAGTTTCAGTCACCTGCCACACACAGCGCAAGTTTTAGGTAAACACGAATGGCGACTCGTTTGGAAAACTGGTTCAAAAATGGTTCAAATGGCTCTGAGCACTATGGGACTCAACTGCTGTGGTCATCAGTCCCCTAGAACTTAGAACTACTTAAACCTAACTAGCCTAAGGACATCACACACATCCATGCCCGAGGCAGGATTCGAACCTGCGACCGCAGCAGTCGCACGGTTCCGGACTGCGCGCCTAGAACCGCGAGACCACCGCGGCCGGCTTGGAAAACTGGCTAGGTGAAGAAATCCGCCTGTGGGGGAAACATTTTACCGCGTGTGAGGTTCAGTGGCAGTGGTTAGGGGTTTATGGAGAGATTCTAATTTGTCGTCAGCGAACGACGTCGGAAGTCTGCGGCCAGTAGAGGAAATGTCACCGACGAGGACCGTTGTAGGCGACCCAGCACGGCTTCTACAGATTTTGACACAGCTCACGTCAAGCGACTTTCGCCTTTTTTCGTATTTGAAGGAGCTGAAGGCTGAAAACTCATCCCATGAAATGACAATTGCGTAAACCGATGTGGAGACAATGTCGAAAAACAACCTGCCGTATTTACTATGAATTGGCATCATTGGCTGTACGACATAAGAGATAAGGCTTTTTAACCTTAGTTTCTGGTCGTCCTTTGCATATTAGTTAACCACCGCAGAAATACACTGCTGGAAAAAAATCGCAGCACCAAGAAGGAGTTGATAGTCGTGTTTCTACATCTGAAAGATGCATCTGCTCAAATTCCCCAATAGTCGCATAAGTGTGGCTCTAGTAGTATCACTATCAGGATGCAAAGCAGGTTTGCTTTAAATACACACTGTAACGGCCGTGAGAGTTACTTACCTTTCAGACTGGACGTGGACAGTTGATGTTAGTCAAAAATGTTTTTAAGATGACAAAGACGCCATAATCAACACTTCACTGAGTTTGAATGAGGTCGTGTAAGAGGGCTATGAGAAGCTGGATGTTCCTTCTGTGACATTGCAGAAAGACTTGGCAAGAATATCGCCAATGTACATGACTTCTGGTAGCGATGGTCACGAGAATGTACAGTCACAACAAGACCATGCTCCGGATTGCCATGTGGCACTACCAAGAGAGAAGAACATCGTGTTCAGTGTATATCTCTGGCGCATCATACTGCATCTACAGTAACAATTTCAGCAGCAGTTGGTACCACAATGACACAGAAAACTGTTACAAAGGAGTTGCTTCGAGGACAGGTCCGAGCACGGTAACCTGTGATCTTGCAATGTAACCTTAGCAAGTGAAATACCGCACTTTCATTAGTCTACGTTAATCGTTGTTGGGTGTTGCGATTTTTTTCTGTCAGTGTACATATTTCCAAAAGCACTGGTTTGTGTTTGAGAAGAGTGTAATTTACAGAGAAATGTCATCATCAAACAAAAACATCAAGAGAAATTTTCTTTAACGATTAGCTGAGTGCTCGGAGTTTTCCAGGTAAGTATGTAATCCTTCCGCACTCTCTGTCCACAGTCTTGTCCCTCTTCCTATCTATCTTATCCTCCCCTTCTCACGCTCCATATACTCATACCACCTCTGTCCATCTGGTCTTTATCCTCTGTCCATCTCCTCCTCTACCCCTGTAAGTGAATCTCTTTCTTCATCTGCCCCTCACGACCTTCTTAGTCCATCTCCTCCTCTTTCCTTTCTCTGTCCATCGTCTGCTCTCACCTCTCTCTGTCCACCTCTTCCACCTACCTTTCAGTCATTTCCTACACATCCTCACTCTGCCCAGCTCCTCCTCTCCCTTTTCTGTGTCCATTATCTCCTTCCCTCCCCCTGTATGTCCATATCTTCTTCTCCCCCTTCTGTCTCAACGTTATTGTCCGTCCCTCAAAAGGAGGTAGTTCGTTCTTACCCGTAAACTATTCCTCCCCATATAGTAAGTAATGTGTGTCCATGTTTGGTTGAAATTGGTCCATGGATTTAGGAGGAGCTTCCTACCTGCAGCTTTGGCAGTGTACGCACATGCCGTTCATATTTCACATATATTCAGCGTATTTCACACACAGTTTTACTCGTCAGTTTCGCCCTGCGGTTTCATTTTCACTCATCTCAATATTTCTTACGTTATATCCCTGAACTATCTTTCTTACAATGACATAATCTCGTAAGCACATTCAACGGCTTCAGTAAATACTGCCTGAAAAATGTTTCGTGAATACATTTTATAGTAAAGAAGTAATAAGTCACAACGTAATGCTTGATGAGGCGGTTTTACTGTATGAACAGTGAAACTGTGGTAAGAGATGCAGTTTCTTTTCCCTTTCAGCATTTTGTGGGGTTGTCAATGAGATAACGTATCACAATGGTTTGAAAGTTTGAGAAAAACACCTAACTGTGGTCATGCTCAAGTTTTCTTTTCTTTTGAGTCATCAGTTTTCTCAGTGGTTTACTGTGGCCCGCCACGAATTCCTCTCCTGTGCCAACCGTAACAATTGCAACTTATGTCCTGAATTATTTGCTGGGTGTATTCTAACGTCTGTTTTTCTCTACAGTTTTTACCTACTACAGCTCTCCCTCCAGTGCCGCGCTACTTATTCCCTGATGTCTTAACAGATGTCCTACCATCCTGTCCCTTCTTGTTGGCGTTTGCTGTATGTTCCTTTTCTCGCTGATTCTCTGGAGAACCTCCTCATTCCTTATCCTATCAGCCCACCTAATTTTCAACGTAACACCACATCTCAAATGCTTTGATACATCTTTTTTGGCTTTCCCACAGTCCTTCTTCCACAACCACATAATGCTTTGCTGCGAAGGTACATTCTCACCAATTTCGTCCGCAACGTAAGACCTGTTTTTGGCTGACCTCTTGGCCATTCTCAGGTACTGAATGAATAAAGTCTGATATTCACCCATTTCGTAGGGAGGTGATTTTTATCGCCATAAGGGTTGTTTCCAGATAGTAAGTGATATATGTACCAAGATAGGTCGAAATCTGGTCAGTGGTTAAGGAGGAGATGTGGATTCTACATACATACACAGATTTTTATAGTACACATCAATTGCTCATGACTTTCCTTATAGTCTTTCACCCTTTTAAATTTAGTAGAGCTGACTAATCACCTAAAACTTCCTTCTTTAGTTTAGTCTGCCCTTCTTTAGTTACATTAATTTGTTTTCTTTCATGTTAATTCCTCATCTCTTGCTTAATGCATACTGCTTGTTCTTCAAATCTATGCATAGGGTCTTCCCAAACATCTGCCATGCAGTCTCGCTTCAATTGAAATGGTTCAAATGGCTCTGAGCACTATGGGACTTAACATCTGTGGTCATCAGTCCGCTAGAACTTAAAACTACTTAAACCTAACTAACCTAAGGACATCACACACATCCATGCCCGAGGCAGGATTCGAACCTGCGACCGTAGCGGTCACGCGGTTCCAGACTAAAGCGCCTAGAACCGCACGGCCACACCGGCCGGCCTTCAATTGAAAGTTAACGTCCTCAGAGAAGATACATGCAAATTCAACTTTCAGATGACAGACAATACCAGATTGGATCCACACTATAGCAAACATATGTGAAAATGCCTTTTATTTAACACATCTAGTCGAGAGAACTTGAATACACACAGAATCCTTACTTCACTGAAATATTACCACTAAACGTCAGCTGATTAAAAAATGTAATACCATGTCTTCATACTCCCTATAGCCACTAAACAAAGCTTTTTACCCACTGAACTAACTCACTGAACTTGTAATTCACTTGTGATATTTTATAGTAGTCAAATAGATGATGATAACTGTCAACTAGTTGATGCACACTCTTTTCAAAAGTACAGGAACTTTCTCTGATGTAATTCCAATATAACTCCCAATACCGGAGCTGCAACTGAATGTTGAAGATGTGCTAGAGTACATATATTGCATATTCATAGAGGGGTCAAGACATATACTGAAACATTAAAGTGTGACCATCTAATATTCAAGTCACAGCAGCACTACCAAGAACCATTTCAGCCACCCGTTCCTTGACACAACAAATCAAAGTAGAATTTAAAACGGATTGTATGTCAAAGAAATTCATGTATGTCAAACAATATTGTTAATCAGGCCCCTGGCAAGGTAATCCTAACAGAAAGCCAGAATAGCTAATGTGAGTAATCATACATCACTGATAATACGAAATAAAATGTATTAATTCACTTAGTTCTAAAGCGTCGAAAACCACTAAACTTTTCCAGAAGCAATTCAGAATTTACAATGAGGTTCCACGCAATTGAAATCTTGTACTATCGTAGCTGTCCAGCAAATACATAAATAAAAAAATGGAAATAATTATCTCTACAAATTTGTAATACAGATGAAAATTTCTTCCCACAGTATATTCAATGTTAATAAATGCTGGAAAACACACCAGATTCCTTGCTTCATCAGGTCACGTCACAAGACATCAAATGACACTAGAAAAGTGTTACAGTACCACTACATCAATTCGAACTTTACAAATCCAAATTCAAAGATACGCTGAGCTGATTCATTACCTACATCAACGGTTCCAACATTCCTGAGACGATTACCCATAAGCGCAGTGAGATATTAGCTATTGTCCCACTCTCTACCCTTCGATCTCCCCCTTCCCCCGCTCTCTCGCTTCCCGCGCCCGGGTTCGATTCCCGGCGGGGTCAGGGATTTTCTCTGCCTCGTGATGACTGGGTGTTGTGTGATGTCCTTCGGTTAGTTAGGTTTAAGTAGTTCTAAGTTCTAGGGGACTGATGACCATAGATGTTAAGTCCCATAGTGCTCAGAGCCATTTGAATCAACCTTCCCCCGCTCTCACATTTCCACTAGCGCCTAATGAAACTTCAGAATGAAAAATAATTTGATTTGAACACTTTTATTTTTAAAGTGACGAGAGGTAAATGACATATATAGTTCCTCTAAGTATTTTATTGAACCATAAACCGACGAGTCAAATAGTTGATACTCTTAATGTCTAACAAACTTTCTTTATGAAGCAGTTCTCAGTGCATCGTGATTGCTGTCTAAAACCCGTTATCATAAAATAAAGGTTACTATTCATGCTGAGGGTAGACACTTGCTACATAACATGCTTCTTTTCCATCACTTCTCTTCCGAGCGACAGTTGCTTCACCTACACTCCACATCAGCACTCAAAGCAGACCAAGTTAAAATGTCTACACTAAACTTACTGCATGTAAATCATTTGCTTGAAGGACTCCTCACTTCTGATCTGGCAGATACTGGAAGACTACAAGCTGCCAGTGCTCTGTGTCTGAACGCCGCGAATGATGATGATGAAGATAGTACAGCGGAAATCGTTAAAACTGAACACAGCTTCAGAGCCCTACGCAGTGGCTGTCAGATTCTATATTGAATTTGCGGCTGAAGTAGACCCTGTTTTGACAACAATCTATCGTAGATTCCTTGAACAAAACACCGTGCCCAGTTCTTGGAGAAAAGCACAGGTCACACCAGTCTACAAGAAGGGCAGTAGAAGTGATCCACAAAACTACCGTCCAGTATCCTTGATATCGATTTGTTGTAGAATCTCGGAACATATTCTGAGCTCAAATATAAAGGCATCTCGAATAGAATGACGTATTCAGTGTAACCCAGCCTGGATTCCGAAAATATCGATCATGTGAAACTCAACCTGCACGTTTCGCATATGACATACTGAAAGCTTTGCATCAAGGCAGGCAGGTAGATACAGTATTTCTCGATTTCCGAAAAGAATTTGACTCAGTTTCTGTTGGCAGCGCCGACGCACTGGTCCACCCGCTGGGGTGTGTCGACGCTAGGTTCCCCGCCCCCTGACAGTAGACCATAGAGAACAACGAAGCTGATGGTGAGAATTTTTGCCGAACATCATCCCAGGCTATGAAACATGGGTTCATCACTTCAAACTGGAAACAAAACTCCACCTCTCCTCCAAAGAAAAGGTTCAGAGCAACACCCTCAGCGGATAAAGTCAAGGCGATGGTCTCCAGCGACTCTGAAGGGGCTGTTCTGTTTGATGCCCTCCCTCGCGCTGCAACGATCAACTCGGATGTGTGTTGTGCTAACCTCGGGAAATTGAAGAAAGGACTTCGGCATGTTGCTCGCCACAAAAATGCAAACGAACTTCCCCTTCTCCATGACAACACAAGGCCTCATACAAGTCTACGTACCCGGAGGAGCTCACAAAACTTCTCTGGACTTTTCTTCCTCATCCACTCTACAGCCCGGGTCTCGCACTTTGCCACTCTCATCTGTTGGGCCCAATGAAGGATACACTCAGCGGGAAGGACAACGGGGATGGTGGGGAGTTTATTGATGCAGCAAGACGTCCATGTGGACATACGGGATGTTCTAGTAAGGTGTCATAACGTCGTCACATTGAAGGCAGATCATATTGAAAAATGGGGTTACGTAGTCAAAATAAAATGTTGGACTGGAATCCTGAATAAAGTCAATATGCTTTCCGAAAAAAAATATGTTGCATTACTTATCGACTGCCCATCATATTTGTATGGACAGCAACAAAGGAATCGAGAAACCTGCTGCCATTGTCGTATGCACAGTCCAGCTCATCGTACTCGAATTAAATTTTCTAACTCACTATTAATAATCAAAAGGAAACGTGGGTTAACTACACTGCAGTGCCAAAGGAACTGATACAGGCATGCGTATTCAAATACAAAGACATGTAAACAGGCAGAATACGGCGCTGTGGTCGGCAACGCCTATATAAGACAAGTGTCTGGCGGAGTTCTTAGATCGGTTACTGCGGCTACTGTGGCAGGTTATAAAGATTTAAGTGAGTTTGAAGACGGTATTACAGTCGGGGCACGAGCGATGGGACACAGCATCTCCGAGGTAGTGATGAAGTGAGCATTATCCTGTACGATCATTTCACGAGTGTACCGTGAATATCAGGAATCATGCAAAACATCAAATCTCCGACATCGCTGTGGCCGGAAAAAGATCCTGCAAGAACTGGACCAACGACGCCTGAAGATAATCATTCAGTTCTGCGCCATCAACAAATCTCAGCGTACGAACCAGTCATCGATACTGGAATTTGGAGCCGGAAGCCCACTCATGTACCCTTGATGACTGCACGACACAAAGCTTTACGCCTCACCTGGGCCTGTGAACACCGCAATTGGATTGTTGATGACTGGAAACGTGTTGCGTGGTCTAACGAGTCTCGTTTCAAATTGTACCGAACGTAAGGATGTGTACGGGTGTGAAGACACCCTCATGAATTCATGGTCCCTGCATGTCGGCAGTGGACTGTTCAAGCCGGTGGACTTTGTAAAGGCGTGAGGCGTGCGCTACTGGACTGATATGGATCCGCTAATACGTCTAGAACTGACTCTTAAGGTAAGCGTCCTGTCTGATCATCTGCATCCATTCGTGTCCATTGTGCATTCTGACGGTCTTGGTCAATTCCAGTAGGACAATGCGACACCCCACACGTCCAGGATTGCTACAGAGAGGCTCCATGAACTCTGTTCTGAATTTAAACACTTCTGCTGGCCACCAATCTCCCCAGACATGAACATTATTGAGTATATTTCAGATGCAACGTGCTGTTCCGAAGAGATCTTCATCCCCTCGTACTCTTGCGAATTTATGGACAGCCTTGCAAGATGAATGGTGTCAGTTCCCTCCAGCACTACTTCGCACATTAGTCGAGTCCATGCCACGTCGTGTAGTGGCACTTCTGCGTGCGCTCGGGGACCCTACACTATACGTGACAGGTGTACCAGTTTATTTGGCTCTGCGGTGTAATTCGATGGATAAACACTCATGTCTGTCGTCCTCATCACTACTCGAAGCTTAGCGAACACAGCTGGGGACAGCTGCGGCGCATTATGAAGCTCAGCCAGATACACCGCAGACGACTGACGACGGTCAATAGTGATCTTTTCATACAGTCGGCTTTTGAAAATTCGTAGATACTGGATATCTGTGGAAAGTAATCAACATATGTTAAAAGTCAAAATATATGACATAATTATGGGTTTACATCATGTGACAAAGCATTGTGTCATTATTAAACTATTTCATTATGTTTTAGACAGTTGCATAATGCCTTGTCTGAATGGTCATGCGCAAGTTAAGTGATTCCAGCTTGAGCTTGGCCGGGTGAAAAGGAAGTACCGAACTCATTCGCTCTGCTCCGCTTTCTTCCTAACACGCTAGTACATGTCTCGAAATTCAACACTGACACAGCCATCTGTATAGCTAAAAATTTTATTTAATAAATCTCGAATCTTCTCTGAGGGGTGGTTACCTCATTACACCTTTAAATACAATTTAAATGAATGAGGTTGTTTGCAGAATGTGGGTCTCGAGTGAACACACGTGCAAGTGTGAAAATCATAGAAGGTTAATTTAAACAAAAACCAGGAGTAGGGTGAAAACTGGCTTATAAAAATCGCAGTTTTGCTCAAACGCAATATAATCACCAATGTTGTGGCGCGAGATAACATATTTCATGTGTAAATACAATTCAATGGACCATACGCCTCTGCATTACCGTGGGAGACAATGGACAAAAGCAAATAGCCACATATTAGAACTGATGCCTCAAACATGGTTTTACGAGTGAAAGAACAATGAGGTAAGCTAAAACTTGGGTGACTGAAGAACGATTAGATACTGATCAGCATACTCAAAGCGAAAACAAACACCCAAGATTCCTCACGGTAGTCGCCACTGCAAAATGTATCACAGACAGAAACCTAATTGCCCATTATTAGAAAAGCCACATAATGTGCTGTCACGTAGATACAGCGTAACTGTGCAAAGGCGGCAGCGATCTCACGATGTTACAGAACGAGGTCAGATGAGTGAGTCCATTTCACTATCACAAGTCAATGTACATATACTACAATGACAGAAAGAAAAATCCCCATACCAAGGAAGAGTTGTACGAGACAAACGAAAGTTTACAGGCGTGTCTCTACATCTCAGAGGTGACACCTATCGAGATTTCGCGCCAGCCGAATAAGAGTGGCGTTAGTAGCGCCACTGTGGGGACGCAAATCAGGTTTTCTTTTTATACTCGCTGTAACGTTCGTGACCATTAGTTACCTTTGAGATCGGGCGCAGTGATTAAATGTCAGTCAAGAATGCCTTTGAGACGATGAATAAGCCATGATCAACAGGTAACCGAACTTGAACGGCGTCGTGTAGTGGGGCTACCAGAATCTTGATGTTACTTCTACGCTACTGCAGAAAGACTCGGCAGAAATGTTGCCACTGTAGACGATTGCTGGCAGCAGTAGTGACGAGAGTGCACAGACTGGCTTCTGGAGGGCCACGTGCCACTACCGACAGGGGGGACCGTCGCGTTCAGCGTATGGCTCTGGAGCATCTTACAGCAACGGCATTCGAACAGCATTTTACACCACAGTGAGATAACGAACTGCTACAAATTGAGTTCTTCGAGAACAACTCCGAGCCCGACGCCCTGTTGGGGGCATTCCACTGACCCCAAACCACGGTCATCTGCAAATTCATTGGACTCATTGGATAGTAGACTGGAGGTATGTTGTGTTTTATGCTGAAAGCCCGTTTTGCCTCGGTGCCGATGGTCCTGTGCGCTACTTAGGGCCTGCCACCAGTCTGTCTGCTCGCTAGACACACTGGACCTACACCAGCTGCTATGGTCTGGGGTGCGATTTCTTACGACAGCAGGAGCTTTTTCGTAGTGCACCCATACAAGACGTGCAGACCCCACATTTC
This sequence comes from Schistocerca serialis cubense, assembly GCF_023864345.2. Lineage (NCBI taxonomy): Eukaryota > Metazoa > Arthropoda > Insecta > Orthoptera > Acrididae > Schistocerca > Schistocerca serialis. The sequence goes on along the minus strand of NC_064648.1, from coordinate 57,795,064 downwards.
ACACTTAGGCGTCCACTTCTAGCCTTGAAGCGCGTTTCACATGGTTGCAGTGGTCAATAGCAGGACCTCTGCTCGAGGATCAGTTGTGCACTCATCAGAAAAAATGACTTTCCCCCAATCGACATCTTCCTACGAACTGTAGTCTATCCACTACCTGTTCGCCGGACAAAGATTCTTTGAAACGAACACTGCAGGACCTGTTTGCACGATCCTTTAATCTTATGAGAGCAGTTCTCGATAGGGCCAGGAAATATGAGCCTCTCCCTAGTTCCCAGTTGACTGACAAATGAGCATTGTGGGCCGCCCTGACCAATTCTTCATCCTGTCTCCATGTAGAGACTCGTGACCTTCTGGGTATTGGGCGTCTCGCTACCGCACCGTTATCTCTAAATCTAATCCATTTCCTTGCTGTGGAAGCATCAAACACGATAACGACGTCCTACCCCAGATGAACCAACACCGTTTTTAAAGAGAGCAATTTTTCGCTCGCGAACATCCAAATCAGCCATTTTGAAGCAGACCTATAACGTACGCCAATCGGCTGATATGTTTCTCTTAGCTGAAAACTACATAGACACCAGGTGGTGGTCGAAGTAATTAGAAATACGTACATCCATTTTCAATATTTTTACTATGAACATTGGTCTATTTAGAAATTAGCCTACTATAAAATGGAATCTTCTGAAACAATTTGGAACTTAGAAAAGCCTACAACTGCACAATTTGCAGCGAATTAAGATTTAAAATAAGGGAAAAGACAACTGACTACAGTAAGGTTGGAGCGCTCGTCTTTTATGTTCGTAAACTGTTAACCTATTCACTTTTCATTCATTTATTTATTTACTTGATCTCATTTTGTTCGTTACTGTTCTTTGCATTTATGTGGGGCGGACGTCACATGACACCAGTTCAAGTTCATCGTTTATCCATGCACTCCGTTTCTTTTATTATTATTATTATTATTATTATTATTAGACAGGGCAGCTAAGCCCGTGACCGAACGCGCTGAGCTATGGTGCCGTCTATGCACTAAGCCAATGAAAAGGCGTGAAACACTCGCCGTTGAAGTAATCCTACCGACATGGGGTTCTTATATTTCAACCATGTCTACGTGCGCGAATAATGATTTTCCAAAGAAATGATATGACGAGTTAAACTGCTATGAATCTCGACGTATACAGTAGCCAAACTGTAATACTGCTTCTGTTTGACGATGTAAACACCAAACTGAAGCTCCAAAGGCCGCTACAGTTTTGAACAGTGACACTTGTGAACTCGGGCATGCACAATACTCTGTACTTTGGTCTGTAAAGTGTTGCGGCCGGGCAGTCTTTTCTCCTCTCATTGCACGACGCAGACCAGCACGGCAGTCATCGCGGCGGCGGGAAGGCGAGTGTGTCCCTGTCTGGCGGCTCGAGGCCTCGTGCAACGAATTATACCGTCCAGCTGTTGGCAGGCTCCAGTAAAGGCTCAAACAACCCGTCAAGACAAACCGTGCAGTTTCTCCGCAGTGATGTACTACACCACCAGACAGACAGCTAACTCCAGATGTTTTGAGACAGAAAAGTGACTGTTGTCACATGCGTGAATATGCGGTACGAAATGTGCAGCTGCTTTTCAAAATGCGAGGCTTACAAGCCACAGATCTGTGTGTTGGCCTTACAAGGACCCGTCAGGTCGCTTCGTTACTGGTGACTGGAATCTTGGGTCATTCGCCGCACTGTACCTACAAGCTACGTACCTTTTTACCTGTCAGTTAACTGTACCAACCGTGACGACAGTTAAAGATCAGTGTGGTGTAACATGGGTTATTCGTAAGCATAACCTACACTAGGTGGAAAAGTACCCCAAATACACGTTTTTCATATTAAGTGCATTGTGCTGCCACCTACTGCCAGGTACTCCATGTCAGCGACCTCAGTAGTCATTAGACATCGTGAGAGAGCAGAATGGGACGCTCTGCGGAACTGAGCTTCGAACGTGGTCAGGTGACTGGGTGTCTCTTGTGTCATACGTCTGTAGGCGAGATTTCATGGTTGAGCGGCTGCTCATACGCGACACATCACGCCGAAAAATGCCAAACGACGCCTCGCTTGGTGAAAGGAGAGCAAACATTGGACGATTGTACATTGGAAAAACGTTTTGTGGAATGACAAATCACGAATGTGGCGATCCGATGGCAGGGGGTGGGTATGGCGAATGCCTGGCGAACGTCATTGCCAGCGTGTGTAGAGCCAACAGTAAAGTTCGGAAAGTTGGGAGGTGGTAGTGTTATGGTGTGGTCGTGTTTTTTATGGAGGGGTCTTGCACCCCTTGTTGTTTTGCGTGGCACTATACAGTGCAGACCTGTGTTGATCTTTTAAGCATCATTTTGCTTCCCATTGTTGACGAGAAATTGGGGGATGGGGACTGCATCTTTCAACACGATCGAGCACCTGTTCATAATGCATGGCCTGTGACGGAGTGATTACACGACAATAACATCCTTGTAATGGACTGGCCTGTACAGAGTCCTGACCTGAATTCTATAGAACACCTTTGGGATGTTTTGCAACGCCGAGCCTGGCCTCACCGACGGACATCGATACCTCTCCTCAGTGCAGCACTCCATGAAGAATGGGCTGCCATTCCCCAAGAAACTTTCCAGCACCTGAATGAACGTATGTCTGCGAGAGCGGAAGCTGTCATCAAGGCTAAGGGTGGGCCAACACCTTACTGAATTCCAGTGTTACCGATGGACGACGCCACGAACTTGTAAGTCATTTTCAGCCAGGTGTCCAGATACTTTTGATCACATAGTGTATGTTTCACTAAAGGCACTCACGCTGGCGAAAGATGGTCGTGTCTTTTATAAACATTTTATGTAATGGGAAAATTTCACTGTGCATACCCCGTTCTGTGCTCTGTGCGGCTGTTACGTATCCAGTGACGTAACACTGCAGGGGCGAGTCGCGGTGTGGTGACTGCAGTAGCTGCAGCTGCACATTTATGCCTTTGCGGCGAACCTTCAAGGTGTCATGGAGACCCTAGAGAAAACAGACGTATTACAGTGCAAATGCTCAAGACAAATGAAGACTAAATCTTAGAACTTAGGTTCAGTTCGGTGTGGTCATGATGTATTTGAAGCTGTGAGTTGCTGACAACTGGACCTATGTTCACAATTGATGTGCATAGTTGAAACAATGCAGCTCATTGTCGCTGAAGACGTGCTCGTCATTGAGTAGCTGCAGTTTGTGAGACACTGTCTTACAGCATCACCCTGTCTGGAGATTAAGTCGAGAAGAATAAGTTAGCCCACAGCCGTGATACGGAGTACCGGAACACGAGGACGAAATAAACAGGCCACTGTGTTTGATGGAGAATAGTAAAAGGTAACTTGGACAACATTATACTGACAGATCCACCGCGAAGTGTTTCCACCAAGTCGCCACACGCCATACAAACACACGCGAAAGGAGAACACCGCAAAGTGTTTTGCACGTATTGCTTCGCACTTCAGGGCGCTTCCTAAAAATCTCTTGTGTCCTCACAGCCTCTAGCTCTAGATATACTAAAAAAAGACTCGCATACTCAGTATGTTATTTACTATGACATAATATACTGATGGAGCTTCATGCACATCCTACCGTGAGATATTCTCTGCCTGTTCTCTGTATTAATGGTCCTCCAGGAGACTGCTGGCTACCCTCACATACACACTGAGGCTGAAATGTAGATGCATGGAAAGCTTGGGGGCCACTTGGAACACCTGTTCCAGATATCATTCCAGTCATGCATGAGTGAAACTTGGAAGACCTCCTGTGTATACTACCGAAACTTTTATCAAAGCACACTTCAGCACTTCAATTAAATACACTCCTGGAAATTGAAATAAGAACACCGTGAATTCATTGTCCCAGGAAGGGGAAACTTTATTGACACATTCCTGGGGTCAGATACATCACATGATCACACTGACAGAACCACAGGCACATAGACACAGGCAACAGAGCATGCACAATGTCGGCACTAGTACAGTGTATATCCACCTTTCGCAGCAATTCAGGCTGCTATTCTCCCATGGAGACGATCGTAGAGATGCTGGATGTAGTCCTGTGGAACGGCTTGCCATGCCATTTCCACCTGGCGCCTCAGTTGGACCAGCGTTCGTGCTGGACGTGCAGACCGCGTGAGACAACGCTTCATCCAGTCCCAAACATGCTCAATGGGGGACAGATCCGGAGATCTTGCTGGCCAGGGCAGTTGACTTACACCTTCTAGAGCACGTTGGGTGGCACGGGATACATGCGGACGTGCATTGTCCTGTTGGAACAGCAAGTTCCCTTGCCGGTCTAGGAATGGTAGAACGATGGGTTCGATAACGGTTTGGATGTACCGTGCACTATTCAGTGTCCCCTCGACGATCACCAGTGGTGTACGACCAGTGTAGGAGATCGCTCCCCACACTATGATGCCGGGTGTTGGCCCTGTGTGCCTCGGTCGTATGCAGTCCTGATTGTGGCGCTCACCTGCATGGCGCCAAACACGCATACGACCATCATTGGCACCAAGGCAGAAGCGACTCTCATCGCTGAAGACGACACGTCTCCATTCGTCCCTCCATTCACGCCTGTCGCGACACCACTGGAGGCGGGCTGCACGATGTTGGGGCGTGAGCGGAAGACGGCCTAACGGTGTGCGGGACCGTAGCCCAGCTTCATGGAGACGGTTGCGAATGGTCCTCGCCGATACCCCAGGAGCAACAGTGTCCCTAATTTGCTGGGAAGTGGCGGTGCGGTCCCCTACGGCACTGCGTAGGATCCTACGGTCTTGGAGTGCATCCGTGCGTCGCTGCGGTCCGGTCCCAGGTCGACGGGCACGTGCACCTTCCGCCGACCACTGGCGACAACATCGATGTACTGTGGAGACCTCACGCCCCACGTGTTGAGCAATTCGGCGGTACGTCCACCCGGCCTCCCGCATGCCCACTATACGCCCTCGCTCAAAGTCCGTCAACTGCACATACGGTTCACGTCCACGCTGTCGCGGCATGCTACCAGTGTTAAAGACTGCGATGGAGCTCCGTATGCCACGGCAAACTGGCTGACACTGACGGCGGCGGTGCACAAATGCTGCGCAGCTAGCGCCATTCGACGGCCAACACCGCGGTTCCTGGTGTGTCCGCTGTGCCGTGCGTGTGATCATTGCTTGTACAGCCCTCTCGCAGTGTCCGGAGCAAGTATGGTGGGTCTGACACACCGGTGTCAATGTGTTCTTTTTTCCATTTAGAGGAGTGTATGTCAGCAATCTCGCTGAAGTTACTTTCAACACTTTCTTTAGATATCATGAGAGCTTTCCTTATGTGATCAGTCAGAACACCAGCTCCAGATAACATGTCCTTGAGCTGACAACATAAACACTCAGACAGTAAAATCGAAAGGATGAATTTTAAAGCGTTAAAAATATCAGGACCTCCATATACCAAGAAAGCCACATATGGTAACAACTCTTTTTTTTGGGGGGGGGGGGGGAGTGTTTACATGGGTGCATTTGTAATGCTACATATGGATACCATGACAGCCTTCCTTTGCAGCAACTTGGAATATCTTTCCTAGATACAGTGGAACACTCCTTCCAGATACCTTGGAAACTGTCTTTAGAGGTATACCACAAACACCTTCTTGCCATGGCAATTTACTGCGTGTGATGCTGCAGAGTAAGAGTAAAATTAGCTCTTGTATGAATATTGCCCGTTTCCTGACTCATTCATTGATGTTACTCGGTAATTACAGTCTCTGGCATCAGCCTACCATATTCTCGTCCTAGTCTTCCAATGTTCCCTCATGGAAGTGAAATTGCCCGGATGGTGCCCAATAGTTAAGTTCCGATGTGTGATCTGGGGCAGGAGTGCGTCCAAGCACTGGGAATCCGGTTAGCTGAAGATCCCCCTGTGGGGGCCATCAGCACAGATCGAGTCCCGCGGCGTGGGGCCGCTCCAGAGGGTGCTGCAGGAGCTGGGCGGCTGGCCCGCCGTGGAGGGCGACTCCTGGCAAGAGGCGGGCTTCGACTGGCGGCAGAGCGTCTACCGCTTCCGCAGGGCCGGATTCAGCACTGACTACTTCATCAAGTTCTCGGTGGCGACCGACCACCGCAACTCAACGCAGCGCTGCATTTACGTGAGTACTGAAGTCCTGAGAATCAGTGTCTAGAGATGGGTACATAGAATTGGGTTGCCTGACAACCTGCCTAGCAGGTCATCTGTCGGTGCCTAGAGATGGTTACACAGAAATAGGATGCCTGATAACCTGTCTAGTAGATTATAAACTGTCTTTCTTGTAGGAGACGAAACCAACTATAAGATTCACGATTCTAATCATGTGAGTTATATGAATCGAAGCTACTGCCAATACCTTTTAGGTCAGGAAGGACGCTTTGATCATCCTGATATATGTAAACCAAGAAACGAAAGTGCATCATCCACATTGGTTTTTTGAATAGGACTTTTTTCCTCCTTTTCGTCAGGAATACGTCCCTACAGTTTGTTGGATTTAGCGTGAACATTAATAAAACCAACTATATATATATATATATATATATATATATATATATATATATATATATATATGTGTGTGTGTGTGTGTGTGTGTGTGTTGTGGTGTTACATACTTTCTTAACTTAAACTGAGTGTAATGGCTGCTTCAGTTTCTCAGATACATTCAATATAAATGTACGATACATGAATTGTCTTGCAATTTGCGTAATAGTGGTCAATGTATGTCTACAGTTAGTTGCTGTAGTTGAAGGAAATACTACTGGACTGTGATTGTGAAATAAATTATAAACTCTTCAGCTTAATTAGAAAAAATCCAACATAAACACTCAGACAGTAAAACTGAAAGGATGAATTTTCAAGCGTTAAAAATTTCAAACTGCCCATGCTGCTACACATTGCAAATCTGATAATTCAACACAACCATAAGGGAAAAAGGTTTCTTTGAGTAAAAAATTACTTTTAATGGTGCACACATAATAATTTTTCTATAAATAATACAGAATCAGTAGTTATAAGGAACAAAGCAAAAAACCTTAATTAAGAGAAAAGTCAAATTCAGTACTGAGGTAAATTAAATAAGGAACTGAAACCAAATCGAAATAGATCAGGACATTCCATCAGTGTCATTCTTCCTCTCTGTATTTCTTTTTCTTTGCATTACTCCCCCTCCCCCTTATTCTCTCTCTCTCACGCGTGTGTATTTGTGTGTGTGTGTGTGTGTTTCATTGCAGCCCATCCTTGTGTTTCTCACCTACTTCAGTGTCTCTTTACATATCCTATCTTTCCTTATCTTCCTTCCCCTAACTCTCCCTCTGACTCTATTATTCATTCATTGATTCTCGGAGCTATACTTTATCTCTTTCCTTATCTCACACTTCTCGTCTTTCTATCTACCTCCTTCTGCCATTTTCTGGCTTCACCTTCCTCTTTTCCCTTTCTTCACTGTCTGTCAACCTCACCCTTTCCCTCTCGGTCTTTCCTCTCTCTCACACAGTATGTTTTTCACTCCTTATCTCTTTCTTTCACGTCACTGTGTGTGCGTGTGTGTATGTGTGTGTGTGTGTGTGTGTGTGTGTGTGTGTGACGTCTTCTCTCAGATTATGCCTCTCATCCTCACCTCCTCACTCTCTATCTAATTTTTCTTCTGTCTTTCCATCTCTCTAATTTCCTTTCTCTAAACATCCCTCTTCTCTTTTTGTAGCACACTCTGTGTCTGACCCAGACTTTGTACATTAACCCCCCCCCCCCCACCCTTACTCTATAACCCTACGTATCTTTCACTCGCCCTCTCAGTCTCTTCCCCTCTCTCATTTTCCCTTTGCCTCCTTCTTTTCGTCACGGTCTGCGTTTCCTCCTCCCTCGTCATCTTGCTCACTATGTCTAATTCATCCTTTTGGTCTTTTTTGTATTGCTCTTCCTATGCTACTTTCTTTACTCCAATCTGTGTCTTTAGATCTCTCCCTCCCTCTCACTATCTTGTATTTTCTTATTCTCAGTTTCTCTCTTTATTTTTATTTTTTCTCTGTCTTTCTTTCACTCACCATCTCTTTTTCGCTCCCACTGTCTGCTACTCTCCTCCTTGTTTTCGCAGTCTCTCACCTTCCCTCTCTCTCTCTCTCGTCCCCCTTCTTTGTTTTTTGCTCTGACTCGGCCTGTCTCGTCTCTCTCAGTTTAATACTGCTCTTTACTTTCTCTCACATCGCCTCTCTGTCCCTTGCTTGATCACCCTCTCTGTCCCTCTCACTTTTTGTACCTCTCTCACTGTACACTTGCTTTATAGTTTTCTGTCAGCGTCTGTCACTCTTTCTCTCTCTGGATCTTTCGTTCACTCCTTCTCGATCTCTGTCACCTTCTCTCTCCCACTATTCCCCTTCTTTCTGTATCTGTGACAGGAGCTAATACTTCCCTCACTCTTCTGCAGCTGGACCGGGCATCGCCAGGACTAAGTCACGAGTTCCTTCTGAGGCCTCCCCCAAACAAGCAGGTGGATGCATATTACAAGTACCAGGTGGACCTAGCAGTTCTGCTGGGTGGTGACAGAGTGCGCGCACAGCGTGAGCTCAGGCAGTCCCTCGAGTTCGAGAGACATCTGGCCATAGTGAGTATATGGTACGGTGAGTGAGGAGAGTACAGTTTCCATCACTGTCATGCCAACTCTCGCTTAATCCTCGATATAACAATGGTTCTAAGAGTTTTCATAAACTTCAAATTTGGAATATAATATGTTTGAAAAATATAGTAACATCGTAAGTTGAGTCCTTACATGTGAACCTCCAGCCATGTCATTCTTTGTTGTAGAAACGTAGATACTGAATTTGAGCGCCGTATAGAAACCGAAGCACTAAAGGAACTGGTATAGGCATGTGTATTCAAATACAAAGTAAACAGGCAGAATACGTCGCTGCAGTCGGCAATGCCTATATAAGACAAGTATCTGATGCAGTTGTTAGATAGGTTAATGCTGCTACAATAGCATGTTAACAAGATTTAATTGAGTTTGAACGTGGTCTTATAGTCGGTGTGTGACCAATGGGTCCCAGCATCTCTGAGGTAGCAATGAACTGGGTATTTTCCCGTACGACCATATCACGAGTGTACTGTGAATATCAGGAACCCGGCAAAACATCAAATCTCCGACATTTCTGAGGCCAGAAAAAGATTCTGCAAGAACGGGACCAATGACGACTGAAGACAGAAGTGCAACCTTAGCGCAAAATACTACAGATTTCAATGCTGGGCCATCAACAAGTGTCTCCGTGCGCACCATTCGACGAAACATCATCGATATGGACTTTTGGAGCCGAAGGCCCACTCTTGTACCCTTGATGACTGCACAACACAAAGCTTTACGCCTCGCCTGGCCCGTGAACACCGATAATGGACTGTTGAAGACTGGAAAAATGTTGCCTGGGTGGACGAGTCTCGTTTCAAATTGTATTGAGCGGATGGATGTTAACGGGTATGGCGACAACCTCATGAATCTGTGGACCCTGCGTATCAGCATGGTGTAGGGCGTGTGTAGTTGGAGTGATATAGGACTTCAGTTACGACTCTGACAGGTAACACGTACGATAGCATCCTGTCTGATCACCTGCATCCATTCATGTCCATTGTGCATTCCGATGCACGTGGGCAATTCCAGCAAGACAATGCGGCACTCCACACGTCCAGAATTGCTACAGAATGGCTCCAAGAACACTTTTATAAGTTTAAACACTTCCGCTGGCCACCAAATTCTCCAGACCTGAAAATTATTGAGTGTATCTGGGATGCTTTGTAACGTGCTCTTCAGAAGAGATCTCCCTGTCTCACTCCTTTCTCAATCACTGCTTCACTTTCATGCCCTCGACATACCTACTGTGTGGTTTCTGTAAAAGTTCTAAACAGCCCATCGCTTCCTGGATTGTACCTCTGGTGCCTACAGAATTTCAAAGATAGTGTTCCAGTCAACATTGTCAAAAGCTTTCTCTACGTCTACAAATGATATAAACGTACATTTTCCTTTCAGTAACCTATCTTCTAAGGTAGGTCGAAGGGTAAGTATTGCCTCGCGTGTTCCTACATTTCTTTAGTATCTCAACTAATCTCAATGCGGTCTTTTTTGTTTCTACCAGTTTTGGCATCCTTCTATAAAGAAGTCGTGTTAGTATTTTGCAACCATGACATATTAAACTAATAGTTCTATACTATTCACACCTATTAGCAAGAGCTTTGTTGGCATTGGAATAATACATTTTTTTTAGACGTGTGAGGGTATTGCGCCTGTCTCAATAAAACTTGCACACTACATGGATAGGTCTCCTAAGGCCGTCAGTAGGTCTGACGGAATGTCGTCTACTGCTGGAGCCTTGTTTCGGCTTAGGACTTTCAGTGCTCCGTCAAATTCTTTTCGCAATATCATAACTTCCATTTCACCTTTATTTACGTCCTCTTACCTTTACACAAAATTGCCTGCAAGTTCATCCCGCCTGTGTATACACTCTATATACCCCTTCCACCTTTCAGCTTTCCCTTCTTTCCTTAGGACTGGTTTTCCATCTGAGCTCTTGATATTCATACCACTGCTTCTCTTTTCTTCAAAGGCCTCTTTAATTTTCTTGTAGACAGTATCTCTCTTTCCCCTAATGATATGTGCTTATGAATCCTTAGTTTTCTCCTCTAGCCGTTCCTGCTAAGCCATTTTGCACTTCCTTTCAATCTTATCTTTTAGACGTTTGTATTTCCTTTCGCCACCTTCATTTGCTGCATTTTTGTATTTTCTCCTTTCATTAATTAATTACTATTTCGCCTCTCAAAACTACCTATTCGCCTTCCATTGTATTCCTTTCCCCTCTTCCACTCAATCGTTCCCTAAAGCTCCCTCTAAAACTCCGAACAGCCTTTGGTTCTTTAAACTTATCCAGGTCCCATATCGTTAATTTTCTATCTTTTTTCAATTTCTTTAGTTTTAATTAGAGTTCATGATCAATAGGCCCATATTGTGGTCACAGTCCACATCTGCCCCCGGAAATATCTTACAATTAAAAATCCAGTTGTGAAATATCTGTCTCAGCATCACAATTGAGTCTGAAACCTTCCAGTGTCTCAGGTCTCTTCCACACATACAGCTTTCTTCCATAAATCTTAAACCAAGTGTTAGCGATGATTAAATTATGTTCTGTGCAAAATGCTAGATGGTGGTTTCCTCTTTCCACCATCCTATTATTTTTCCTTCTCTTCCTTTCGCTTCTATCGAATTTCAGTCCTTCATCACAGTTAAATTTTCATCGCCCTGAACTATTTGAATAATTTATTTTGTCTGATGGTACATTTCTTCAATCTCTTCATCACTTACGGAGCTAGTTGGAATATAAGCTAGCACTATCATGGCAGTTGTGAGCTTTGTGTCTTTTTTGGCTACAATAATATGTTCACTATGCAGTTCATAGTAGCTTACCAGCATTCTTATTTTTCATTCATTATTAAAGGCATTGCTGCACCACCCCTATTTGATTTTGTATTTATAGCTCTGTATTCGCCTGACCAGACGTCCTGTTCCTCTTGCCACCAAACTCCACTAATGCCCACTAAATCTACCGTCAACTGACCCATTTCCATGGCTAAATTTTATAATCTACATACAAAATTAAAAGGATCCAATATTCCACACTCCGATCTGTACAATGCCAGTTTTGGTTCTCTTGGTGACAACGTCCTCCTGTGTAGTCCTGGTGTTCCGAATGAGGAGACTAATTTACCTCCAAAATATTGTACTAAAGATAATGCTGTCATCATCTAACCATACAGGAGAGCTGAATGTGCTCGGGAAATATTATGTTTGTAGTGTTCTCTTGCTTCAGCCGTTTGCAGTACCAGCATAGCAAGGCCATTTTGGTTCATGTTATAAGGCCAGGGTAGTCACTCATGCTGGCTGTTGCCCCTGCAATCACTGAAAAAGCTGCTGTCTCTCTTCAGGAACCACATGTTTGCCAGACCTCTCAACAGTTACCCCTTCAATGTGGTTGCGCCTACAGTACATCTATCTTTATCGCTGATGCACGCAAACCAACCAACAAGGGCAAAATCTATCGTTCATGGGGAGGTCGGGGTCACCAACGTCTTACACTATTTTTAATGCGAGCACTACCTTCCTTGTCTCCCACTGTTACGGTTCCCTCTAGGTTCTTATACATACTGCATACTACTCATCGTTCTCCATAGCTTTCTTCTCTTTTTCTCAGAATTTCGAACATCTTGCACCATTTTGCATTGCTGAACGCCTTTTTCAGGTCAACATATTCTACGAACGTGTCTTGTTTTTTTTTTTTTTTTTTTTCGTTCTTGCTTCCATTATCAAACACGACGTCAAAACTGCCTGTCTCGTGCCTTTACCTCTCATAAAGCCCAACTGATAATCATCTAACAGATCTTCAGTTTTCTTTTCCATTCTTCTCTATACTATTCTCGTCAGCAACTTGGAGACATGATGTGTTACGGGGACTGTGCGGTAATTCTCGCACTTGTCGGGTCTTACTATCTTCTTAATTGTGTGGCAGATGTTTTTCCGAAAGTCTGATGGTATTTCGCCAGTCTCATATATTGTACACGCCAACGTGAATAGTCGTTATGTTCCTACTTCCCTTAATTTTTCTATTTCTGATAGTAATAGCAAATTACTTGTTCAGGATTCACAAGTTGGGGAGATATATATGGAATTACCTGGAGACACGGAAAGATAACAGCTGGGTTACGTCATGGTGAGACAGAAACTCCTAAAGTAGATATAGCAGTGCATGGCGTACCCAGGAGGAGACGCAGATTCAGTTCAAAATTTAATAACGAGGAAGAGTAGACTGAAGTGGACAAACGACGATGTATGTTTTAAGTTTTTTGATGCTGCAGATACTGTGATAATGAATATTACAGTAACTAGTTCAACTAAAGAGAAATGTACATCCGTCAGAAATTGGACAGACACTTATTGGCACAAGGAAGGAAACTAGGAATAAACAAGTTTACTGTTACCAATTTTTTTATTTCCACAATGCGTTTCCATGGTTGGAACCTCAGTGGTAAGGCGTGTATTAATATGGCATGAGTGTGTTGTGTTAAGACTGTGGGGTAATCAGTGGCGGCATCTCCATTGGTCACAGGCTCCTTTCTCTGTCGTAATCACATACACACCGTCGCATCTAGTTACTAGACGACATCTTTGCGTACAAAGTGTGGTAGTGTGTATTTAATGTGCATATAGACGTGAGAGCAATATTGATGCATTTTAAGCAGCAAGATAGTTATGCAGTAGTGCTAATATGGAACCAACTATTACAAATTTAGAAATGCGCTGAGCCTGTCGAACTTTCGTCGAAAACGGGTGCTGCTTAACCTAATAATTTCTGTCAGTACCGCCAACACGCAAGCTCTATGCAGAGAGTTTAAATGTTGGAATATTTACTTCGAAGCTACACTGTGCTGGCAAAGGGTGAGAACTCTTACATAAAATACAAATTAATTATGCTCGAATTTTCGTAGAGCTCTTGCATATTACGATAAGCACGCAAGGTGTGTGCACTTTAATAAGTAATACTGACGATTATGTGCTGCAGTGTTTAATTTGAAGCTTCATTTTGCTTGAGAAACGTGAGGAATTTCAGATATAACACCATAAATAATAAATAATTTCTATTAAAAAATTTTATTTTCGGGTTATCGACCCTGTCTTCGTCTCTGAAGATGTCACATGTCTCTGTGACTGTATCTGGTTATCTCATGAGTGTGTACATATATATATATGTCGGTCTGCAGTTCAAGTGATATGTCATGATAAAACACTTTCTTCCCTTCTCAAATATACGGGATGTAAGGTCTTCCTTCCAAAAACCAGACACCTTCTTCCTAACATTCTTTCCGTTCGTCTTTTCAGTATTTTGCGTGAGTCACATCCTTTATTGCAAGAAGGTGTTATTTAATTTTTGATTAAAGGGAAACTTTTAGAGAACTTAGCACCATATTTCTGATTTCTAAATATTGCAATCTTTGTCAGAAGTTGTTTTGTATATAACCTCTAGTAGACCTGATTTACTTGTAATAAAAGTGATAATAGTGATTGATTACATTATGCTTAAGATGTGCTATATTTCTTCATCTTTAACCGGTGCTTGAGAACAATTTAGAAGTAAAAATTCACTCCTGGAAATGGAAAAAAGAACACATTGACACCGGTGTGTCAGACCCACCATACTTGCTCCGGACACTGCGAGAGGGCTGTACAAGCAATGATCACACGCACGGCACAGCGGACACACCAGGAACCGCGGTGTTGGCCGTCGAATGGCGCTAGCTGCGCAGCATTTGTGCACCGCCGCCGTCAGTGTCAGCCAGTTTGCCGTGGCATACGGAGCTCCATCACAGTCTTTAACACTGATAGCATGCCGCGACAGCGTGGACGTGAACCGTATGTGCAGTTGACGGACTTTGAGCGAGGGCGTATAGAGGGCATGCGGGAGGCCGGGTGGACGTACCGCCGAATTGCTCAACACGTGGGGCGTGAGGTCTCCACAGTACATCGATGTTGTCGCCAGTGGTCGGCGGAAGGTGCACGTGCCCGTCGACCTGGGACCGGACTGCAGCGACGCACGGATGCACGCCAAGACCGTAGGATCCTACGCAGTGCCGTAGGGGACCGCACCGCCACTTCCCAGCAAATTAGGGACACTGTTGCTCCTGGGGTATCGGCGAGGACCATTCGCAACCGTCTCCATGAAGTTGGCCTACGGTCCCGCACACCGTTAGGCCGTCTTCCGCTCACGCCCCAACATCGTGCAGCCCGCCTCCAGTGGTGTCGCGACAGGCGTGAATGGAGGGACGAATGGAGACGTGTCGTCTTCAGCGATGAGAGTCGCTTCTGCCTTGGTGCCAATGATGATCGTATGCGTGTTTGGCGCCGTGCAGGTGAGCGCCACAATCAGGACTGCATACGACCGAGGCACACAGGGCCAACACCCGGCATCATGGTGTGGGGAGCGATCTCCTACACTGGCCGTACACCACTGGTGATCGTCGAGGGGACACTGAATAGTGCACGGTACATCCAAACCGTCATCGAACCCATCGTTCTACCATTCCTAGACCGGCAAGGGAACTTGCTGTTCCAACAGGACAATGCACGTCCGCATGTATCCCGTGCCACCCAACGTGCTCTAGAAGGTGTAAGTCAACTACCCTGGCCAGCAAGATCTCCGGATCTGTCCCCCATTGAGCATGTTTGGGACTGGATGAAGCGTCGTCTCACGCGGTCTGCACGTCCAGCACGAACGCTGGTCCAACTGAGGCGCCAGGTGGAAATGGCATGGCAAGCCGTTCCACAGGACTACATCCAGCATCTCTACGATCGTCTCCATGGGAGAATAGCAGCCTGCATTGCTGCGAAAGGTGGATATACACTGTACTAGTGCCGACATTGTGCATGCTCTGTTGCCTGTGTCTATGTGCCTGTGGTTCTGTCAGTGTGATCATGTGATGTATCTGACCCCAGGAATGTGTCAATAAAGTTTCCCCTTCCTGGGACAATGAATTCACGGTGTTCTTATTTCAATTTCCAGGAGTGTGTTTAATTTAAGGGTGTACTGAGGCTTACGTCAAAAATAGGCGAGCTAATTACATTCAGACTGTCTGTTTCTTCGTATGCTTGAGCGCTCAGCGATGTATTTTAGCTAACACGTATTTTTTGCAGTTATAAGCCTGGTTAGGTTAGTTTTACAATACCGACCTCATTTTGGTCTAGTCTCTAAAAGTCAACTGTTTTGTAATTATTCTAGAACAGAAATAACATTATAGACAATCATGTTTTAGGCTCTCATTTGATAGCTATGTGTGTATGTGGAAAATAACGGTATGATACTTGATGTGAACATGGGAACGATTTCAGTTGTAGACGTACTTTTGCAGACAGTTTGGACTTGGAAAGAGTATTTTGATACTCGACAACTGTCATAGTTGCAGAAAATGCTCAGCTCTTATTTGAAATTGTTTAGGCATGGAAATTGCGTTGGGGTGCTTACTTAACAGTTCACAATCATAGATAGTCCCTAATATCCTGACTGTGTGTGATGTGGAAATTAAAATTACAACATTCGACATAAACATTGAAATTTTTTGCACTGCATACGTATTTTTGCAGACATTTAGGAATCTTGTGGCATTTGACAAGCACCATAGATGAGGATAATAATGAATTTGATGCCCTTTTGTGTCATATACCACATGTGTAGCATAGATAGAACCTTGAAATTTTTACCAATTCCGACATCTCCTGGTGACAGTAAATTACTCATGGCACAAAGATCAAACAATTAACGTTTTAACTAATGGTGTCACCTGTTGGTGACAGTAAGCAACTGTGACATGAAACAGCAGGTGCTTTTATTTTGCGTTTTGAGGGTTTTCAGAATGTCATTTAAAGCAAAACTCATATTCGATAACTATGCATTACTAATTGGTTAATTACATTTTGTAATTTTTGATTCTTAATTATTTTTAGAGTGTATGTTAAATACTCTTTCCAGTATTCCAAAATGTGTGATATATAGCTTGGAATGAAATTTAGTGATGTAACTCGTGAACCAATCCCTAAACTGGTTTTTTTAAGTCAGCAATTCCAATGTAGTTTCTCATGTTACACAGTTCAGATACTTTGACATATTTTTTGATAAGTATTTGGAAAACTTTTGGCCATATAGACACAGATTATAATTGGCTCTTCCATTTTAATAATGACTAAAATACTATGATAGAAGGAGAGGAGATGTAGGTCTGTGATCTGTTTTTTGATGAATAATTGATGTCATTTGGATGCTTTTGAGCACAGGTGATATGAGGCTAAGTTGTAATTGACTCGTATAGGAGAAGAAAAGAGAGAGAGTTATGTTGTTTTTTATAAATAATTGAAATAATTGGGACGCTTTTGAGCATACCCCAGAGCTGGATAACTGGCTCTTTAATTTTAATGGTATCAATGCTAGGCTATGATCAATGGTGAAGGGAGAGAGGTAGTTACATTATTCAGCGTGTGTGTGCACCATTTTCTATAAATAATATACATCTTTGAATGTGGAACCATTTTTACATGCCATTTTAATATATTGTGTTTGAAATACAGAGTTTGTATGAGTACATAACTATCTTTGACTTTCAAGTTGAGGTTATGTAATATTTTCTGCCTATCTGGCACATCATTTTAATGCTATGGTCTAATTGATAGGATACAAGGCTGAGGACTAAGGGAAGGAGTTTTAGTTATTCCTCAGCACAGTTGGATAAATTCCACGACCTTGTATTTTTTCAGTGGTTATTCATTATAATTCTGTGCTATGAATGGCTGCTGATAAGGAGCAGAGAGGGAGGGGGAGAGGGTTTTTGATTTCTATTAACACCATTGGCTTAGTTACATGAACTTCAATTATTGATTGGTGCTTTAATTTCTCATACTGGACAATGACTGGTTGGAGACAATAATTACTGCACTGTGATTGGTTGGAGACGGGGGAGGGGAGAGGGTGTTTAATTTCCCACTTACACAGTTATCCTATTGCCTCCATCTTGGAATCATGATTGATTGTTTATTTTCAGTATTGCCCTATGATTGGTTGCTGATAAAAGGGGGAGAAAGGGAGAGGACTGGCTTCCCACTGATCGGGATGATGGTATCACTGATGACATCAGTAAGCCATTGACTTTGGTCACATGTTGTTAACGAAATATGCCAGACTGTCCCAATGTAACATGCCAAAATGTCGCAATGTAAAGAAAGTGTTGTGGAATTAGCATAGCATTACTACTCATAGTATTTTAGGTTCACAGCCGTAATGAAGGTTAGCCTGTTCACAGAGTGTGACGATGCTAACGATATAGGAAGGTGACTCAACTTCTAAGAACGAGATGAGCCCAGTTAACATAGGAACACAATATAGCAACCATGGACTACTGAGGTTTGTAACTAACATCCACTCCAAAGAAAATGGGATGTATAAAGTCACCCAGTAGTATTTTACATAATTGGTAATGTTGACTTGTACTGTTGTAAATAGTCACAGTCCTACAGATAAGTCAAATCCGCATTCTTGTCGGCATCTTCTAGGAATTGAGTGTTGCGTGCTGGCCACAATTTGTTCCCTAACTGTTCTGACGTGCTTACGCACAATATTTTTCATAGGAAAGTTCGCAAGGACATGGAATTTGTAAACCTAGCAATAACACTGGAAAATATTTCAGTAATTATTGTTCCATACCATTTTAGCGAATGTAAATATGTTTATTAAACATCTCAAGTTATAGAAATCGACCTATGAACCATCCCTACTCTTCTTTTAGTAGTCCTCCAAATCACCTTTCAGTTTACTCGCGCATTTGCCAAGATGGTGGTGGAACACTTGCTCTATGCAAAGTATCACCATCACCTCTGAGGCAAAGACCCCTCAAATTAATGTAGCAACAAAGATTAACAGCCTTAATAACTCGTGGTTTGGCCGCCAGGCTAGCCGAAGTCTGTGCACAGCTGGTGTGTATGGCCCTCTTTTGCCGCTTAAGCCGGTCAGCACTCTGCTGAAGCCTTGCCTATCTCCATGCCCCATTCGACCCACTATGGTGACCTCCCATCTTCCTATGACCAAATCGACTTCTGCAGCATCTGTTTCAGAACTATGCTCCGAACATCAGACTTTCTGATTAGTGGTCCATCACACTGCACTTTCACTTAAACACACTAACTCCTTGCCAGCCTCCTTGAGTATGCTACCAGATCTTAAAATCGACATGATCCGATGTTTTGGCTCTCCTACTATCCGCCAGGAAAGACGCTGTTGTTGCTGAGTCACCCTGAAAACTGACGCCAAGGTTAGTAACTATTGCCCTATGTAGGCATCATACCATATACGACGCCCCTGCGTCTGGGCTTGTGACGTCGTCCCTGGTAGAAGACTGGTGCCAACGATGTGCTGCAGTCGGAGACTATCCTCGGACCACCAAGGAGCATGTGGTTAAATTTAACGAGACCCTGATAGTCGCTGATATGTCTGATTTCTAGAATAGTGTTTATAGGAGAGAAATTTCTCCTTGTTTGGCAGACAACTTGTTTAATAGAGACAAGGGTTTTCCTCTTAGAAGGGCGTTCTTTCTGGCATCGAGGGTAGCACCTTGCCTAGCGCCTACGTAAGTAACAGACGGAACTGAGCAGGTAGATACAAAGAGTCATGGTTATGGCCAGACAGATGCACTCTGATCCAGTGGCTGTCTGCAAGTAGTTACTACTGTGGCCAAAAGCTGCCAACATCTTATTGACTGTAGAGGGATCAAGAAAAATGTAGACACTGTTTGGCAGTCATTATTAACGGAACAAAGTGACATACCGTTAAAATTCTTCCACATGGGGAAAGTCGTTTTGTGTGTTCAAAGTGACTCCAGCAGCAGCCAAACATCGCCGATGCCGTTGAACTGTTGGCCGAACTACGGCTGTCAGTGCCCATAAAGGGTACCTCGGTGGTTTCTTGTAGCACGTTCAGTGTAGCTGACTTGGTGTTGATAAACTTTGTTTTTCAAGGTCCTCTATAAGTGGAAGTCAAGAGGTGTGAGGTCTGGAGACCGTGGTGGGTAGTCAGCAGCTCCTCTTCGACCTCTGCATCGTCCAGGAAGATTTTCATCAAAGTAGAATCCTACATCTCTGTGGTAGTGAGACGAGCGCCATCTTGTTGTGGGTAAAATCTTTCATTTCCAAACATGTCGCGGATTATAGGTAAAACGGATGTTTGCAGCATATGGAGATCCACCAGTTACGGTAACTTCGAAGAAGAATGGGTCAATCAGACAATATGATGAGAGACTACACCACACAGTAGATTTACATGTTTGTCCAAGTGAACATGAGGATTTTCAGGAGCCCAGCACACGCAGCTGTGGCGGTTTACAGTACCATCCAGCTCAATTTACAGCTCGTCAGGTTACATAACCATCCCTGCAAACCGGTCATCCTCGCGGATCATGCCTTCAAACCACTCTCGCTACACAATCCTTCGATCCTGGTCGTCCCCATTCATAGCGTGCAGCGATCTTGGAAGTACACTTTCCACTTTGCAGCCTTCAGAATTGGTCGTACGCTTGATCAGCTTACGCCTCTTCCATGTACGCCCTGCTTCACAGGTTTCTGAGGTGATCTAGTAGTGTGTTGCATCACAGCAGCGCTGGAGACTGGACTTGTGGATGTTGTTGGTCGACGAGACCTTTCCTGAACAGTACCGTCAGCTTCAAATTTATCCCGAATACGATATACTGTTGTATGTGTTTGTGGCTGAGACCTAAACCTCCAGATTTCAGACACTCTGATCGATACCAAACGTTGTATGTCTACAGAGTATCAACCAGAACTCCGTACTGTGTGCTGTCGTCCAGTAGAACGGGCGTAAACGTTAGTTAAAAGTGACACCAGAACTACCAGAGCACAGGAAAGCATAACTGTGAGTGACTAATGTGTGTATCTTTTGTGGGGAAGTTGGTAGAGCGTTAGATCCTCGTACCAAGGTTCCTGGATTCATACCCAAAAGATGACAACAATTATTTTTTATTGCATTCTGCTTCAAAGTGTTATACGGGACTATTAATAGTTCCACACGTGTGATGAAATTGTTTCTTTACCCTCATGTTCCGATTATTTATGTTTCTTCTGTGAAACTACAAATGCACGAGCTGCTTCATCACGAGTGGTGTCGCTTCCGTCGCACATGTCCGACGGAACATCACATCACATCATATCACAAATGTGCTCTACAGGTTTCCTACTTTCAGTCAAAAAAGTCCTTTTACATTTCAGGAAAATGGTCTCCCACACAACAATTTCAAGCTTAAACAGTAAAGAAAATTGTCATCAGTGGGGTTTGAATGCAGGACCTCACCCTCTACGCACTCACCGGCGCGAGATCTACAAAGCAATTATTCACAGATGCGCTTTTTCTGTCCTCCGACGTCCTTGTGTCAATTTTAATTACCGTTCACGCATGTTCTGCTCGAGGACAGCACGTAGTATGAAGTACATCTATATCGAAGTGCTGGTTGATACGCCATCGACATACAACGTTTGGTACCGATGTGGCTGTCACCTGGAGGTTTGGGTGTGTCTTTTACGTCATCGCCGTTGTACTTTGTAGCCGCACTCCGTCGATCTGCTGTCGTCGGCTTCTCTCAAGTAAGATGTTGATGTTGTTATCTACTGTATATGCCGAACTTTTCGTTATACCACGTGTCAGATTGACAGCCACAAACATCTTAACTGTAACGGCGACTAAATTTCAGGTTTTAATAATAAAAATTAATGTTGACATTTTGCACAGTCGATCACACTTCATTTGTTACTGCGTTACTGGATACAAGATAGTTAATAACGTCTTTGGATGTCAGTTATCATTTTAACTTCCTATTTCCGCCGTTACTACTTACCGTCACTGCTTTTCATTCTGTGTTATTTCTGTCCGATTCGAGATGAAATATAAAACAGCTTTTAAGTCACAATTTACGCTTCGTCATATTCTAGAATCGACCCTTCCGTCATCCAGAGATACAATTTGCAGCTTGGCTATGATTATCATCGCTACTGAGGGAATCACTTCAGTTTTTTATTAACAACATTTACATTAATTAAATGATCATGATGAATGCGTTTTGTGTGCAGGGAAAAGGAGGTTTGATCCTAGAACTGCTCTCAGCAATTACGGCAACTGAAATGTCCCTGCTTTTTATAGTTCGTCACTCAAACGAATTACAGCAAAGACTATGGTCCATTACTACACTTCGATACAGTCATTCAAACTTTGTTCGCTTTTACTTTCTCAAAGCTAAGGGTCAAATTCCGTTCTTACATTCAGTTTAACGTCCTTTCGTATAGTCAACAGATCCTATTATCGTTTATTCGGCATGTAATAGAATTTAATACTGAGCGCTACTTTTTCTCACGCACACAATTCCTCAGATACTTTTCGTTCGTGACGTTATGGCAAAAGTCTGTCCCGTATAAATTAACTATAGCCAATTTTCTTGCAGTTTATCAAACGTGCCCTGATCCCTTCCGTTGTGCATCACACGGATATGCCATATATCGCACCGCACGCCGCAGCTACGTAGACTTATTCAGAGCGCAGATAAGAAGACAAAAGAAGGGGCGATCACTTGCTGTCAGCTGCAGCGGGACATTAAGCGGAGTCAGCGGCGACGAGCGAAAATGTGTACGGGATTCGAACCCAGGATCTCCTGCCTACTAGGCAGGTGCGGTAACCACTGCGCCATCCGGGAGACAGCGTTATCGCACCTGCACGGGCTGTCTCCGTTCGCCTCACGGCCCACCCACACTCCCCCCGAGCGCCACCTATCGGCAGTCCCTCCCAGTCCACTACAGTCCCGTTCGTTAGTCGGGGAGGTCTGACGTATTTGTGCATCAGCACTGCAGAAGTTGGATCCATTGCCCAGCTAGGCTTCTCATATGAATGCGTAGTGTGTGTTCTTTCGGACACGTTCTAAAGAACAAACACCACGCATTCATGTCTTACTTCATTCATGGCTGCACTGTCATTTGCTGGATAACGAGCGACAAGACCTGTTGAGAAAACAATGGCTCACGCTACCACGCACAAGTGCATAGACCACAGATACCATAGACTGTGCATGATGTCATTTTACTGATACCAAATTGTCAGTCACGTGACTCGGGGCACGAAGCCGAGCAAGTCATTAAGCATTTATGGTGCACAATTTATCATATTTTTGTTACAGATCAAATGCTGTGCTTTTTACTAGGTGCAGAAGTGAAGACCTTCACAAATGCTCAGGTTAGATAGTTGTTTAATATCCTACAGATTATGTAAAGTGACGAAAATCTCAGTTATGCAAGTTAAGCAAAATTCAGAAAACATACGTGCTTATTTTGCATAACTACATCTACATCTACATATATAATCCTTTAGCCACCAAGCGGTGTGTGGCGGAGGGCACAATTCGCGCCAAAGTCATATTTTCCCCCCTCTGTACCACTCGCGGATCGCGCGAGGGTAAAACGACTGTCAGAACGCCTCAGTACGAGCTCTAATTTCCCTTATCT
Source organism: Schistocerca serialis cubense (assembly GCF_023864345.2). NCBI lineage: Eukaryota > Metazoa > Arthropoda > Insecta > Orthoptera > Acrididae > Schistocerca > Schistocerca serialis. The sequence goes on along the minus strand of NC_064648.1, from coordinate 57,771,923 downwards.
TTGAATGGTGATCATTGCGCCATTTGAAAGTAGGTGGTAACAATATATGCTCTACATAATTTAGTGAGCAGCTCCTTCCGTTTAGCGCGTCGTCTATCTGCAAGTGTGTCCCACTTCAAACTTTCTGTGAGATTTGTAACACTCTCGCGATGGCTAAATGTACCAGTCACAAATCTTGCCGCTCTTCTTTGGACCTTCTCAGTCTCTTGAATCCGATCCAACTGGTAAGCGTCCCATACAGACGAACAATACTCTAAGACTGGACGAACTAACGTATTGTAAGCAATTTCCTTTGTTGAAGGACTGCATCGATTCAGGATTTTACCAATAAACCGCAGTGTAGAGTTCGCCTTGCCCGTTACTTGTGTAATACCTCACATTATGCACTTCAAAGAATTTCCTTTCTTACAAACGCTTACTAAACCATTTCACACATATTGTTGCAGGATCGTTATAAAACTAATGCTGCGCTCTAAATTTTTATTTTGTCTTCTGTTGAAGCTGCAAACTACAACAATTCACAGTGAAAAAAAAAAACAAGTACTCACTAAAGAACAGTCATTCTGTCGCTTGTTAGAAGAATTGTCAATATGTTTCAACTTGATCACATTTAAAAATGCTAACGACTGCTTTATTGTCAGACATTTCGGAGAAGCTATGTTTACTGGACTACTACATGTGTGAGAGTAGTATTACAGTTCAATCAACTGTCCAAATCAATGCTTGATCTCACCTATAAATCGGAGAAACTGTAACTGTCAGCCCCAATTCACACAGCGCGTAATGAAAGGAACTCGGCTTTTTGCCCCGAGTCACGTGAGTTAGATGTTGGTTTCAAGCGTTAACACGGAAGAGGTAGGAACATGCGTTGTCAATGTTACGTATGGCCTATGCAAAAGTGCAACGATATGTCATTTTCTTCCAAAGATATTAACTATTACAGAGTGTCTACATTACTCTGGAACCCTCTGTATAAGATAATACGTAGTTAAAAGATATTATGAAAACAGAACTGAGCTATTGTGACTATTGAGACTTTCATTAATTATTGAGAATTTTATTTTCTTATTAAAATGAATGACGGTGCGAATGGAGAGTAAGATTACAGTCATTTATTATCTTGCTTTCCATTCGTTCCGTCATTCATATTAATAAACATGTTATGTCTATTAACTGAGTACACTTTAGCATGAGAACAGTGTACTGAGTAGGTGAGTCATAATCACGAGAAAGCCAACATTTTATGATAATTCTGTTATTTAACGTGGGACTTATTTTCATAAATGTGAATTTTCTAAATTTGACCGATTAGGAAATCGTTCATTAAAGCTATTAAATTATGACTGATGAAAGGTACCAGACCTGGGATTGTGCTGATTAATAATAATATCGGGATGGCTAATGATGTATATCAGCCAGTAAGAGGACAGTACGTTCACCCATAATGCATGGACTAAAGAGTTGCTTCGTGAAGTCTAAAGAGTGCAGTTTGGAGCTTAGCCATCAGCATATGCAGATGCGGATCTATGGAGCTCTGAATAAATGTGATAACTCTGCAGAATAATGATTAAAGTTCGACCGTGGAGTGGCGCAAAGTGGATGCGAACGTGTGAGAAAAACGAACACGTGAAATTCCGGTTTTAATTTGTAAACTGTGACTTTTGAACAACCAAAATCGGCGTTGCAGGATATACAAGCCGTAACCACAAGTTGAACGTTAGTAGCGGTCAAATTGTGTAGTATGTGAGCAATCTCTCTGTCACAGATAATCCGTTTTGTTATTCTTTTTCGCATTAGATTTAGTGCGATGCCATAAGCTGGGATTACATGCGAATGTTGAAAATAGAAGTGAAGAGCAGTATGGGCTTGACGGTGTTTGCATATCAAACAATTCCAGATACACCGAATTTTTCACACATAAACTACCGTTCAATTAATCGCTCAGATAACTTGATACGGGAGAACATATATTGCACCCATTGGATTTGTATAAAGCTACTGGTTCTACTACAGCTTTTTCCAGTAGAGGAACATCATTCGTTTTCAACAGGTAAGGCCTGTGGACCAGATTGCAGAAGAAGAAATTTACCACAGGATGAATGGACGCTTTCCGTACGACAACCAAACGTAACCGCGCCGTTATTGCATACAAAACATATTGTTCCTCAATGTGGCCAGACCTGGTGTTTGAGGGCAGTCACTGGTGGTGGTTTTCTGTTATGTCCAGTTCCAAGTGGCAGTGTCTGTGGTGGGCGTCGCACGTGCCGTGTAGACCTGAGGTGCTTGAGAGTATATGGGAAGACAGTCTCCAACGTTTGCATCAGTTTTCAGTGGGACTCAGCTGCAGCATCGACTGTCCTGAGAAGGAGGACGAGTGGATCACCAAAATATCTAGTCACGTTAAAGGAACCCGGAAGCGAAAATGCTTCGAAATAAAGAATTCTTTTAACTTTGTTTACACCCCGGTCCTTTCAAAACCAGATTACGTGTGGTGTTCGTACATCTGATGCGTAAGAAGAAAGAGCATTCTCTTAGCAACTACAAGACCCCTTCTACCTGGTGTGAATTGTTCTGCGTTTATTCAGGCTGCAGCGGCCTTTCTTTGTTTTTACCCCATTTATTACTTGACCACTGCTTTGCAAGTTGGTGAACCTGGTGCTAAGCGTATGTAAGTGACAGCTGAATATCATTTCAGCGTAGTGCTTTCGTTTCATACGCCGTAGTGATTTGAAACAGCGCTTGATTTTAGGATACAAGGTTATTGTGTTTGTAGTTGTCACCTACCACGGGAACGATGCTTTCTGGGCACATGTTCATAGGACCTTTTTTCCTGTGCGTCCAGTCAGGAATCCTACCTTGCAGTTTGTCAGTTTTATTGATGTTCACCCTGTATAGAGATAACCATCCCCTTCCACTGTCAGTCGCAGACGTTATAAAATCTATCTCTAGATTTAGCTAAGACGTAGCCAATAAATACTTGCTTGCTAAACACATACATGCAAGAAGTCAGAATCCCAACGAAAGCTTCAATAACTGTGAATGCAAACGCTTGCCCAAAAAAGTTTCTGTGGGCGTAAAACCCATAAAAACTGGCTTCATGAATATAGCGTTGTGTTCCAGTGATGGATTAGCCAGCAGGCTGAAACTTTTCAGTGATGTAGGTACAGAACCTGGGGTGAACGTGATGAATGCGCTACTGTCAACTGACCAGCTGAGGAAGGTATAGTACAGGTAAGAGAAGAGGCCAAAATTCGAAAGATGGATTCCAAACGTAAGCTGCAGGATACACAAACGCACAACGCTGACAGCTATGAACCTGGCAAGTTTTAACTTTGAATGTAGGTTGAAAAGATTACATAAATGCGTTTTCCTGAAAGCATGAAATTTTTAACTTTAGGTACAACTTTCTGCGAAACTACTATATCTGTGTTAATGAAACTTGTTACAAAGATTAATTACATCTTTTTCATTAAATTATACTGGAGTTATAGCAATCATGTAAAAGGTTTGGCTAGTGCCTTTTTTTTTTAAGCTCTTAGCTTCCCAGGTCTTTTTTTTGTCACACATTGTCCCAGGTGCGGTCTGACGACCGCTATATTTAAATAACCATAAAAATTTCATCCTCCTAATTCAGTGGAACAGAGCTTGAAAATACAGTTTCAGCTGTAAGGCTCTTTTTATTTAGAACACAAGCGGTTTCGTGCTCTTACATGCCCATCATCAGGTGTTATAACTTTGGGATGTGACCCCGAGCGCAGCGGTGGACGTGTACAGGATGCGGCGTATCACCAACGGGCGCAGAGCAAGATGACACACCGCGTCCTGTACACGTCCACCGCAGCGATTGGGGTCGCAGCAAAAGGTTATAACACCTGATGATGGGTGCATAAGAGCCTGAAACCGGCCGTGTTCTAAATAAAAAGAACCTTTCAACTAAAGCGGTATTTTAAAGCTTTGCTATAATGCTCAGTTGCAGATGTTCCCCCGATGGGACTGTTTCAGTGGAACAATTCTGGTTTTATGTTAAAGGCTGTATTAACACACACACAAAATATATTCAAAAAATATTAAAGTTAATTTTTAAAAAATAAACACGTTTAAACAGAAAACTGTACAAAATGAACATAATATTATTTGATATTAATGCTATAAAAATTCAGATACCCGGCACTCGATTTTACGTATTGCTATATTTTCATTGCTTATTGTAGATGTAGAAACAAAAACATAAGGAACTCCTACAAATGATTCAAAAAATACAAATTGCATTAGTTCCTTTTAGGTCTTTAGTATTCTTCTCATAGGCTTTCTTTGCACTCGCTGGAAAAGTTTGTAGCTTCTTGCAGCAACTGCAAACATAAGGTGTCTGTCTCGTCTTTCTTGGGTCGCTGGTGGAGTACGTTTGCCGTTTTCTGCAAATCATTCTACAACAACTTCTCCTCTCTGCTACACCCAAAAGGATGCACGAAATTGACGGGGTATGTGATACTCGTCAACTCGCTTTTTATCTTTGGTGCCACCATACAGTTTACAAACTGTTTCAAAAATTAAAGCTGTTCATCTGAGTAATTTCTTTATAGGAATTGTGAAGGGTAAACGCATTCAGCCCACTAACGTCAAGCATGCGGAAAAATAATGCCGTTTGCCATCGTTAGAAGAAGCTTCGACAAGTAACGGTATTTTTTTCTACCTAATGTATTTATAGCAGAACCTCTAGCTAAAGATTCAGTCTCCACACTTCTGTCTTCGTCACTTCGATCACTTGTGTTATTAAAGGAATTCACAGGAGGCAAAACAAATTCGTCTTCACTTTCCCATTGTTCCTATACTCTGTTATGTTCACTTGCAAACTCATTGTCGCTGTCTGGTCCAACATTACTTGCTAAACTGTCCTCAAACCATTTTAAAACAGTATCTTCAAAGTCAGGATCCGTTAAACATGAACAGTAGACGAAGATATGGCTACTGAATCCATAACGCAAAGGTGCAGTCTCAGAGACCGCTAGCACGAAAGAAGCAGTAATAGTGTAGTCCACGTCGCATTCAAGTGGCTACTGACTAAGTAAACCACGACAGCTTCGGGAAACAACAACTGGACGCTGCTGTAATCTCCTACCCCACCACTATGCATTAGGAACGGAGTAACAATAAACGCTAGCGGTCTGTGAGACCGCATCTGGGACGTTACGAGTAAATGTTAATTGTTTAGGACGTATGCTTTGCAATTTCAACTCTGATAACAATGTTACTGTCATATAAGCAATACAACCTAAAGAAAATTTGACAACTTATCCAAGTTTCAAATTTGGTTTGATTTGAACAAATAGTTTTTGATAATAGTGTACCATCATTAGTATGTAAGTTTCAAATTGGGTTGGATTTGAGCAAATAGTTTTTGAGAAAAGTGCACCAACATTAGTGTGGTCGACCATAGGAATTTCGCTCGCGTCTGTGTCCCCTTAACTTTAGGATTCGGCAGAAAACCCGGGGAGACTACCAGTAATTTCTTACAAACTACTTCCATGTTTCAATTTGTCACAGATAATGTATAAGTTACTTCTATATGCACATAAATCATTACAGTCTTAACTGTTTACGTTTACCAGTAGTTTAAATGCTCATAACATTAAAGAAGTCTTCCAGACTCCACTTGGAAACTAATTTAGATGGTCCTGCGTCCGTTAACAGCAGTTCATGTTGTCAACGAGTTTTCGTTGAAAAGGCGCAAGACCCGTCTCAGATCACTGTTGGTTAGGATCTTCTTGCGTCACTACAATGAATGAAGTCTTCAGTGGAGGGTCACATGACTGCATGGCACCAGTTTTACACTGTCTATAGCATGTAAAAGTGAACAGTGTGCTTTTTTATGGACGCGACTAATATTTTGTCCATATTACTGATTCAGTTCAAGTGATCTTACAAAACATTAGCCATCTCTGGCTGACTTTACGAAATTGTTTCGCTCTCTTTTAAACCATTGCTTCCCTTCCACACCCTTAGACTCTTATAATGACTATTCGGTTTCCATGTGCGACTGTCCGCACAGTTTCAACGAGTATATTCCAGTCAATAATGTCAAAAGCTTTCCCTAAAACTAGAAATCCCATAAATAAAGTTTTTTCTTCTTTTTCTTCTTCTAAATAGCTTTCAAGATGAACCATTGGCTCGTTACCGCCTCCTGCTTTCCTAAATTGATCCGAAAGCCAAACTGAGCTGTAACAGGTTGACTTCTGGCAGTCTTTCTTCCACTCTAAGTAATTCATTGTTGCAGCCATGGCTGATTATTGGTTTGTGATACTCATAGCTGTGAGCATATGCCATTTTTGGAATTTTGATTCCTAAATTCGGCATGAAATGTGTGGGTATCTACCCTGATGTACTCATAAATATCTTCTCAACGAGATGGAATTGTTTTGTGATAACTGATTCTCTTAGTGATTTAGTATTCTGAAGAAATGTCGTCTACTTCAGGGCCCTCGTTCAGACTTATGTCTTTAAGTGATCTGTCAAATATTTCTCGAATATCGTATCTCCCATTCACATTCATCTATGTCCTTTTTCCCTATGTTTCCATTTCCATTGTATTGCCGTTCTAGATATTTCTTCAACCTTTGAACTTTTCTTTCTTTGCTTTGTACTGAGTTGCCATCTAAGCTATATCTCCCAAATCACCTTCATCTACACTCGCTCCCCTCTCTATAATATTTTCTTCGAATTCATTACGTTTATACATCCCTTCAATCTGTCCATTATCCTTTCTTTGCTTCATACTGCCTTGCCATCTGAGTTCTTCCCATTTGTCCAAGGATCTTTTGATTTTCCTCTAGGTGACATCTATCTGTCCCTACTTATGCACGCTTCTACAGTTTTGTTTCTGTCCTCTAGCCATTCACGATTTTGCTCATTATGTCGGTCACTTTTGTAGGCCCCTATATTCTCTTTTGCGTGTTGCGTTTGCTGCATTTTTTTGTATTTTCTCGTTTTATCAATTAGGTTCAATACCTCTACTGGGCCCTGCCTTTTTGGCTGTTTGATCCTCTGCTGATTTCACTGTTACATTTTTTAAAGTTACCAGTTCATCTTCCGTTGTTCCCCTCTCTTGTTTAATGCTCCCTTAGCCATTCTCCGCAATCAGTGGTTGTCTTAACTTATGTAGGTGCCATCTCCTTCGTTTCCTACCTTTCGGCAGTTTTTTCCGTATTAGTCCAAGTTCGTAAACAATTTCTTGTTGGAATTACTGCAACTTCCTAAAGTCTGATAGAGGAGACTGGACACGAGCGCAGTGATCGTGACGCGGCCGCCATCGGTTTACAGATCTCGCTGACAAGAGAGAAGAGGGGCAACGTGACGCAGCCGTACGAACCGCCCACCGTGGAGAAGCTGCAGCGGGCGTACCCGTCGGTGCCGTGGCTGGAGTTCCTGCAGGCGCTGCTGCCGCCACGCGTCACCGTCTCCAGCAGCGAGGCGGTCGTCGTCCTGGCGCCGTCGTACATCGAGCGCCTCTTACAGTTGCTCAGCCACACCCCCAAGAGGTACGTCACAGCCAGGGTGTCAGTGCACTGCCTGAGCTCCACCTCTACATCTAAGTAGGTGCTCGGCAAGCAACTGTAAAGTGCATCGCGGAGGGCAAACAGTATGTGTATTACCAATTTTCTTTCCTAATCCATTTGTGTGCTGGGCGATAGAAGACTGTCTGTCTTAATGCGTCTGTATGCACCCTGATGTCTCTTGGCTTACTCTCATGAAACCTACACGAGATATATGATGTTGGGAGCATGACAGCCTTTGTCTAATCCGGATTTTCTAAATTTACCCAACAGCAGCTCACTACTGCATTGTCTGGCCTCTGAAGATTCTCTCTTAAAATCTCCAGGAAGTTATGTCACTGATTCGCATGCGCTATTCTAAGTAGTTATTGCTCCATGTTTGTTATCGTGCCCACTCGATAAGGACTCTAAAACTGAAACAATATTCTAGAACTTGTCGCGCTGTGGTCTTTCTTGTATGCGATTTCTAGCACAGACGCTTTGCATTCCCCGAAATCCCAGTGTTACACTCGCCTTTCCCAATATTGATTTTACGTGACTGTCACATTTCGTATCGCTTTTTAGTACTACCCCAAAAATAACTGCTAAGTGTGACCAGCATTACTAATCCTTTAATCGGGTACTGTTGGGGTTTCCTTTCTGTCGTACGTCTAAAACTACGTTTACGTGGACACTCTGAGAATTACACTTAAATGCCTGGCAGAGGATTCATCGAACCAGCTTCACAAAACTGCTGTGTTATTCCAATCTCGACCTGTGCGCGTAAAAAAACGAACACCTATATCTCTCCGTTCGAGCTCTGATTTGCCTTATTTTATTACAATAATAGTTTTTCCCTATGTAGGTAGGCGTCAACAACATATTTTCGCACTCTGAGGAGAAAGATGGTGATTGAAATTTCGTGACAAGATCCTGCCGCAACCACAAACGCCTTTATTTTAATGATGTCCACCTCAAATCCTATATCATGTCAGTGACACTCTCTGCCCTAAAAGCGTGCTGCTCTTCTTTGAAGTCAGCAGGTCGTGGTCTCGCGGTCGCGTTCTCGCTTCCCGAGCACGGGGTCCCGGGTTCGATTCTCCGTGGGGTCAGGGATTTTCACCTGCCTCGAGATGACTGGGTGTTTCTGTTGTCCTCGTCATTTCATCATCATTCATGAAAGTGGCGAGGTTGGACTGAGCAAAGGCTGGGAATTTGTACGGGCGCTGATGACCACGCAGTTGAGAGCCCCACAAACCAAACATCATCATCACCTCTGAACTTTCCCGATGTACTCCGTGAATGTTATCTGGTAAGGATCCCACATTGCGTAGAAGTACTCAAGAATAGGACGGACAAGTGTAGCGTACGCAGTCTCTTTAGCAGTCTTTGGTTTACCTTTTTCCAGTATTTTCCATGTGCTCTTCCAAATTTAAGTTGTTCGTAACTGTTGTTGCTAGATATTTATTTCAATTTACGGCTTTTACATCTGACTGACTTATCGTGTAACCGAAGTATAATGGATTCCTCATGTGGATGTCCATACATTTTGCATTATTTAGTATCAAATGCCAATTTTCGCACAATACAGGTATCCTCCCTGAATCGTTTTGCAATTTGTTTTGATCTTTTGATGACTATAGTAGACGATCAACGACAGTACCATCAGCACGGAACCCAAGGTGGCTGCTCAGATTACCTCCTAAATCGTCGGCATAGATATGGAACATTAGAGGGCATTGCATTTATCAGCGTTTATAGAGAACTGCCACTCTTTACACCAAATGAGAGTTGTGTCAGAGTCTTACTGCAATTCCTCAAGACCGACCAGTGATGGCACTTTCGCCTGCACAACAGCACTGTGAGCGATCAGTCTTACACTGGGTGGCTCATGACTAGTTCTGGGTTTCCTAAAGATTAGCTGCTACTAGCTACAATTTGTTGCAGGATTGAGTCAGCGTCTCTCCTCTCTCACTCCTAGTTCTAAGTCCCTATTCTCCCTTTAACGTCCTACTGACTGTATTCTTCTCGACTACACCTACAAGCTACGAAGGAAGGTGTAAGGTCTGTGTTGGAGTTTCTTTGGCACTGCAAGAGACGAGAGGCTCTGGACCTGCGGCGGATTTCCCTGGTGGCAAAATATGGCGCACACACAGAATGGATGGGGTGTCATGGTGAGAATACTTACTGCAACAAAATACACTGGGGTGACAAAAGTCACGGGGTACCTCCTAAAATCGTGGCGGACCGGCTTTCGCCCGGCATAATGCAGTAGATCGACGAGGAATGGACTCAAGAAGTCGTTCCACTGCAGAAATATTGAGCCATGCTGCCTCTATAGCCGTCCTTAATTGCGAAACCGCTGCCAGTGCAGAATGTTGAGTGCGAAGTAATCTCTCGATCACTTCCCATAAGCGTTCGACGGGATTCACGTCGGGTGATCTGGGTGCTCACAGCCACAGCTGACACGGTTATACATCACTGGTCGACAGTGCGTGCAGTACAACAGCTGTTTAAGTACGGGTGTTAAAAGTGTTAAAAATATAAAACTGAATGAAAAGTCCGGGAATCAGCTGTAGCTGTATTTAGTTAATTCGATTAGAAACCAGTTGTGTGGCTCTCTAATAGACTTAAAGAAATAAATACAGCTACAACGGACTATTGGATTTTTCGCTCACTATTATGTTTTCATAATTTTAACACCTGTATTTAAACATCTGTTTTACTATGTGAATTGTCAGGCAATCCATGTATAGTATTGTTTAAACATTTACGGTAGGAACAGGACAGAAATGTTTATATCTTTCTGTGAACTGAATGTGGAGGTGTGTTTATGAGGCAGCTTCAGGTGGCTCGCAACGCAAATTGAGTACCATGTTGTAGAACACTCATTCCGGAACTTCGAGCGTGTTACGACGTGTCTTTAAATCTGACCTGCGGTTTCCTAGTTCCATAAATATTTTTCAAAATAGTGGCTGACAAGTGTGTGGAAAGGAATTCAGGCAATTCGGCAGCATATAGGCTTTCTGGATTTAGGGCAAACGCTGATTGAAACAGGCAAAAAATATGGTTCACTGGATGTTGAAAACCCCATTCTAGTCATATGTAACGTAATGCGAAGAAAGTTTAGTGTGAAAGAAAAGCTTTTTCTTTCACACATGTACATTTTAGATTAACATAATATGTGTGGACTTTACAATGAACTACTTTGATCATTTAGAGGAATTCTACGAACCCACAATACATATCTCGAAAAATTCATTGAATTGTTATAACTGTGGTTATAGAAACTAGACTTCCAAACCTTACTTTAATTGGATCTGCAGTATAATAGACATCTTCATGTTCGTAAGTCCAAGGGATCTGGACTTCCGGAGATGGTTCTGTTACTACGGAAAACGCATATTACAGTAGACCTGATGGTGGTTTTAATTCAGAATAGCCAGAATAGCCAGTACTAGTCAAAAAAGAGAAGTTGCAAATAAACCAGACCCTATCGAAATAAATGAAAATGAAATACTCCGAAAAGGAAAAAAAGGGCAAATAAAATCTACTATTTTCTACCCTACAAGGACCCAAAATGAATTTCATTGAACCTCGTCTTGTAATACTCGGGTGACAAAGGCTTTTCATCAACTTCCTAACCCCACTCGTAACAATACAGTGAAAGCGTACAGAATAAACTGCTACGTAGTGTAGCATAGCGAGAAGACGGGCAGACAAGCATGACTACTGTAGCCTGCTTGTGTTGGGCGTAGCTTGACATGGCTGGGAGTTACGTAGTGTGCCCGCTCTGCTGGTAATGTGCGACAGCTTGCCTGCTTGGCTGACAGGCAAGTGTTGGCAGGTTATAAGCGGAATGTGTACACCCCTGGCCGCTGGCCGAGCGCCGCGAGTCGCGCCACGCTGCCTGCACTGCTGCTCCACTGACGTTAGCTGAGTGTGGGCGGCCGCGTCTCACCAGTTTTAATGTGCGAGTGCTTCTCTTCTTGCGGAAAAGGCACGTGTAATGCTGGTGGAACTCAAAGCTGCGAACAATTATTGTTTCACAGGACTGACATAGAAAGAAATAAAACGAGTGACTAGGGGTCAACAAACTAGATTTATTCGTAATATGTTTTTCTTAATATATATATATGTGTGTGTCTCATAGGCTGGACTAAGTTCACAGACTTTACATTTCGAAATACGTATATCAGTTGAAAGAGATCATATAATTTTACAGTTCAGGTCTATGTCCGCATCTACATGGATACTCTGCAAATCACACTTAAGTGCCTGGCTGTGGGTTCATCGAACCACCTTCACAATAATTCTCTGTTATTCCAGTCTCGAACAGTGCGCAGAAGAAACGAGCACCTACATCTTTCCGTGCGAACTCTGATTTCCCCACTTTTTTTATGATGATCGTTTCTCCCTATGTATGCCGGTGTCAACAAAATATTTCACAGTCGGAGCAGAAAGTTGGTGATTGAAATTTAGTGAGAAGATTCTGCTGCAATGAAAAACCACTCTGTTTTAATGGTGTCTACTCCGAATCTCGTATCATGTTAGAGACACTCTCTTCCCGATTTCGCTATAATACGAAACGTGCTGCTCTTCTCTGAGCTTTCTCGAAGTACTCCGTTAATCCTACCTGGTAAGGACCCGGCACTGTGCAGCGGTACTCCGAAAGAGGGCGGACAAGCGTTGTGTAGGCAGGCTCCTTAGTAGACCTGTTGCATTGTCTAAGTGTCCTGCCAATCAAACGCAGTCTTCGGTTTGCCTTGCCTACAACATTTTCTATGCGTTGCTTCGAATTTAAGTTGTCCTTAATTGAATTCGTAGGTTTCTGGTTGAAAACAGTGTATAAAAACTGTGTATGATGTTTAAAAAAATTACTTAACAATGTAGCGAAAAGATGTGGACGGGAAATAGGTCTCACAGGTTGGAACAGTTTCACAGATTGACTCACTTATAAAATATTTTAGCCATTTTTAATACTCTCTATCTGCAGTGTCAAACAGTTTTGCAGTTTGCCTGTGAGACAACACACACAGTAAATGCCAATTGATAAACAGTAAATGATAAACGCTAAGCGGTAAATGGTAAACTGTTAATGCTAAACGCTATTGCACCATGCAAGTATAATTATAGATCTCTGCGAAATCAAATATAATTTCTGAGAAAGTCAAGGACAGCTGTGTACATAAGCATAACTCTGGCATAATTTTTAATGACTCCAAGGTCAAAGTTACTCATCATTTATATGCACACACATCTCTGTATATCTCAAATAAATAATACTGTACACACCTGTGTTGTCTGTCATACAAAGTAATGTTTTCTTGTTTTACACGTAAGTACTTGAAAATTACTTTATTATTTCAGTATATTACTGAGGAATAAAAGCAGAAACTAGCAATATATAAAAATATTAATGTCATTGTATAAAAATTTTCATAGGGAACTTTCAAAATTTATACTGGGAAAATATACGAATCTAAATCACGTTTTCTCACCCTCCACTATTTTTACAGCATTGTCTATTACAAACAAGAGTCCATTTCAATTTTTAGTAGACATTTAAAACTTCACTATTAGACAATCTAGATTTCGATGCTGTATGTGCATTGAATAAATTGGAACGGGACTGAGTAATATTTTGTAGGCTAACTGTGTACATTATGAATAATATATTTTTAATGGTTTTTACACTGCAGCAGAAATAGTTCTGTGTAATAAATACATTTGTACCTAACGTACACTTCAAAAGGAGCATAGTTTTTCGAACCTACAAAGAACTCTCTCTGAAACGACTGTATTATTCTGTCATTCTCTTTTGTAAAGGCTCTCCGATCATCGATGACTAGCTGAGCTAAAAATTCTTGCAAATAAAACAAGGAATGACAATAGTGTTTTTTTTTTTTTTTTTTTTTAAGAAATCTAATATTAACATATCTTGTTCTCCCACTGTCTAATATTTTGTGAATTATAACTGTCAATTTTATTTTCGCAAATAAATCGAGTGCATCTGTGTTATTTTCTCTTCCATGATATACCATGTACACATTACTGCTGTTGAGAAGGTGTAGTTTGGTGGGATAGATAGTCGAGAACTTGGTGGCTGATATATACAGCAGTTCTTCAGATGAACCAGCACCGTGGTCCCAGATTCGGTGGTGAACATTTTGCGCTCAACATCGGATGGTGCCTTACCCTCACATACTGCTATCCCCACACTCTTCAGATTCTGCAATACAGAACCCTCCTTGCCTTCATGTGTCAGTCAAAAGGAACAGAGGCTCCTCACAACCCTCCAGGGAACACGGCGCCAACACCATCAAACAGCGCCTCTAGCTCTCACAATGGCGTGAATTTGGTGAGGAAGGGAGTCCACAAGTTTCTTCCACGTGTGCCATAACCAACTGGAGCCTCTCATTAGCAATTAGAACTTGTAGAACTGCGGGAATGCTAGTTCTTACGTTTCTCCCACTGTTGCAGAAAGTTTCTGGCGTTTTCTGTGGGATAGGACGATTTCTCGGACCAGGTGAGATGCTATCGAGTATGTGAGGAACAAAATATGAGTGCAGCTCTGTGAACATAGCTGTTCTCACCTTAGTAGATGGTAGTGTCCACAGAGTACTCAGGTTGAAGATGTAGAAGGAACCAGTGTTGTGTTACTGATGGCAGCGCCACTAAAGCAGGGTTACTAAACACAGTTTTCCGAAACTCCATCACCAAAGAAGACGACGTAAATATAACAGAATTCGAATGTAGAACAACTGCCAATATGACTAACTTAGAAGTAGATACCATCGGTGTAGCGAAGCAGCTTAAACTGCTTAATAAAGGCAAGGCCTCCAGTCCAGATTGTATTCCAGTCATGTTCCTTTCTGAGTACGCTGATACAATAGTTCCATACCCAGCAATCATATTCAACCGCTCGCTTGTTGAAAGATCCATACCCAAAGGCTGGAAAGTGGAACAACTCACATAGATACCCAAGAAAGGAAATAGGAGTTACCCGATGACTTACAGACCCGTATCATTAACGTCGATTTGCAGTAGAATTTTGGAACATATGTTGGGTCTGAATATTATGAATCGCTTTCTAAGAAAATGACCTATAAAAAAATAGGCAGCATGGATTCAGAATACATTTTTCTTCTGAAACACTACTAGCTCTTTATTCTCATGGAGTAATGAATGCTATCGATAGAGGATGTCAAATCAATTCCATATTTTCCGATTTCCAGAACGTTTTTGGCACCGTTCCTCACAAGCAACTTCTAATCAGATTGCTTGCGTATGGAGTATCACATCAGTTTAGCTCGTGACTTTCTGTCAGAAAAAGTCACAGTTTGTAGTACCTGACGGAAAGTCATTGGAGTAAAACAGAAGTAATATGTATCGTTCCCGAAACAAGTGTTAGAGGCCCTCCGCAGTTCCTGAACTATATAAATGACATAGTAGATCATCTGAATAGGCCTGTTAAATTGTTTGAAGATGATTCTGTCATTTATTGTCCTGTAAAGTCATCTGACATCAAAACAATTGCGATATTACTTAAACAAGATATTTGTATGGTGCGAAAAGTGGCAGTCGACTCTTAATAACAAAGTGGTGATGTGATCCACATGTTAAAGAAATCAGCTAAATTGTAGTTACATGATGAATTATAGAAATCTAGAGGATGTAAATTCAACTAAATATTTAGGCACTACAATCATAAGTAGTTTAATCTGGTATCAACACATAGATAATGTTGTGGGGAAAACAAACCAAAGACTGCAATATATTGGCAGAACACTTAGAAAGTGCAACATGTCTACTAGACAGACAACCTACACTAAGCTAGTCTGCCCTCTTCTGGAGTACTACTGCGCAGTCTGGGAGCCGCATCAGATGGGTATGACGGAGGACTTCGAAAAGTTCGAAGAAGAAAAATTTAAATGGTTCAAATGGCTCTGAGCACTATGGGACTAAACTGCTGAGGTCATTAGTCCCCTAGAACTTAGAACTAGTTAAACCTAACTAACCTAAGGACACCACAAACATCCATGCCCGAGGCAGGATTCGAACCTGCGACCGTAGCGGTCTTGCGGTTCCAGACTGTAGCGCCTTTAACCGCACGGCCACTTCGGCCGGCTAGTTCGAAGAAGGGCAGCTCTTTTTGTATTATCTAAAAATAGAGGAGAGAGTATCACGGACATGATACGAGAATTCGGGTGGCAATCATTAAAATAAAGGCGTATTTGGCTGCATCAGGATCTTCTCGTGAAATTTGCGACAGCATCTTTCCCCTCCAATTGCGAAAATATTCAATTGACGCCAACCTAGATAGGAACAGATTATCACTATTACAAAGTAAGAGAAATCAGAGTTCAAACTGGGAGGAACACTTATAGTTAACACTGCCAAATTTAGAATCTTGCTACCCACACTGTGAGGGATTTATGCAAATAAATGAGTGCAAATCTTAATTCAGACCTTCGATGTTGATCAGTAACGTACACATCCATTTGTTATTTGAATTCATGGGGATGATCTTTGGTTTGTGGAGTGGTCAACAGCGCAGTCGTCAGTGTCTGTACCGAGTCCCAGTGTTTACACAGTCCAATTTTTACACAATTCACTGTAGGCACGGTCACGAATAATGATGATGATGATGATGATGAAATGATGAGGACAACACAGACACCCACTCCCTGCACACAGAAAATCCACAACCCGGTGAGGAATCGAACCCAGAATCCTGTGATCCAGAGGCAGCAACGCCAGCCACTACACCACGAGCTGCGGACTGTATGCATGGTATCTGCTCTTTCAGACATGTTGGAAAGAACACACACCATTCACCCATGTAACTGATTCGCCTCAATGGGTTGTGAGTCCACCACCTACACTGAGGATGCACAGTCACGTTCGACCTCCTACAGGAATCTCAAAGTAGTGAGCATGGAGGACACGAACAGGAACCACGGATAAACGGAGCTAGGTGGAAATATATTTCAGCTGGGATGTGTGCAGCGATAGTCCTCATCATTACCTTAAACACTGTGCAAATAGTGCAGTGGTTAACGCAATTGGCTAGTAACCAGGGGATCCTGGGTTCGAATCCCGGTCTGGCACACATGTTCCAAGCAACTTATGGTATAATTTTCTGAATAGGGTCTTGCATTATCCTGCTAGAGTATGCCATTTGGTATCCTGGTCATGAAGGCTATAGTGACAAGGTCTTCCATTCTGACTAGACACCGCCCAATATTCAGCCTCCCTTCAACTATTACCAAATCAGCCTCGTTTTTATTATGTTAGAGAATGAGTCGCTTTTGTTTTGCATGTTCGTAGTCTCGTTGCTGTGGCTTTACTTATCGATTGCCATTTTATATCTGTAGTCGACGTTGCTATTTTTGTTTACATATTGCCATTTTGTCATTAGAATATACTGAGTGGAGCTGTGGACACTAGAAAATGGAGTGCCAACTGGAGAAATCGGAACAATGACGATATATTCTTCTGTTTGGGTTCAGTAAACCGTGACAGCAGCCAGACTCGTAAGCGCCAATTATGGTGGTAATGTCATTGAACAGAGCACAGGAAGAAAATTGTTTTCTCGTTTCAAGGAGGATCGTTTTGACATTAGTACTCTCCACGTTCTGGATGACGCTTGGGTTTTGGTCGTAGTCGTTTAAATATATTAATCCACAATGATCCACGTGAGCATGTTCTAACTGTGTTCGTTAACTATCGTGCGACATTTGTATGCAACTGCGAAAATTCAAGAATCGGGTGTATGGGAGCAGCATGCTCTAAGCCTAAAAAATCAGCCTGTGGCCAAATGTGGGTCTCTGCTTGCTCGTCTTCAGTTGGTTCTTGGATAACGCCGACCATTCCTATATATCGTTACTACTGACGAGGAACTCTGTCTTTATGCCAGCATAAGGAAAAGAGAGGAATGACTGAACCCAAACGGTGCAGCAACTCCCCATACAAAGACCTGCGGCAATTCGCAAAAGATAGTTCTGGATCTAGTGGAACAGCGACGGTGTGGTGTACTACGAATTGCTTCCCGGAGGTGTGACCATCACTGCTGTAATCTGTTGTCGACCACTGCGACGTCTTGCAGACGCAGTCCAAGAGCGACGACCAGGAAGACAGCGTGATGTGACGCTACTCCACGAAAGCGCCCGCCCGCGTTCTGGTAGACTGACAAAAGGCGTTATACGGGGGGAGCTGGGCTGGGAAGCCATTCCGCACCCACCTTATTCACTTGACATTGTGCCATGAGATTTTCACTTTTTCCGCTGTTTATCGGACAACCTTCAAGGAACTCCCTTTCCGGATGAAAATGCGCTCCGAAAGTGGGCCGGTGAGTTGTTAGCCTCAGGGCCACGTGATTTCTACTTTTGTGGAATTAAAAAGCTATCCAAGCGGTGGCAGAATGTTGTAAATAGTAAAAGAGAATAGAGTATTGATGACATAAGGTTCTGTTATGTGTATCCGTCGTGTTTGTTAAACTTATGGAGAAACGCTCCGAACTTATGCACCAAATCAATAGTTATAGCTCACCCTACCACATACAGTCACGACATCCCTACTTAGTTTCGCTGTACAGTGCGACGACAGCACACCAAGCTGGCAGTAAGACACAGTTTTCAATACGATAGCACGTGAATGTAAATGGTATGGTTCGTATCAGTTTCTAACGCAGTATTCATTAGTATGTAAACAATAAACAGCAGTAATAACAAAAAGAAGGCACCACATCTGTCATCCTGTAGGTTTCCTAGAGGCCTAGAGTGGTATGAAATAGCACATTACTAAACACGTGATTTAAGGTTCTCTTGTAACCTGTGGACACTTAATAACGAATGTCGTATCCTTTTAGCAATAAACATGGCTAGTAAACAACAGAATCTATCTAATAAATGGAAGTTCTGCTGACTGCTCCAGTATAAGTATACGTAAAATATGAAACTGGTATGGCATGCATTGCTTACATTATTTAACATGCCAGATAAGCCACAACGACTGGTCTCCAAAGAAAACTAGCGTTGCCGCCTAAAGATCACAGGCTCCCTGGTTAGATTCCCGGCCGGACTGGGGAATATCTCTGCCTGGCGACTGAGTGTTTCTGTTGGCCTCATCATTTCATCATCATTCGTGAAAGTGGCTAGATTGATCTGTGTAAAGATTGGGACTCTTTATGGGCGCTGATGATCACGTAGTTGAGCTCACCACAAACCAAACATCATCATCATCAAAGGAAACTACACTGGTGTGAGAACACAACGTTAAAAATAATATAACTATTTGCAAATTTAAAAAAAAATCAATTGCACAATTATTGCTACATCATACCCTGATCACCCAGAACATTATGACCGCCTGGTGTGTCCACTTTTGGCACGGACAACAGCGGCGACGCGTTGTGGCATGGAAGCAACGAGGCCTAGGTAGCTGGCTGGAGGGAGCTGGCGCCACATCTGCACACCCGAGTCACCTGACCCCGAAAATTTCGGCGAGGGGGGGCGATGAGCTCTGACGCCACCTTCAGTCACATCTCAGATGTTTCCAGTTGGGTTCACGTCTGGCGAGTTTGGCGGGTGAGGCAGGGGGGAGGGGGAACAGCGCATCAATTGGAACTCACCACTGTGTTCCTCACACCCCTGGCCTTGTGACGTGTCTTGTTATGTTTTGTGAAAAATGCCACCGCTGTCGGGAAAACATGATCGTCATGAAGGGGTAAACACGGTTTGCAACCAGTGTACGATACTACTTGGCCATCATGGCGCCTCCTGTCACACCCAGATCCAAGCGGTGGCGATGACCGCTGTTCCTGGATGGCGCAGTTGTCAGCGTACCTGCCCAGCAAGTAGGAGCCGCTGGACCGAATCCTGGTCTGGCACAAGGTTTCAACTTACTCCGTTGATTTAAATCAGGGTCCACAGGCAACTAATGTCATTAATTCCTTCGTATGTTGATTCGTAACAGCTGCAGTTTCAAAATTACGTCTGTTCTTTTGGAGATATCCGAAAGAACAGTCGCCACATATACAGACTGTTCATTTTAACGGAAGGCATTGAAATATCTCGAGAACTAGAAAGATACTCATAATTCCAATTTGTTTGTCTCAGTGGGAGACATCCAACGATACGACACTCGACCCGCTACACCATCCTCTGCGTCCAAGTTTAACATCTGCAAAGGGAACCGCGTTTTTATTGCAGATTACATTTGTGTGGCCAAATCTACAGTCTTCTTTTTGCCACAGATGGCGCTGTAATCGGTGGACTAGAAATGGGTACAAAATCGTAAATTGCGACATGCTACTCAGTGGCCCCCGAATATCCAATGGCATATGTGACCCCAACTCCATGCTGCAATGCTATGACAGGCCAGCATTTCATAACTTCTAATAGGAAACCCCATTCGCAACGTTGTATTCTTCCGGCATATCGAACCGAGGACTACACGACATGCCACCATGGTCATGCAGTACACTATGACCAGAGCTCACGTATTATGCAGACGTAGAATAGACAGAGGCTCTCAACATTACAGCACACCTACCTATCAGTTGGAGAACAGACGTCCAAGTGGACGATGAATGTTGCTACCACAGAAGAAAGAATTTAAATGATCCTGATTTACGGAGAATATACGAAAAATGTTGAGGCTGCTGTTGCCTTGTATGCCGAGCGTTTTCCAGAGAAAGCTCACTCCCGTTCTTTCTTTTACAAGGTTGTAAACGATTTATGTCTGATGGCAGCGTGCAGATAGGCAAAAGGGAAAGAAGCAAACGTGTTACAACAGAAGCTAATGAAATAGCTGTACTAGCGGCAGTGCACCACAACCTACGCATAAGCGCCCAGAAATTACAAAGCAACTTTGGCGTGTATTGTCACAATAAAGCATCTTCATAATTATCATCCATACCTCGTGTCACTGTATCAAGAACCTCATGGCGCTTATTTCCATAACCGGGTAGTGTTTGGTCAGTGGGCTCATGAACAAATGCAAGCGACCCCCACGTTCTTTGCTGAGGTGCTATTTTTCGATGAGTCCACATTAACATGCCATGACAGCGTTAACTGGCATAACATGCATTATCGGAGTGTATACAGTACCACTGTTAAGGCAATTTGACCATCGACATTCTTGGTGGCTTAACGTATGTTATTGCACCATGGATAACAAACTCTTTAGTCCATACTTTCTACATTGCGTGTTGTACGGATGCAAATACTGCACATTATTTGAATAGGAACTGTCGGTGCTACTGCAGGATGTTTCCCTGTATCTTTGACAACATGTGAGGTTTCAGCATGACTGTTGCCCAGTGCATAATCCAGCTGAAGCACGGCAGGTACTACTCTGTGTTTACACTTGTCGGTAGATAGGCAGGGGTGGATCTATCAACTGGCCCGCTAGGTGGCTGGATTCGATGCCGCCGGATTTCCTTCTGCGGAGATATTTAAAAAATATGCTCCACCAGTAAGCGCCAACAGCCATGAGAAACTGTGTGCTGATGGCGTAGCGGTGAGCGCATCTGCCCGGTAAGTAGGAGGTCAAGGTTTGAAACCTGGTCTGGCACGAATTTCCAACTTTCCCCATTGACTTAAATGTATGCCCTCTGGCAGCTAATGTCATTAACTCCTTTGCGTCTTCTTTGTATCTGAGTTGACTTTAGTTTCCTAGAGCAACGGAAAAAGTTGTTTCTGCCCCGTACTCCTAGCCATATGGTTTTGTGGCGAAATAAACCATAGTACATTTCATCAACATACGGGATTCCCAGAAAGTAATGCACCGCATTTTTTTTCTCGGCTGGAAACAATGCTACAAATGCGAAACATTACCTACACTACTGGCCATTAAAATTGCCACACCAAGAAGAAATGCAGATGATAAACAGGTATTCATTGGACAAAAATATTATACTAGAACTGACATGTGGTTACATTTTCACGCAATTTGGGTGCATAGATCCTGAGAATTCACTACCCAGAACAACCACCTCTGTCTGTAATAACGGCCTTGATATGCCTGGGCATTGAGTCAAACAGAGCTTGGATGGCGTATACAGGTACAGCTGCCCATGCAGGTTCAACACGATACCACAGTTCATCAAGAGTAGTGACTGCCGTATTGTGGCGAGCCAGTTGCTTGGCCACCATTGACCAGACGTTTTCAATTGGTGAGAGATCTGGAGAATGTGCTGACCAGGGCAGCAATCGAGCATTTTCTGTATCCAGAAAGGCCCGTACAGAACCTGCAAGATGCGGTCGTGCATTATCCTGCTGAAATGTAGGGTTTAGCAGGGATCGAATGAAGGGTAGAGACACAGATCGTAACACATGTGATATGTAACGTCCACTGTGCAAAGTGCCGTCAATGCGAACAAGAGGTGACCGAGACGTGTAACCAATGGCACCCCATACCATATCGCAGGTGATACGCCAGTATGGCGATGACGAATACACGCTTCCAATGTGCGTTCACCGCGATGTCGCCAAACACCATCATGATGCTGTAAACAGAACCTGGATTCATCCGAAAAAATGACGTTCTGCCATTCGTGCAACCAGGTTAGTCGCTGAGTACACCATCGCAGGCGCTCCTGTCTGTGATGCAGCGTCAAGGGTATCCGCAGCCATGGTCTCCGAGCTGATAGTCCATGCTGCTGCAAACGTTGTCGAACTGTTCGTGCAGATGGTTGTTGACTTGCAAACGTCCCCATCTGTTGACTCAGGGATCCAGAAGTGGCTGCACGATCCGTTACAGCCATGCGGATAAGATGCCTGTCATCTCGACTGCTAGTGATACGAGGCCGTTGGGATCCAGCACGGCGTTCCGTATTACCCTCCTGAACCCATCGATTCCTTATTCTGCTAACAGTCATTGGATCTCGACCAACGCGAGAAGCAATGTCGCGATACGACAAACCGCAGTCGCGATAGGCTACAATCCGACCTTTATCAAAGTCGGAAACGTGATGGAACGCATTTTTCTTTCTTACACGAGGCATCACAACAACGTTTCACCAGGCAACGCCGGTCAACTGCTGTTTGTGTATGAGAAATCGGTTGGAAACTTTCCTCATGTCAGCACGTTGTAGGTGTCGCCACCGGCGCCAACCGTGTGTGAATGCTCTGAAAAGCTAATCATTTGCATATCACAGCATCTTCTTCCTGTCGGTTAAATTTCGCGTCTGTAGCACGTCATCTTAGTGGTGTAGCAATTTTAATGGCCATTGATGTATGTATTAGCGTAGTTGCAGAACAGTTTCAAAATGGGATCTGCAGGTGATGTACGTTACAAGCGACGTGCCGTCATTGAATTTGTCACCGCAGAGAAAGACACTGTGGGTAATATTCACAAACGCTTGTGTCAAGTCTATGGAGTATCTGCTGTCCACAGAAGTACAGCTAGCCGCTGGGCACGGGGGGTGAGGTCATCAGAAGGCAGTTCGGCGGAGCTCCACGATTTGCAGCGGCCGGGGGAGACTACCGACGGCTGTCGCACCTGACACGTTGAAGCGAGCTGATGTCGTCATTTGCGAGGACAGGCGCATTACGACTCGCCAGTTCGTTATATATTGATTATTCCTTGCTACTATAGCGTTATCTTGACGCTGTGAGAAAGGAGGACAGGCGCTCCAAGGCGCGGAAGCAGAGACGATGCAGAGGGCAGACGAAACTAGGAGAGATATTGTTACATGAAGTAAACCGTAAGGGGAGAGCCTTGCGAAAATGCAGACGCCTCCAGACGCGGTCCCAGGGCGCTAGTTACTCTTCAAGAAATTAACAAGTAACTTCATATGTCGTCCAGACGCTGTGGTTGGCTGCCACCGTAGAACTTTGTAACCAACAGGCACGTAGTAGCGTATGAAGCCAGCTTGATACCAGCCCTGAGAACAGCAACGTCAGTAGGCTCACAAGGGTTAGAAACAGAGCGAAAACGCCCAAAACTGCTGACCTAGCAGTCCCTACTCCGGGGAGCCCGAGGCGCGGGGCTAAATGACGTATAATGATGTTGCAAGTCTTACTTGGCAGAGCAGTTAGGTTTAGCTTTCAGCTGAACAATGTTGATACCAAATACAGACTTAGCTAGCGCAGCTGCATTAACATCCCCGCCTAACTAAACCATGATCGGCAGGCGCCTACAAGAGACCTGCGGGATTGGCTGGGTGGCTTTAAGTGCCCTCACACGACTCTTTAAAACCCCTAGATTCCGCATTTTGGCGGTGTTCTCAGTCAGACGATCTGGGCGCCGCATCCGCGTCCGTCAATTCCAGCCTCGGTCCAGCTCCGCGTAAGTCTGCTCTCTCTCTTGGAGTGGCTCGGTGAAGAGTGTCACATTCAGTATGTTTTGTTTTGCAACTAAGTTGTTGCCTTAAGGTGCTGATACTGTTTGTTACTGTGGTTAACCTCCACTCCTAGGACTCCTGCACTGGTTTGTGCTGTAACAGTGTTATTCCCGCTTTTTCTAACCCTAGAACTGGCCTCCAGTGTATTAGTTAGTCCTGTCTGGAATAAACAACTATTTCAAAACCCTGTTTGTCCAAGAGTTCCCTACCAAGTCTCACCACCTGCATTTCTAGTAAATGCCTGTACCAGTGTTGGCTCAGATAGAAGAAAACTATCAAAAGCCTTCACTGTGAGTTGTCCTTCTGCCTTCTGCTCTGTACTGCTCGGGAGCACAGACCGACCAGCAACCCCTTTTCTGCCTCTCCCACCTATACCAGGACACGACGAGGTGGCACAGCATCTGTCAATCAGCAAAGGAAGTGTGGATGCAATTATCCGCACTCGTGGATATTCAAAAGTGTGTCCAACATGGGTCCCGCGGAGTCTAACGGTGGATCAAAAATCGCACAGAAAAAACATTTCTCTCGATTTGTTGCAGCTGAGGGGGAGCCTTCCTGACCTGGATTGTGACAGGTTTTGAAAGCTGGATGCACCATTTTGAGCCCGAAACAAAACGACAGTCGATGGAATGGCGCCATTCCCACTACCCACAGAAGAAAAAATCCAAAGGAACTGCTTCCGCCAGTAAGGTCATGATCACCGTGTTCTAGGACTCTGACGGTGTGATTCTCATTGATGTGATGCCAAGAGGCGGTACCATTAATTCAGAAGCATGTATCGACACATTAACAAAACTCAAGACGCGCTTTCGCCGACTTCGGCGCCACAGCAACCCAGGAGATGTTTTGCTGCAACACGATGACGCTCGTCCCCACACAAGTCGGAGGACTGCCGAACACATTGCAGAACATTCTTGGACAGTGTCACCCCATCCGCCCTACAGTCCTGACCTAGCGCCCCCGGCCTTCCACTCGTTTGTGTCATTAAAGGATGCCATTCTTAGAAGGCATTTTGACGAGGATGAGGAGGTGATTCACACAGTGAAGCACTGGCTCCGCCACCAGGACAAGGACGGGTACCGACAGGGCATACACGCCCTTCTTTCGCTCTGGAAGGCAGGCCATAGAACGGGATGGAGGTTACGTGGAAAAGTAGGGTGTGTAGATAAAACACCATCAACAAAGAGTTGTTGAAAAAAAAATAGAGTGCATTACTTTGCGAGCAACCCTTTTCATTGATGAATCACAGCTACCTGACCTGATCATTTCTAACCTATTTCTTTACCCTGTTTAATTCTTTTTCTATATAAACTATCTGTACATTAAGGTGTGTTTGTACCTTATCTTGTCATTCAGGCAAACCTTGTCTCAAGGCTTGCTGTGTGTGTCCTAATTCCTCCTAACAGCTTGTGCTGGAGTGCTCTGTTCGGAATACACTTCGGTTATAGTTCGCTGCAGGGCTTTCTGTACTTCCGATTCAAATCCCTTCTGTAATTTTTTCGTCCTTTTTCTTTAAAAATTCATGTAATTTCTTTTCGTGACCAGTGGAGAGATCTACTCGGGTTACTACCTGTTGAATGGTGGATTTAAAAGTTTCTTGCTCTATTTGCAAAGTAGTAAGATTTTCAGTCAAGTTCTCTACAGTTTAAGAAATGCCTGTAATGATGTGTTTCAAACCTGTAATCTCACTTGTTATGGTTTCTAGCTCACAACACACTGCTCACGTGATTTTTTATCTGTTCATTAATTTGTGTGACCTGACTAGTCAAATCATCTCGTTGTTGTTTCGTACTTTTCCGTCTCTGATTCACAGCATCTCTCTAATTTTTTTTCTCCAGGAGTTGTTGCATAATAGGATCTGTTGCTACACTAACAGACTCAGCAGTATTCTCTCCTGTAGCTGGTGACATAATTTCAGTCGTCGTGTTTTCTAAATTTTCGTGGCGAATTCGTCTTCTTAATCTGATTAGACTCAGTTTCAGTATGTGAAGAAGCCATCATTCTAAATTGTTGATGGGTTATCATTGCATTACCGTACAATACTGTTGGCGAATCTATTAATAATCGTAACGCAGCTAACAGTTTACAGATGGTATTTCAGCGCCTCTCAGCATTAAAATACGTTTCTTTGCAAAACAAGTGCTAATCTACACTGTAAGTTGGGCGCCCCTAAGTATTATTACACGCAGTCTTGCGGCCTTCTTTACAGTATGTGTAACAGTTACATAATAATTTCAGATTTTGCAAAACCACTAAAATTTTCAAACAACAAGCTTCGAATAAATGGATGTTACTGCTATCACAGCTGGGACTGGTAGTACAGCTCAATGAGCATTGTTTACTGCCTTACCTCGTATTGTAGCCGTGAACAATGGTATCTTCACAAAAACTTATCAGTTATTATTTCTTTTTCTTTCGTGTATTTCTCCTTGATTTTATTGGAATTAATGAATT
Organism: Schistocerca serialis cubense; assembly: GCF_023864345.2. NCBI lineage: Eukaryota > Metazoa > Arthropoda > Insecta > Orthoptera > Acrididae > Schistocerca > Schistocerca serialis. Next base: position 57,745,589 of record NC_064648.1, on the reverse strand, counting down.
TCGACCTCTTTTGAAAATGGGTTTTTCACCCTTTTAAAACTCACAGATCGGTCTGACATTGCGCATACATGTCATTGGCATACATGAGAAAAGAAACAGACAATCATGCAACACCGATGGTTTGAAATAATATTACTCACGCCGTATAATAATTAACTATTTGCTAGTCCTACGAACACTCAGTCTGCACGAAATGCTATTTGTTTCGGGAGTAACTGGCTTGATTTTGTACTTTTGCATCTGTGCCAGGTTCGAGTATCTCAAGTGTGCCAGTATTGTTCTTACTAGCAAATACAACTTCGTAAATTGTAGGTTCTGAGTAACTGTTACAGTTCGTACCGATCGCAGTGGGACAGTCTTAATGGTGGCTAAACAGACATCGCGAGAGCTGGTTTTTCGCCTTCATACTCAACGCTCACTTTCACTGTCAAACCTGTCAATAACATACTACGGTGCATCAGTGGTACACAATAAAATAATGTTACACAAGGTTTGAAATAAGCTGAGTGATTATTCTCAGTTAGAGAAAGACTCGCGCCTTAACAGATCGCGACTAGGAGTGTGACTGAGCGAGGTGGCGCATTGCTTAGCACACTGGACGGTTCAACCCCGCGTCCGGCCATCCTGGTTTAGGTTTCCCGTGATTTCCCTAAATCGCTCCAGGCAAATGCCGGGATGGTTCCTTTGAAAGGGCACGCGCGACTTCCCTCCCCGTCCTTCCCTAATCCGATGAGACCGATGACCACGCAGTTAGGTGTCTTCCCCCAAACAACCAAACCCCAACCCCTTTGGAGTGTGAATGGTGAAGCGCGAAGAGACGAGTGAAGCATGCCCGACAAAAGTAGATATTGTTTACAACGATAACTTTTTAAACTGATTACTCCAGATTTTATGCATTGTGTACATGTGTATTTTCTTCCTCACATGTAACATATTTATTGTCAGACTATTATTTTTGCTCTAAAATAGATAGTTGTATTGAAACAAAGATACACAGAGGAAATCCCTAACACGATTCTGCAGTGCGTGTGTTATTCCTAATTACGATGCAAGGTTCCTTCGGACGTGTTTGCGTGTCTGAGGTCACGACCACTGCCGCGAGTACAGCCGGTATGAAATACAAGAAATGTATTCGCAGTTGGGAATCTGGACAACCGTCAGCTGTATAATCGACGGACTGGGCCTCGAACCCGTAGTTCCCGCTTATCGCCGTCGGCCGCCTCACAGTCTCGCTATGCGTGCACGGCTCCTGGCCAGACCCAAACCTCCACATGTCGTCAGCCCTGCGCCTGCACCCCGTACTCCTACATCCGTCACGTATGTTCCCGTACAGGTCAGACGCTGTACTTGAAAGTTGCTTGCCCGGCATGTATTTATTTATTTATCTCTTGTTCCGGTGATCCATGTTGTGACACTATCACAGAATATGGAACGTGTAAATTTTACAAGCTTTTGGCCAGAATTTATGGTAATGCACAAAACAAAAACAGTACACAGTAACTTAGGTCCCACTACAAAAAATACATTTTAGAGATAGATAGAGATTACAAAACAAAAACAGTAAACAGTAACTTAGGTCCCACTACAAAAAAATACATTTTAGAGATAGATAAAGATTACAAAATAATAAGTGTTACAGAGAAATAAATATTGTAAAATATATGTTGACAATAAAAATATTCGGTATTACAAATAGAAATTTGGGCATACATTTGTAATTTACAATACAAGAAATGTTAAACACTGTAGTTCAGGAACTCTTCTATTGTATAAAATCATCCTTGCAATAGGAACTGCCTTAAGGTTTTCTTAAACAAGAGATCATCATTTACCAAACACTTCATTCTTGAAGGGAGGGCATTAAAAATCTTACAGCCACTGAAATGAACTCCTTTCTGCACCATACTTAGATTTAGCTGTTCGTAGTGGATATCATGTTTCCTTCTAGTATTGTGACTGTGATATGCACTATTCAGCTTACAGATGGAATTTTCTTTCCTTATGAAGCACATCAAAGAAAATATATATTGCGCAGTGGATGTAAGTATTTCAAGCTACTCAAAAAGATTCCTGCATGTGTCTCTAGGATGGACTCCACACATGATCCTTATCGCTCTTTTTTGTACACACAGCCAGTGGCTGATTTCCCCAAAATATAATTCCAAATGCCATAATTGCATGAAAGTAACCATAATACGATGACTTCATGGTTTCCATATTTCTATAAGAAGAAACGATGCGCAGTGCGTATGCATGTCCGAAGGAACATTGTATCGTAAATCGGAACAACACAGGCAATGCAACATCGTATTTATGCACAGACACCGGGCAAGTGACCTTCAAGTAAAGTGGTTTCCCCGCCTGGGAAGATACGTAGCGGATGTATCGTGGAAGTTTGCGTCTCTCCGTGAGTCGTACTGTATTGGCCAACCGGTAAGACGACCGCCCGCGATGGGCGGGAAATCCAGGATCAAGTCCCGGTGCGGCATAACATTTCATTGTCGTCAGTCCATTAAACAGCTGATGGTTGTCCATATTCGCAAGTGTGATTACATTTCTTGTATATCCGTAATATGTCGATATAAATTGTCAAGTGATAACACGTTTCACAGCAGTGCGACGACTGTAGATGTTGCAGTGCGTTTTTCAAGTCATGTCACTGCAAATAAAATGTTCGGGCATCGACACCTGTCTCTGGAATCGTTATCAGTAATAAAAAATAAAGCCACTGACTGCCAGAGCTGGCACAGTGTTTCGTTTCGACGCGGTAGCAGCCTCTGGAAACTTCGAGAGAGGGCCGTCATGATGTACCTGTGTGGAACGGAATTGGGAAACTCGTTGCAAATCCAGACCCAAGGACGAACCAAGTTACGCCAGGTGGCACATGGAATGTAACAGACGCTCCCATCTCCGTACAAGCAAAAGATTTTTTTCCCTCCTGATGACGACGGCTGACCCAATTGCCGAAAGCTATAGTGTTGCATTTGGATTGTCACGGCTTGAAAATCGAGAAGACTTTTTTTCAGTTATGTCACCATGAAAAACTATGAGAACATACATTATGTGATCTAAACTATCCGGACACCTAGCTGAAAATGACTTACATGTTCGCGACGCCCTCCACCGCTAATGCTGGAATTGAATATGGTGTTGGCCTACCCTTAGCCTTAATGGCAGTTTCCACTGTCTCAGGCAAACGTTCAATCAGGTGCTGGTACGTTTCTTGGCGAATGGCAGCCCATTCTCCCCGGAATGCTGCACTGAGGAGAAGTATAGATGCCGGTCGGTGAGGCCTGTCACAAAGCCGGCGTTCCAAAACATCCCACAGGTGTTTTATAGGCTTCAGGTCAGAACCCTGTGCAGGCCAGTCAGTTACAGGGATGTTATTGTCGTGTAACCACTCCGCCACAGGCCGTGCATTATGAATAGGTGCTGGATCGTGTTGAAAGATGCAATCGCCATCCCCGAGCTGCTCCTCGACAGTGGGAAGCAAGAAGGAGCTTAAAACATCAATGTAGGCGTGTGCTGTGATAGTGCTACGCAAAACAACGAGGAGAAGGAAGTCCCCTCCATGAAAAACACGATCACACCATAACACCACCGCCTGAGAATTTTACTGTTGCCACTACGCACGCTGGCACTACGCACTGGGCATTCGCCAGACCCACATCCTGCCATCGGATCGCCACATTGCGTACCGTTATTCGTCACTCCACACAACTTTCTTCCATTGTTTTATCGTCAAAGTTTACGCTCCTTTCACCAAACGAGGCGCCGTTTGGTATTTACCGGCACAGTTTGTGGCTTATGAGCAGCCACTCGACCACCAAATCGGAGCTTTCTCACCTCCTGTCTAACTTTCATAGTACTTGCAGTAGATCCTGATGTAGTTTGGAATTCCTGTGTGATTGTCTGGATAGATGTGTGCCTATTACACATTACGACTCTCTTCAAGTGTCTGTAGTCTCTGTCAGTCAACAGACGAGGTCCTCCTGTACGCTTTTGTGCTGTGCCTGTCCCTTCACGTTTCCACATCGGAGACAGTGGACCTAGGGACGCTTAGGAGTGTGTAAATCTTGCCTACAGACGTACGAGACAAGTGACACCAATCAGCTGACCACGCTGGAAGTCCGTGAGTTCTGCGGAGCGCCCTAATCTGCTCTCTCATGATGTCTGATGACTAATGAGGTCGCTGATATGGAGTACCTGACAGTAGGTGGCAGCACGATGCACGTAATATGAAAAACGTATGTCCGGATACTTTTGATCACATAGTGTAGACTGCTCACTCAAAACATTATGACCACTACCTACCGTCTGGTCTTGTTGCAGCCACGTGACATGGCAAGAAAAAGGTGTGAGCAGAGGAGATACTGATGGGGGATCACCCTAGCGAAGGTATGGGTTGCAGATGCGGAAATCAACTGAGACAGCAGATTATTATTACACACACCCTGTAAACGAGTATCTCAAAACGGCGAAGCTCGCCGAATGTTCACAAGCTGTTGTCGTGAGCATCTACAGGAAAAGGTAGATGGACCATGAAACTGCGACTAGGCGGTAAATGGTTGGACGTCCAGGACTTTTTACAGAATGGGAGGGGGGGAGGGGAGGTAGGGTTTGCGGCACCTCTGCCTAAAGTGCACAATGCTGGTGCACATGTAAATGTTTTGGAGCACTTGTTCATCGTACATTGTTGAACATGGAGCTCAACACCAGATAACCACATGTTTTCACATGTTGACCTGACAACATCGTCAGTTACGATTGCAGTGGGCATGGGACTACCAGGATTCGACAGTCGATCAGTGGAAACGTGTCGGCTCTTTGGGTGAAACACATTTTTGCTACACTAGGTCGCTGGTCGTCTCCTCACTTTCGATGTGAACAGTGGCTGGCAACGTGCAGTATGATATCGATGCAGGCTGGTGGGAGCAGTATTATGCTTCCGTGGGACTTGCGGTAGTAATCGAAGACACACTGTGAACCGCTTGCACCCTTCATACTCGATGTCTTCCCCAGCGGCGATCTCATCTTCCAGCCATGTCTCAGAGCCAGAACCGTGCTACAGTCGTTTGATCGGCATTACAGTGAACTCACGTTGATGTCTCGGCGACCAAATTCGCCTGATGTAAATACCATGGAACCCGTCCGACTCACTATCGGGTGCCATCACCTGGAATTACATGATCTAAGCGCAGAGATCTAATGTCACATACCTCCAGAAACCTACCAACGAACTTTCAGACCCTTAAAAGCAGAATCGGTGATGTATTTCGTTCCAAAGATGGACAAACAAGCTATTAAGTAGGAGGTCATGATGTTTTGGCTCATCAGTGTAAGTGGGGCTGTGGTTGTAGGCTGATCAGAACAGCCCGCACGGAGTGCATGCACGTCACTACAGACGTTTCTGTCCCACAGGGTGATCGCCAACTATGTCATGTGGCGGGCAGCTGAGGCCCGGGTGAGGTTCATGACGAAGGAGATGCGCGAGCGCCAGCTCGACTACAACTACGCCCTGACCGGCAAGAGAGAGCGGCAACCCCGCTCGAGGGAGTGCGTCGAAATCGTCGCTACTGGGTGAGTTTGATACAACTGCATCAACACACGCAAGTACAGCTTTGCTTATTTTCTGGCACATGATAAACCCCTGTCGGTAGATCACCAAATTCGCAGCAACATTGGTTTTATTTACCTTCGTCGATACTGTTTCGTACCAGAGTTGCAGCTCCATGGTTTTATTTCTTGTTTTTGTTGATGTTTATGAATACTTGGTATCCGTCCTTTTAGACATGTCCAAAAGTACAGACGCCACGTGGAATCCTCATATGTGATACATGTTATGTAAATTGAAGGTGAATCATGAAGGGGGGGGGGGAGGGGAGAAAGGATAGCAAAGGGAAGGGACTATTTATGTCAGCTGCATCGAGACTTTATGCGGAATCAGCGGTGACAAGAGAAAATGTGCGACCAACCGGAATTGGAACCCGGGATCTGCTGCTTCCGTGGCAGTTGCATTAACCACAGCGCCATATGGACATTGTGCCTATCACAATTGTGTTGACTGTCTCGGAACACCAATTTGCCTACTCACATTCCCAGCCATCACCACTTGTCCACAGTCCCTGTCCACAACTTCCATGCTCGCTACTTTGAGATTCCCGCCAGAGACTGAATGTAATTATGCATCCACACTGAAGGTGGTGGATTCACTGCCCATCGAGTCGAATCAATCATATATGAATGCGTGGCGCCTTGTGTTTCGGTCTGACGTACATTTTCACTCGTTACCGCTGATTCTGCATAAAGTCCTTACGTGGCTGATATCAATAGCTCCTTTCCTTTCCTTTCCTTTCCTTTCCTTTCTACTCCTCCACCTTCAGTACATAACATGTTATTGTTATTGTGGTTTTTGTTATTGTTGTGATAGTGGTCTATAGTTCAGAGACAGCTTTGATGCTCCACACTGTGCTACCCATACTATACTGATCATCTATGCAAAACTTTTTCAGCCCCTTCTGAGCCTGCTTACTTTATCTGAGCCTTCGTCTGCCTTTCCAATATTTACTTTCCCTCACATTTCCCTCCATTACCAAACTGATGATTCCTTGATGCATCTGGAAGTATTCTCCCATCTGTGCACCACCTTTAGTCAGTTTGTGCCAAAAATTTCCTTTTTTCCTCAGTTTTATACAGTACTTCCTCATTAATTATTTGATGAATCCCCTGATCCTCAACATTTTTCTGTAGCAACACATTCCAAAAGGTTCTAATTTCTTATAGTCTCAATTGCACATTATCCATGTTTCCTTTATGTAGAAGGCTACACTCTAGGCAGAAATCTTCAGAAAAGATTTTCTACCTCTTGAACTTATATTTCTGTTTTCCAAAATGCTATTCATGCTATTGCCAGTCTGCACTTTACACTCTCTCTACTACAGCAATCATCAGTTACTTTCCTCCCTAAGTGGCAAAACTCGTCTACAGCTTTGTCACATTTTCTATATAATTCTCTGAGCATTTGATAGTTTGACTACTCTCCATGAACCTGTTTTACTTTTATTAATATTTATCTTACACTGATCAGTCAGAACATTTTGACCACCTACTTAATAGCTGGTATGTCCACCTTTGGCATGGGTAACAGCAGCAGTGCATCATGGCATGGAAGCAATGAGGTCTTGATAGGTCGCTGAAGGAAGTTAGCACCAAATCTGCACAACAAGTCACCTAATTCCCGTAAATGCTGGTTAGGCGGACGATGGCCTCTGACGCCAAATTCAGTGACATCCCAGATGTGTTCGATCGGATTCAAATTTGGTGTGTTGGGAAGCAGCACATCAGCTGAGAATTGCTACTGTTTTCCTCGATCCACTCTATCACAGTCCTTGCCTTGTGACCTGGTGATTTATCTTGTTGAAAAATGCCACTGCCGTTGGGAACCATGATCGCGACGAAGGGCTACATGTGGTCTGGCCAGTGTACGATGCCCTTTGGTTGTCACAGTGCCTTGAACGAGCCCCACTGGACCCATGGATGCCCACGTGAATGTTCCCCATAGTATAATAGAGCTACCACTAACTTGTCTCCGCCCATTAGTACAAGTGTCAAGGAGCTGTCCACTGGGAGCCGACAGATTCGCGCCCTTCAATCATCTTGATGAGGAAGGTATCGAGATTCATCAGTCCATACAATGCTCTGACACTGCGCCAACGTCCAGTGTCAACGGTCATAAGCCATTTCATTCGTAGTTATTGGTGTCATGATCTTAGCATTTGCTCAAAGCACTTGTTGTCGACTGTGGAGGCCCATTGTTACGTGTGTTCGGTGCACTCTGTGTTCAGACACAGTTATACTCTGCCCAGCATTAAAGTCTGACCTTGGTTGGGGCACAGTTCGCTACCTGTCTTGTTTTGCTAGTATACTTAGCCTATGATGTCCAACATCTATATAGGGAAGGGTGGCTGCACAACCCTACGATGTCTGCATGTACTTTCACCTTGGTTTCGCCATATATTGAAGGTATTCACCACAGTGCTCTGTGAAGATCCGACAAGGCGCGAAAATTCCAAAATGCTTGTGCCGAGCCCCTGGGCCATTAAAATCTGCCCTTCGTCAAATTCAGATAGATTGAATGTTTTCCCCATGCATTCTACACATGGACAACACGCTCACTGATAGTACATGCGTTGTGTGTATGTCTCACTAGCAGCCATTCCTCCCCAGGTGACACTGGTGTCGCCTGGACAGGCTTATATCCATTGTAGGCTGGTCATCATAATGTCCTGGCTGATCAGTGTATAACCACCATACATTCCATTCACATGGTCTTGTAAGTATTTTTCCATCTCTCATAGACTTACTGCATCAGTGTTCAACCAAGAAATTTTTGTTTCTTCTTGAGCTTTAATTTCCAAGTTTCTCCTTTGCTATCTCTATCAGTTGGTCAATGTACAGACTGAATAACATCATGGAGAGGCTAAAACCCTGACTCACTCCATTCTTAATTACTGCTTGTTTTTCACATCCTTCAAGTCCTAGAACAGAAATCTGATTCCTATACAAAATTCTGGGAGTTTTAATACAGCTGTATGCTGGGCATACATTTGTATTAAAATCCGCACCTATGTGTATGTTCCACTGTTGTTTCCTTGAATTCTTCGCGGGTTATGTTTGTGTGTGACATGTGGAGCGGTTAATATGAGCGACATATCTCATGTTCCAGCATGCCGCTGGCTGTGGGCTCCATCTATGTGCGCAGGTTCTTCGACAAGGAGGCCAAGAACGCGGCGCTCGAGATAGTGGACGACATCCGCCAGGAGTTCCTCCACATGCTGCAAGAGGTGGACTGGATGGATGAGGGCACCAAGTATGTCTCACCCTTAGTGTCTGCACAGAGCCCTAACTATTTTCGGCAGTATCCCACAAGAAAATTAAAATTGAAAGTCTTACTCCATGAAACATCACTTTCATATTTATCAACCTTTGTGAAGATGTTCATCACATAACAGGTATTAAATGATTTAGCTTTTAATTCCATTCCCTCATCAGTATTGCTATGATGTGTAACCACCAAATCATAAGTACTCTCTCTCGTTCACATTGGCATGGAAGGAAACAGCCTCACAATATTATCTAGAAGAATTTAATGCCCTGCTGAAAATATATGCTCTGTCAGTTCATGAAGGTCGCTGACTGGAGACTGGTGTGAAGATGTACGTCTTCCCATCACATCCCAGTTATGATTTATGGGTGACTTAGTCAGGGGGCCAGACAGGTCGATGAAGGATCCACACATTCTTCAAGATAGCTGTGAAGTAACTTGCTGAGTGGATTGTGGCATTTTCCTGCTGGTGTGTGAAATTTTGAATCCTGCTCATTAAGGGTATTATAATAGGACTTACCATTCTTGCTACATATTGTAGAATATTTAGCCTCCCTTTAGCTATTTCCAAATCAGTCTAGTTTTTATTAGGTTGGAGCATAAGCTTGTAGTGTGCTTGTTTTTCCTGTTCATGTTCATGTTCACTGTGCAGAGGAGTGGGCAGAGGTTCGGGGCATTCTCTTGCCAATGGGATGAGAAACTGCCCCTAAAGGCGAAAGAATCAGCAATGATCAGCTGCATGAGGGTGTAGAAGGCATTAGAAACCACTGCATTAAGCAGACACAACGTGTATCCACAGGACATGTGGCCTGTGATTGAAAAAGCGTCATGATGATCTCTCCATTGGTAAAAGATTCCGGAATAGTCCCCCATTCGGATCTCCAGGAGGGAACTGCCTAGGGGGAGGTGACCATGAGGAAAATATTGAATAATCAACGAAAGAATAACGTTCTATGACTCGGGGCATGGAATGTCAGAAACTTGAATGTGGCACAGAAACAAGGAAATCTGAAAAGTGAAATGCAAAGGCTCAGTCTATAATAGATGAGTGAAGTTAAATGGAAAGAAGACAAGGATTTCTGGTCAGATGAGTATAGGTGAATACGAACAGCAGCAGAAAATGGTATAACGGGAGCAGGATACGTTATGAATATGAAGGTAGGGCAGAGAGTGCATTACTGTGAACAGTTCAGTGATACAGTTGTTCTTATCACAATCTACAGCAAACCAATATCGGCAACGAAGTTGAGGTATAAATGCCGACGTCGAAAGCTGAAGATTAAAAGACACAGAAAGTACGGTAATACAATACGCAAGTACTTTAATACTCATGGGGGACTGGAATGCAGTTGTAAGGGAAGGACTAGAAGAAAATGTTACAGGAGAATATGGGCTTGGGTCAAGGAATGAGAGAGGAGAAAGACTAATTGAGTACTGTAATAAAATTCAGCTAGTAATTGCGATTAATCTGTTCAAGAATCACAAGAGGAGGAGGTATACTTGGAACAGGCAGGGTGATAGGGGAAGATTTCAGTTGGATTATGTCTTGCTCAGACAGAGATTCTGAAATCAGATACCTGGTGGTAAGGTGTACCCAGAAGCAGATACAGACTCAGATCACAATACATTACTGATGGAGAGTAGGCTGAAGTTCAAGACATTAGTCAGGAAGAATCAGTACGCAAAGAAGTGGGATACGGAAGTACTAAGGAATGACAAGATATGCTTGAAATTTTCTAAGGCTGTGGATACAACAATAAAGAATAGTCTAGTAGGCAGTACAGTTGAAGAGGAATGCACCTCTCTAAAAAGGGCTATCACAGAAGTTGGAAAGGAAAACATAGGTACAAAGAAGGTAACTGCGAAGAAACCATAGGTAACAGAAGAAGTACTTCAGCTGATTGATGAAATAAGGAAGTAGAAAAATGTTCAGGAATATTCAGGGATACAGAAATACAAGTCGCTCATGAATTTAATAAACAGGAAGTGCAGGGTATCTAAGGCGAAATAGCTGCATGAGAAATGTGAAGATATCGAAAAAGAAATGATAGTCGGAAGGACTGACTCAGCATGTGGGAAAGTCAAAACAGCCTTCGGTGAAACCACAAACAATTGAGGTAACATTAAGAGTGCAACTGGAATTCCATTGTTAAATGCAGAGGAGAGAGCGGGTGGATGGAAAGAGTACATTGAACGCCTCTATGTGGGGGAAGATTTGTCTGATGTGACAGAAGAAGAAACAGGAGTCGATTTAGAAGTGATAGGGGATCCAGTATTAGAATCAGAATTTAAGAGAGTCTTGGAGGGCTTAAGATCAAATAAGGCAGAAGGGATCGATAACATTCCATCACAATTTCTAAAATCATTGAGAGAAGTGGCAACAAAACGACTATTCACGTTGATGTGTAGAAGGTATGAGTCTGGCAACATACCGACTGAGCTTCGGAAAAATATCATTCACACAATCCTGAAGACTGCAAGAGCTGACGAGTTCGAGAAGTATCGCACAATCTGCTTAACAGCTCATGTACCCAGATTTGCTCATAAGATTAATATACCGAAGAATGGAAAAGAAAATTGAGGATGTGTGACGATCATTTTAGCTTCAGGAAAGGTACAGTCACCAGAAAGGCAATTCTGACGTTGCGATTGATAACGGAAGCAAGACTAAAGACAAATCAAGTCACGTTCATAGGATTTGTTGACCCAGAAAACGCGTTAGACAATGTAAAATAGTACAAAGTGTTCGAAATTGTGAGAAAAATGGTAAGCTGTAGGGAGAGACAGGTAATGAACAATACGTACAAGAACGAAGAGGGAATAATAAGAGTGGACGACCAAGAACGAAGCTCTCGGATTGAAAAGGGTGTAAGACAGGGATGTAGTCTTTCGCCCCTACTGTTCAAACTGTACATCGAAGCAGCAATAATGGAATTAAAAGAAGGGCTCTGGAGTGGAATTAAAATTCAAGGTGATAGGGCATCGATGAGACGATTTACTGATGACATTGCTGTCTTGAGTGAAATTGAAGAAGAATGGAATGGACAGTCTAATGAGTACAGAATGTGGACTGAGAGTAAATCGAAGAATGGAAAAAGTGATGAGAAATAGCAAAAATGAGAACAGCGAGAAACTTATCAGGATTGATGGTCACGAAGGAGATGAATTTAAGGAATTCTACTACCTAGGCAGTAAAATAACCAATGACGGTTGGAGTCAGGAGGACACCAAAAGCAGACTAGCAGTGGCAAAGAAGACACTCCTGGCCAAGAAAAGCCTATAGTATCAAACGTATTCCTTAATTTGCTGAAGAAACTTCTGAGAATGTACGTTTGGAGCATAACATTGTATGATAGTGAAACACGGACTGTGAGAAAACAGGAACAGGAAAGAACTGAAGCAATTTGCGATGTAGTGCTACAGACGAATTTTGAAAGTTAGGTGCACCAATGCGGTAAGGACTGAGGCATCAGAGAGGAAAGGATTATGTGAGAAACACTGACAAAAATGACAGGATGACAGGACATCTGTTAAGACATCAGGGACTGACTTCCATGATACTAGAAGGAGCGGTTGATGGTATAAACTGTAGAGGAAGACACACATTGGAATACATCCAGCAAATAACTAAGCACGTAGGTTGCAAGTGCTACTCTGAGATGAAGAGTTTGGCACAGGAGAGAAATTCATGATGGGCCACTTCAAACCAGTCAGTAGACTGATGACCCAAGTAAAAATGAGGGGGAGGTATGCGTTTATTTACCGACTGCCATTTTTTTGTAGTTCATTGTTGCTATTTGAGTTACAAATTGTCATTTTATCAGTTGGAAATAGTGAGTGGAGCTGTGGAACACAGAAAGTAGAGAACCAACTGGAGAAATCGGAACAGTTCTGACGTATTCTTGAGTTTGATTTCAACAGAGGGGTGACAGCAGCCAGGAACATACAGTATGTGCTTTGTATGGTCATAACGCTATTGGACATAGCGTGACAAGGAAACTGTTTTTTCTTTTTAAGAAGAATCATTTTGACATAAGTGACTCCACATTCAGAGAGACCTTCGTAGTTTGATGAAAATCCTGAGGTGAGAACTGGAAAATATGATGAACTGTTATCATTGGGCCATCATGCGACATTTGCATTCAATGGAGAAGTTTCAAAATCCAGGTGTATGGCTACATTGTGCTCTAAGGTAAAATCACAAAAATCAGAGGTTGGAATAACATGTATCTCTGCTTGCTTATCAACAATTGACTCGTGGACAACAGTAGAGGGGCAAGACACATTCTGAGCCATCTTGTGGGTTGATTACATCAGGAGTAGGTATGCACTCAGGGGCGAACTTATTGTTCTCCTTTGATTGACAGGTACATAACCTACTGTTCTGTTAGTGTTTACCATGTCATCACAATTAACCTATTGTTCCCTACCCCACCCCATTCCCCTCTCCCCTTAGGACGAGAGTGCCAGGCCATTTCGTTAGTGTGGGTTACCTACATCAGGGGTAGGTATGCACTCAGGGGCAATTCTATTGTTGTCCTTTGATTGACAGGTACTTAACCTATTGTTCCCCATTCATTGACACCTACTTAACCTATTGTTCTCCTTTGACTGACAGATACTTAACCTATTGTTCTGTTAAGTGCTTTTGCTGGCTGCTGGTGGCCGAACGGTTCTAGGCACTTCAGTCTGGAACCGCACAACCGCTACAGTCGCAGGTTCAAATCATGCATCGGGAATGGATGTGTGTGATGTCCTTAGGTTAGTTAGGTTTAAGTTGTTCTAAGTTCTAGGGCATGATGACCTCAGATGTTAAGTCCCATAGTGCTCAGAGCCATTTGAACCAAATTTTTGTTAAGTGTTTTTCCATGTCACCCCCATTTTCTTTTGACTGACAGGCACTTAACCTATTGGCCCCCTCCCCCCCTACCCCAAACACTCCCCCTCGCTGCTACAGGTACACTTTCAGGTATGAGTTATTGGAATAGGCCCCCTGCCCTTATTGTTATCAGTGATTGAATACTTAATTAAATTGATCAATTAGTTAACCTCTCCAGTGGGAAAGTGCCACACCCCACAGGTGAAAAGCTCAAATTCCATGAGGATAATGCAACCTCTACTAACCTAAGAAAATGGTGGGAATAAGGGCACCTCACCTAACCTAAGTCATCCGACTGCCACCTCTCCCTAGGAACTGGCTGGAAAAAGACTCAGTTGATCTATCATTTGGAGGGTATTCACTTGTAGTGTATAGAATATTGCTTAAACATTTTGGACATTATGTGGAATATTTTTTATTTAAACAATTTAATGGAGTCAAGGCATTGCATGGAATATGTGGAAGGATTTCATAGTGGGAAAATCAAGGGTATATTGTATATTTATATAAAAAAAATCAAATTGTGGGGTATGATTTCTCTTGCTATTTATTACCTAATGTCTGGAAAGATGAGGTCTTGTAAGAAGTAATTACATGGGACAAATATGATGAATAACCTAATGTTTGGCACTGTACTCTGGCTGTCTTAACATCTTTGGGCCTTTCTCAGCACTTAACCTATTGCCGGCTGGAGTGACCGAGCGGTTCTAGGCACTACAGTCTGGAGCCACATGACCGCTACGGTCGCAGGTTCGAATCCTGCCTCGGGCATGGATGTGTGTGATGTCCTTAGGTTAGCTAGGTTTAAGTAGTTCTAAGTTCTAGAGGAGTGATGACCTCAGCAGTTAAGTCCCATAGTGCTCAGAGCCATTTTAGCCACTTAACCTATTGTTCTGTTAAGTGGTTCTCCATGTCACACCTATTTCCTTAAAATATTCTACCGCCATTGGTACCAAATTTAGTAATTAGTTATGTCCTCCCACCATTTTCTGGTACACTTGTCGAATTTCACATCCTTTAGAACGCCATTTCTGGAGCATTCTTCTTTGCCACACACCCTCTTAAACTTTTGTACTGTGTTTTAAATAAAAATTATGGAAATTAACCTAGTGTTCGGCACTTAACCTGCTGTTCTGCTCCATGTCACTCACTCACGCTGTTCCTCCCATTCACTACTGTACAGCTAATACCACATTGATGTAAAAAATTTATGCAAATTAATTGAATTGGTATTCGTCGCATGTATGGGGTAGTATTTCTTAATTCGCAGAATCCTATTGGTCAGTGAAACCGATGAAATATAGCTTAGACAAAAGATTGCTAATAAAGCACACATCCTGCCACTCGACGCCGCCGCCGCCGCCGCCCCCACCGCAACCGCCGCCGTTACCACGAGCCACCGCCGGACGCAAGCCACCACGAGCCCTCACCGCTGCAGGTGAAAGTTGGGTCCATTGTCGTGTATACAGTTAGAATTCTTCCAGTATTATACTGACATCACAGAACCTCTCGGCTCGCTCACACTGGTCCCATTCGAGATGATGCATAGCTGTGGGGCGGTGGAGCACCGAGAGAGATGTTCCAATGCTTCCCAGAATATCACAGGGTGCATTGTTCCTCACGCAACATGAGAGACGCGTCAAACAGTTCTTAACTACACAGCGTGACTGGAGCAACACCACGAAGCCCACTCGGGTACACTGCTGTCCCACCAAGGACAGGAGCTTGAATATTAGAAAGTGAAAGAGACCTGCGACTCATCATTATATCACTGTGTACCCTACATAACGTCAAATACGGAAAGTCTCTTGCTCGGATACACTGCTCTCCCACCAAGGACAGGAGTTTCAATATTAGCGGGCGAAACCGATCTCCAACCTTGCCATATGTCACCGTGTACCCCGTTGATGTAGTAAACATACAATTTGTATCCTGTGCCAAACAAAATCATTCCTTTTACATTATTCATACATATACCGCAAATACGGGCAGTATGATATATATAATCCTCTCACCACTAGAATTTTACTGCAGCCAACGATCACAACTCATCCACCCCAACACACGACCAGAGCACCCACAGTGGACCAAAGTCGCTCTCAGAACTGTTCTACAAATTCGGGATCGTTTTCCCAGGGCACAAATACGTTACTGTTTCTACTTCGAACCTGCTTCCTTGCCTGCTCGCTTTTCTACACACATCTCCAGACTCAGCAACTACAGGAACACATGTATTTTTTCGCATGGTTTGCCATAACATTATACCATTATCGTGGTATTTCTCGATATGAAACTCTAGGCAGCATCCTAATGATCGCTAGCGCAACATAATTTCCAAGATATAGACTGTAAATTAGTTCTCTCAAATCCAAAACTTTAGCTACGTGGGGAGAGCTGTAAACCACTGACTAGCTAGAAATTTGTTATGTCCGTGAAGACATTTCCTCAGCAACTCGAAACAAATAGAGGAAACTGATATTTCCACTCTCGAATACTGATGTCAGTGATGTAGTAGATTCCAAATCATCCCCATAATTTACAAGGTCAGCTAAAGTGTTTCCCATATCTAGAGAACCGGCAAACGTGTCTTCAACATGCTAAATGGACACACCACAGTCGATCTTCTCTGAACCAAATAAAGGGGCTGAATATGCAGAAGCAGTCACCCGAACAAATTACATGGGCGGGAATAACGATCCAGCTCAAACGCACGTCCATATTCAATCATCTAAAATTTCCATGGAATCACGAAACGCTATCCAACATATACAAAGTATTAGTTCGCTATTCGGTCGTCTAGGGGACAACACAGTTAATTCTTCTACATCCCTACACTCCAACAGGCATCACCAGTCTGACAGCTCCTGCTGCTAAGAGGAAATGTGAATCACACCCGCACAGGTCACCGGCGGTGCAAGCCGAGCATGTACAGGTTGAATGTTTATCCTAAGAAATAGGTCACATATATATTTTATCCCTGTACTTACAACTAAATGTTACAATTGTGGGTCTCATTTGAACAACATTCGACAATGAGCGAAGTATCGGAAATACACTCTGTTGATGGCTGTGGCTCTGGAAATAGAAGTATCAGTTCCATTCTTATGAATCGACATACTCTTCCCATGCTATCACAGTACTCCACGTCAGATCCAAAATTTTCCTTACAACTGGACATAGTCATTTCCTTTACACATGTCGGAACACAAACACATACTTTATAAGCCTGATGCTCAAATGCGAACATATCACACACCCCTTACTACTAACTATAATAATTCGTCAATAACCGATCGCTGGCGATACAAAATAATACTGAGAGAAAATTAACCATGGGTTAAGTTGTACCACTGTGTCCTAGAAATAGAGACGCAATCAGCCACATATTAAAAAAGCTTGATCCCAACAACTACTGTATGTTACTGTTACAAGTGGTCATGCTTCTACAGGTGCACATAAGTATCCATGTTAAAAGGTACACTGGCTTTATAAATCGAGGTACGACATTACCTCTGAATGAGGTGGTTTTTCTAACTGGACAAATGCCAAGACGGTGGTCTCTGGAGTGTATGCTATCAGCATTCCAGTTACTCGAAGTCCGCAATGCAATCTCATTATAAAATCACTGAATTTTGAAAGTGATTCGCCTAAGGGACGTGTCATGTAAGTGGTATTTGCGACTCCCTCACCCCACCCCAGCTGGATATTTCTATAGTACATGTAATGTATTCTGACTCAATACTGTATCAGACATTCTAGGATATATCAACTGAATTATAGACCATGACTGATTGAGAAAGAATAAAAGCAGTAGTTGTAGATGATGTACTGATTGACGTCGTAAGTAAATGTATACAAGCTTTTTTCAGATCTCTAGTGTTACACTACCTGCTAGAAATGATGTCCATTATTTGGAATCAAGTCTTTCCATTCAACCACATACCTGTGTCAGATCACACCCACAGGTGAATCATATTTCTGGCACTCTCATATCTCGAACCGAGACACCACTCTGGAGTATGTTTGCTACAGTAAAATTCCAACGTCGTTTTAGTCACCCCCTATGCATCTTGCAATTGTTCCCATTTCTACAGCTTAACACATCTGATCGTTCCAATTTAAGACGTCCGTTTAGGACCTGAGACATACCTCATAGTCGTGGCAGACAAACAAATGAAAGGCAGTGTACAAAACGTGTTTGAAAACAATGTTTCAAACAAAAACACTGGGTCACAGGGTGCGCCTCTGTGAGTTACAGTATAGTCTGTGGGATAAGGTCATCATCCTACATTATGGGTGATGAAACCTTAAACTGACCTCAGCAATGAATCAAAATCTGCATATTTAATAGGATCATCCTGCAAAAGCAACAGTAGCAGTTTGACAGGTAAATTCGACGATGGACTGGATGTCATGTTAGGAATGCTAGGAGGAATTCCAGGCTGGGAAGCATCGTGACAACTCTCTCTCTGCGCCAGATCCACATCACAGCCAAGTGTCATCGTGTGCGCAATGGCGCTTAGGTGAGTTCTATATCTGATGAAGTTAGTGGAGCTTTTATAATTCGTTATTTTTCAATGTTGGATGGTCCAGAATAATGATGATAGCATGTTGGGCTGATGGATTTGAATGGACACAGATTTACTTCAAACTGTAGTATCTGTATCTAGTTTAAGATGTACCACATTAAATGCATTTCCACCGAATGGTTAAAACATGGTCCTGTTGCACTAACTCAGGTAGTTCTGTTTCTACATGGGTTGCAGAGGGTGGTGTATATGTCTTTCTCTGAATTCTGCTCAGTTCCGACTTAAACTGGAAATATCACATGTACTAAGCTGTAGAAATGGGAACAGTTGCAAGATGCGTACGGGGTGACTAAAACAACATTGGAATTTTACTGTAGCAAACATATTCGAGAACAATGTCCCGTTTTGAGATATGAGAGTGCCAGATATATGGTTCACCTGTGGGTGTGATCCGACGCAGGTGTGTGGGTGAATGGAAAGACTTGATGCCGAATAATGGACATCATTTCTAGCAGGTAGTGTAACACTAGATATCTGAAAAGCTTGTGTACATTTTTTTATGACTTCAATCAGCACATCATCTACTACTACTGCTTGTATTCCTTCTCAATCAGTCATTGCCTATAGCTCAGTAGATATATCGCAGAGCCCTGATATGGAATCGAGTCACAATACATTAAATGTACTATAGAAATATCTAGTTGGGGTTGGGTGAGGGGATCGCAAATACTGCTTACATACCATGTCCCTTACGCGAATCACTTTCAAAATTCACTGATCTTAGAACGAGGTTGCATTGTGGGCTTCGAGTAACTGGAGAGCTGGTCTATTAATATACACTCCAGTGATCACTGTCTTGGCATTTGTCTTGATAGAAAAAACCACATCATTCAGAGGTAATGTCGTACCTTGATTTATAAAGCTGCGAATTAAGAAAAACTACCCCATACATGTGAAGAATACCAATTTAATTAATTTGCGTAAATTTTTATATCAGTGTGGTGTTAGCAGTACAGTAGTGAATGGGAGGGAGGGCATGAGTGGGTGACATGGAGCACAACAGCAGGTTAAGTGCAGAACACTAGGTTAATTTGCATATTTTTACGTAAAACGCAGTATAATATTTTAAGGGGGTGTGTAGCAAAGAAGAATGCTCCAGAAATGGCGTTCTAAAGGATGTGAAATTCGACAAATGTACCAGGAAATGGTAGGAGGACATAACTAATTACTTAATTTGATATCAATGGCAGTAGAATATTTTAAGGAAATGGGTGTGACACAGAAAACCACTTAACAGCACAATAGTTTAAGCGCTGACAAAGGCCCAAACATTAGGTTAAGACACCGAGAGTACAGTGCCAAACATTTGGTTATGCATCATGTTTGCTGCATGTAATTACTTCTTACAAGACCTACGTGTTTCCAGACAGCAGGGAATGATGAGCAAGGGAAATCCAACCCCCACAAATTGACTTTCTTTTATAAATAAATAATATACTCTTGAATTTCCTGTTATGAGATCTTTCCTCTCCACCAATTTCCATATATTCCATACAATGCCTTGAATGTGCTAAGTTGTTTAAATAAACAATTTTCCACAAAATGTCTAAATTGTTTGACCAGTATTCCATACACTACAATCGAATACCCTCCAAATGATAAATCAACTGAGTCTTTTTGCCATCAATTCCTAGGAAGGGGTGGCGGTCTGATGAGTTAGATTAGAGGAGGTGCCCTTTCTTACCACCATGTTCTTAGGTTAGTAGAGGTTGCATTGTCCTGATGGAATTTGAACTTCCCGCCAGGGAGGCGTGGCGGGGGGGGGGGGGGAGGGGGAGTGTGGCCCTTTCCCACCAGAGAGGTTAACTAATTGAACAATTTTATTAAGTAGTCAATCATATTGATAAGTGTGAGAGAGGGCCTATTCTAATAACTCAGACCTGAAAGTGTACCTGTAGCTGTGAGGGAAACGGGGTTGTGGGGGAGATGGTGGGGTGGGCAGGGGGGTGGGGGTGGGGAGCAATAGGTTAAGTTTAAGTGGCTGTCAATCAAAAGGAAATGGGGGTGACATGGAAAAGCACTTAACAGAACAACAGGTTTAGTACCTGTCAATCAAAGGAGAACAGTAGGTTCGCCCCTGATGTAGGCAACCTGCGATAACAAAATGGTCAATCACTCCCTTCGTGAGAGAGGAATCGAGTCAGAGGGGTTGGGGGAACAATAGGTTAAGTGTGGTCATATGGAAAAGCACTTAACAGAGCAATATGTTACATACCTGTCAATCAAAGGAGAACAGGTTCGCTCCTGTGTGCATATCTACCCCTGATGTAGGCAACCCACAAGATGGCTCTGAATCTGTCTTGCCCCTCTACTGACAACACTGACCATTTCTGTCCTATATCATTTCTGGTGGTATGTAATTGTGTCTTTTTGGTAACATAAGCAAAAGAAGGGAATCACTGAGGTCAAACAATGTATAAAGGCCTGTGCGCATCCGTAAAAGATAGTGTTATGCATGTAGCAGAACAGCGACAGTGTGACGTACTACGAATTGCTTCTCTAAGATGTAAACTTCAGTGCTGCAATTTTTACTGTCAGCAACTGAGACATCTTGCAGACGCAGTCCAAGAACAACGACCAGGAAGAGTGCGTGAAGTAAGGCTATTCGAAGATAACAGTCGCCGGCTAATTGCTAGACTGACAAAAAACACTATAAAGGAATTGGGCTGGGAAGTCATTCAGCACGCACCTTATTCACCTGATCTTGCGACCTCAGATTTTCACATTTTCCGCTCTCTTTCGAGCTATCATCAAGGAACTTTCTTTCTGGATGAAAATGAACTCCAAACATAGCTCGACAACGTGTTCGTCTTGAGACGTGATTTCTACAGTCGCGGAATCGAAACGATAACGCAACGTCGTCAGAGTGTAAATAGTGAAGGAGAATAAATTATCGATGGCTAAAGTCTCTGTTACGTGTATCTGCAGTACTTATGGAAAAACGCTATGAACTCATGCACCAATACAATATATCCAACGAGCTCAAGACACCATGCTTCCAGGAGTTTGAGTGGTACGGGTCTAGAGAGTGGCTGCTTCTCATAATATTGCACCAGGTCATACATAGACACGTTGGCTTCGACCTGACCGCCACTGTCAGAAGCGAGTGTAATTTCAGAAGTGGCCTACAGCAAATAAAAAGTAAATGACGTGATTTAAAAATGAAATAAGAAAGTATGTTAAACTTCTAGAAGCGAATCTGAGAAGTACAGCGAGGTACAACTCTCTCTCGTACTGAAAATAAGCTCGCACAAGGATAAAATTTTGATCCACACATCCTGCTGGTATGCAAATAGCAGAAGTATCAGTTTGGAACCATTAGATCAAGGCATTCATCACATAAACCTTTCCAGTTTCAGGAATGTAGTTCTTAATTAAGCAATTAGGTTTTAATTTTTTTCGAAATTTGGTCTTATGTTTTGCGAATTTGGGTTCTGTTTTCCGCCAATTTCGGAGATATTTTTGCTGAATTCTGTTTTTTTTTTTTTTTTTTTTTTTTTTTTTTTTTTTTTATAAAGTAGATGTCATTTATTGCCACTTTTAGTATTGCTGAACAATTCAATAATGCGTTGTCTACTTCTGGTTCTTATGCAACCAGATATTCGGTGTAGCACTGATAGGTTGAGTTGTTGGATGTCGTCCTGAGGGATATTGTGCGAAATTCTGTCCAACTGGCCGGACAACACGGAGTGATGGTCTGGTGTGTCATTTCTTTTCGTAGCAGGACTGCTTTGATTATCATCCACGTCGCCCTTACAGCTCAGCGGTATTTCGACTGTTTCTGTCCCCCGTAATGTTCCTCTTCATGGCAAGCCATCCTGGGCTTACATTTCAGCCAATAATTCGTTTCCTGCTCATGACGAGAGTTTCTACTGCTAATCTTCGTACATGCCAAACCATACCTTGGCCAGGAAGGTCGCCGGATCTATCCCAACTGATAACACTTGGACCATTACGTGTAGGCTCCTCCAGCCAGGTTTTAACGATCTGACGCACCAACTGGACAGAATTTCACACGAAATCCCTCAGGAGGACATCCAACAACTCAATCAATCAGCGCTAATCCGAATAACTGGTTGCATAAAAGCCAGAGCTAGACTGACGCATTATTGAACTCCTCAGTTTATGATACTCTCTTGAATAAATTATCTCGTTTTTTTTTAATACATTTCCTTGTCTGTACATGTACAGAACGTCTACCAATTCCATCCTGTTTGGATAACTCCTTCATGGTGCGTCATTTTCTTTTTTTACTCACAGACTGTACATCTCTAATAGGAACGACAGGGATAAGTTAAGAGAAATCAGGGTTCGTACAAAAACATTCAGTTTCCTCTTACTCCATTTGACAGGAAAACAGGAAAGTGGTGACTAGAAGTCGTACATGGTACCCTCCACCATGCACTGTATTACAGACTGCTTAGTATGTATGCAGATGAAGGTAAGTCGATAAGGTCCATTTTCCCCCTTTCTGAAATGATTTATTTCTTCATTTCTGATGTCACCTACTCGTCCAGAGATCTAACAGATCCTGACAGTTTTCACTGATTGGCTATAACAGAACATAATGGAGCCACTGCCAGCCACAGTACAGGTGCCGACGTGCTGTCCCCCTGGAAGATGACAGGCTCCCACATCATGAAGAAGGTACTGCGATTCATCAGTCCGTGTAATGTTCTGCCACTGTGCCAATGCCCAGTGCCTATGCTCACATGTCCATTCCAGTCATAGTTCCCAATGTCGTGATGTCAAATTTAAACGTGCTGGAGTCGTCGGCTGCTGGGCGCACTCTGTGTTCAGGCGCACTTGTGCTTTTCCGAGCATCTAAGACTGATGGTTATTTCTGCCACAGTTCCCCTACACAGTTCCTACGATGTCCAACGTCTGTAATGAGACGTGTCTGCGAAATGGCTTCACCTTGGTTTCGCCATCTGTGGAAGACGCTCACCACACCATTTCTCGAACTCCATACAAGTAATGTAGTTTCCGAAATGCTCATCTCGAGCCTCTGGGCCATCACAGTCTACCCTTGGTCACACTCAGATAGATCGTGCACCTTTCCCATTCTACACACGTACAGCACACTCACTGATACTACATGCACCATGTGTGTGTCTGACTAGCAGTCATTCCTCGCCAGTTGACACTCCTGGATTTATATTGATAGTAGGTCGGTGGTCATACTGTTCTTGCTGATCAGTGTATAATATAATGTGGTGTGATTCAATGTTTAGGAAGAAGGTGCTAGAGAAGACCAAGTCCATGGTCGCCCACATCGCCTATCCTGATGAGTTGCTGGATGACAGCAAGCTGGACCACTTCTATGAGAAGGTAAGTCATGACAAATCAATATGTAAACATATGCATTGCCTGTAAGTGGAACCTCAGTATTGTCTACACATCTTGTTTGTTCAGCAATGCTTGTTTTATTCTGATCTCTCTGTACCAGCTGACAATTATCTTTCGGCATAACGATGTTTATATACAAAATTAAACTTCCTGGCAGATTAAAACTGTGTGCCAGACCGAGACTCGACCTTGGGACCTTTGCCTTTCGTGGGCAAGTGCTCTACCAACTGAGCTACCCAAGCACGACTCACACCCCGTCCTCACAGCTTTACTGCTCCCAGTACCTCGTCTTCTAAGGTTTCATATCAGCACACACTCCGCTGCAGAGTGAAAATCTCATTCTGGAAACATCCCCCTGGCTGTGGCTAGGCCTTGTCTCCACAATATCATTTCTTTCAGGAGTGTTAGTTCTGCAAGGTTCGCAGGAGAGCTTCTGTAAAGTTTGGAAGGTAGGAGACGAGGTACTGGCAGAAGTAACGCTGTGAGGAGGGGGCGTGAGTCGTGTTTGGGTAGCTCAGTTGGTAGAGCACTTGCCCGCGAAAGGCAAAGGTCCCCAACTCGAGTCTCAGTCCGGCACACAGTTTTAATCTGCCAGGAAGTTTCGTATCAGCACACACTCCGCTGCAGAATAAAAATCTCATTCTGAAATACAAAATTGTTTGAATAAAACGTCCTTGCTACAGCAATAAATAAAAAACTTTCCTGCTTCATGTTTAAAATATTACACACATGCCTGCTTGGCGGCTGTGACTGTTTATAATAATAAAGCACAGTGCCCAGTTAGGACTTTTTTGGATTTCCCGACATCTTAGCTTAGGACAAATGAGCCATCTTTCACTGCGATGTCATAAGAATGGCCCTTGGTAGAGGATGAGATGGAGAAAATTCTGTGATTGTCCCAGAACTGACCTTGGGGTGGAAAAGGGCTGGGATGACCTTGATCTGGTGGGGAAGGATAAGTGGAGGGGGCGAATCCTTTGTATGTTTCACGACTAATAGACACCCACTACTGATGTTCAGTCATGCATGAAGGCTCTTCTGCACCCCATATTCGAGTCTTGTAGAGGTTAACCTTTTGATTCTGTGGAAGACTGCATCACTAAAACGTAGATGTGCAAAAAGATTTTCTTTCGCCATAGCTCCATCGTTGTACATCTGAAATAGCGTTGAACTCCTATTTTAATTATGTAAAGATTCATTTTAAGCTTCGTTTTACGGATACGCCAAGTACTTGATGTTGCATTTCTTTCTCCCTACTGGCTCCATGCATCATTTTCATGGACTGGGTTAGAACGAAAGGCGAATCCTCCCAAGGTTTTTGCTGATACATATGACTGTCTAGTTCTTTTTGCTTTGCTCAAACATCTTGTTTCTTGAAATTGCCGAGTTTTCCTGCGAATGCTGTTGGCGTTTGGAGGTGCTGACAAAATCTTCTCTACACTGTGTCACCATATCGACAGTTGAAAAAACTCTTAATACACAGAATTCCTTGTGTTAATGACCCACCATATTTACTTACAACAACAAATTTTTCACTTGTGCCACACCACACTTATGTGGGTTTCTGATTCACTGTACATGGGCAATGATCGAAACTTTAAAATATCTTTCACATTCTCTGTAATTGGTACCGATATATCCCAAGCAGATATATATGTTTGCACTACTCTCTTTCAGCTGACCTGTAAATGTGTAGTGATAACTGTTTATGATGTATGCAAAGGGTGTCATGGGCATGGAGTATACATGGGGGATGTGACTGACACTTCAGAATGTCAATTGATTGGGGCCGGCTGCCAGCCAATCATAGATGTTTCTTAGGCGCCATGTTCTCGCAATGTAGCTTATTTTGTGCATTCTACCACGCATAAAAAATTGTAGAACTCCAAAGGGTGGCAGCACAGTCGTGTTAACAGATAGGGGAGGCTTCGACAGCTTAAATTCTGGTATTATTGCAGGTGGAGCGCCGACACACACTACACATTTGTGTGATAATGTCTGGTATGTTAGAGTAGTTAACACCGACCTGTATTTAGTGCACGAAAGTGGGTTTACCAAACTTGATTATTAACTCTTTCACTGACAAAGTGAATATTCCATAATTTGAATCGAGAATAGCTGATACACGAGAAAATTGCAGCGAAGCAGCTGGCTTTCATACATATTATAACAGTGTATGTATACATGTATGTACATAAGTATGTATGCGTATATGTACACTTATATCGTTGTACAATACATAGTTAGGAAATATGACGTCATAAGCACTGATCTGCATGAGAACGAAACTGCAGGGTGAATGTCACTAAATATACCATTTAAACATGCGTAAAAATATGTGTGACATGCACATATGCAGGCTACACCAAGGATAAAAAGCTTCTAAGTCCTTGCATCAGTTTGAAGCAAACTTGATGCACATATCATTATCTGGAAAGGATTACTGTGGAGCTAGTAAACAACAATCTCCTATTGGTATGGGGATGATAACATCGAAAGAGAAGGGTGAGGAAGAGAGGGACAAACAAAGAGAGGGAAAGAGGAGATGGACACAGATAGGGGGAAAAGGAGATGGAAAGACAGAGGAGAAATTGACATAAAACAAAGATTACAATATGGGCTAAGAAGGGGAGAGGATGAGATGAAAGGAGAAAGATGAGAGGAGGAGATGGACAGTGTGATGGAGGAAGAGGAGATGAATTAGAGGGGGAGTAGGTGATGGACATAGGGGTAAGGATCAGTTGAACAGAAGGGCTGGAGGAGATGGATACAGACAGGGGGATGAGCAGATAGAGAGAGAGAGAAAGGCAGGACATGGACAGAAAGTGGAGGTGTAGGAGATGAACAGAGAGAGGGGAATACAGGAGATGGGCAGAGAGAGGGCAGAAGGGCATGGACAGAAAGTGGGGGTGTAGGAGATAAAGAGAGGATAGGCGGAGATGGACAGAGAAAGGGGGACGTAGGAGATGGACAGAAAGAGTGGCATGAGAACATGGACAGAAAAGGGGGTGTAGGAGATAAAGAGAGGAGAGGAGGAGATGGACAGAGAAATTGGGAAGTAGGAGATGGACAGAAAGAGGGGCAGGACGACGTGGACAGAAACTGGGAAGGGAGCAGATGAACAGGTAGAGGAGATAAGAGGAGATGGACAGAGAAATGGGGTAGGAGATTGGCAGAGAGAGCGGCAGGAGGGCATGGACAGAAAGAGAGGGTGTAGGAGATGAACAGGAAGAGCGGAGAGGAGGAGCTGGACAGAGAAAGGGGCAAGCAGGAGATGGTTGAAGTGTGGTATAAATTCATACTGGAGCAATGTCAGCTACTCAGCTTGTCACTTAATAGAGAGAAGCCTTCTAGTCCAGATACGATGTCAGTTAGGTTCCTTTCAAATTACAAAAACTCATACTTAACAATCATGTACAACTGCTCACTCAGTCAAAGAACTGTCCCTAAAAACTGGAAAGTGGCCCAGGTCACACCAGTACTGAAGAAAGCATGTAGGAGTAATCCGCTGAATTATAGACTCATATCACTGACATCTATTTTCAGTAGGAATTTGGAACGTATACTCTATTCGAACATTATGAATTACATCAGAGAAAACGATGACTTGACAAATAGTATTAATGCAGAAAAGATCGTTCTTGTCCTAGACAACTACCTCTTTATTAGCATGACGTAATGAGTGCTATCGACTCAAGATCTCAAGTTTATTCCATAGTTCTGCATTTCCAGAAGGCTTTTCAAACCATTCCGCAGAAGGGACATCTAATCAGATTGCATGCCTATAAACTACCATCTCAGTTATATGGCTGGATTCGTCATTTCCTATGAGACAGCTCACAGTTCACAGTAACTGATGGAATGGTGTCGTGTAAAACTGAAGTCGTATCTGGTGTTCCCAAGACAGTGCTATACGCCATCTGCAGATCCTGATCCATATATAAGGATTAGGAGACAAACAAAGCAGCCATTTTTTAGACATCATTCTTCTGACTGATTTGATGCGGCTCGCCTCGAATTGATCTCTTGTGCCAAGCTCTTCATCCCAGAGTAGCACTTGCAACCTAAGTTTTCAATCATTTGCTGCATGTTTTCCAAGTGTTTACCCTCTGAATCTCCCTCTAGTACCAGATGTCCCATCATCTTCTCCCGTCCTCCTGTCGGTGTTTTGCATATATTCCACCCATTCTGCGGAGAACCTCCCCATTCATTACCCTGTGAATCTACCTAATTTTCGACACCTCAAATGCTTTTGTTCTTTTCTGTTCCGGTTTTTCCACAGCCAATGTTTCACTACCGATCTTTCACTATCATACAATGCTGTAATTTGAACGTGCATTCTCAGAAATTACTTTCTCAAATTAAGATCTGTGTTTGATATTAGTGGACCTATCTTGCCCATGAATGCCCTTTCTGTCAGTGATAGTCAGCTTTTTATGTCCTCTGTCAATCATTGTTCATTTTGCTGCCTAGGTACCAGAAATCCTTAACTTCATTTACTTCGCAATCGACAATTCTAATGTTAAGTTTCTCACTGTTCTCATTTATGTTAATACTCATGACCTTCACCTTTCTTCGGTTTACTCTCAGTCCATATCCTGTACTAGTTAGACTGTTCATTCCATTCAGCACATCCTGTGATTCTTCTTCATTTCCACTCAGGACAGCAATGTTGTCAGCGAATGTTATCATTGATATCGTTTCACTTTTAATTTTAATTCAACCCTTGAGTCTCACTTTTATTTCCGTAGTTGTTCCTTCGATACATAGATTGAACTGTAGAGTCGAAAGACTACATCCCTCTCTTACACACATTTTCTACATCTACATACATAGTCCGCATGCAGTCGTACAGTGCGTGATGGAGGGTATCCTGTAGCACTATTAGTCACTTCCTTTGCTGTTTCAAAAAATCGCAAACAGAGCGAGGGAAAAACGACTGTCTGTGCGCCTCCATGCTGGCTCTAATCTCTTAAATCTTCCTGGTCCTTATGCGGAATGTACGTTAGTAGCAGTGGGATCGGTCTGCAGTGAGTTTCAAATGCCGGTCGTCTAAATTTTATCAGTGCCACTCCTTTAAATTTTCTCAGTAGTGTTCCTGGGAAAGAACGTCTCCTTCCCTCCAAGGATCTCATTTGAGTTCCCGAAGCATTTCCATAATACTTGCATGTTGTTCGGACATAACTGTTAAAAGTCTAGCAGCCCGCCTGTGAATTGCTTCGAGTTCTTCCTTTAAGCCAATGTGGTGCGGATCCTGAATGCTCTGCGAGTACTGAAGAATGGCTCGCACTCTTGTTCTATATGCCAGTTATTTTACAGATTAACCACGTTTTCCTAAAATTCTCCCAAAAAAATAAGTCGAGCATTTGTCTTTCATACTACAATCCTTACTAGCTTGTTCCACCTCACATCGCTTAGCAACGTTGCGCCTAGATATTTAATAGATGTGACTGTGTGACTGTGTCAAGCGTGACACTACTAATGCTGTATCCGAACATCAAGGGATTGTTTTTTGTACTCATCCACACTAACTTACATTTTCCTACGTTTAGAGTTAGCTTCCATTCATCGCACCAACTAGAAATTTTGCGTAAGTCATCTTGTATCCTAGAAACATGGAATTTCCCTCTTGCTCTTCAGTGGTTTTCAGGACCTCATGCGAGAAAAGGGCAAAGTGAGCTTTGCACGAGTGATGCTTTCTGAAACCGTATTGATTCGTGGAGAGAAGCTTTCCCATCTCAATAAAATTTATTATTTTCGAACTAAGAATATATTCAAGAATTGTGCAGCAGACTAACGTTAGGGACAGTGGTCTGTAATTTTACTGATCCGTTCCTTAAGCTGTCTTGTATACAGGAGTAACGTCCGCTTTTCACCAGTCGCTTGGGACTTTGCCGTGGCGATGACTTGCCATTGCCGTAGAGAACTCACGGTATAACCGAAGTGGTATTCCATCCGGACCTGGCAACTTATTTGCCTTCAACTGTTTCAGTTGTTTCTCTGCGGCAGGGATGCGAATTGCTATGTCCTTCGTACGGCAGTCCGATGGTCAACCGACGGTATGATTTACGATTCTCCTGCGTGAATGGCTTCTTAAACTCGATGTTTAAAACTTCGGAATTCCCTTAGCTGTCTTCAACTGCCACAGAAGACTCGTGAACGAGAGACAGCAAGGATGCATCAGGACAGCTTAGCAACTTCACATAGAGCCACAATTTTCTCAAGTTCTCGGCAAGATCGTTTGCTACGACATGAAGCTGATAGTTGTTGCATACTTCGCGCATTGCTTATATGGACGCACTAATTTCTGCTAACTCTTACCTGTCGTCATTTGTGTGTTCTCTTTCGAATCTAGTGTGCAAGTACTCTTTCAGAATTTCCTGAATTTCGTTGTCAGACCACAGAGGTCTTTTCCATCTTTAATCCACTAACTAGGCACATATTTCTCCAGAACACGATTTACAATCCGCCTAAACATTGCTTTTAAATCCTCTTCGTGTACTCAAACTGGAAATAAATGATGTCAGCTCTTTCCCTAAGTGGGACGTTAGCGACTTCTTGTCCGCTCTGTCTAGCAGAAATACTCTCCCGTAGCCTTCTCGGTTGACTTATTAACCTTAGTAACGGTAGTTGCTATAACGAGGTCATGATCACTGTACTGACACCGTCTACGGTCAGGTCTCTTTGTGGCTACCAAGGTCTAAGATATCTCCATTGTGTGTGGGCTGTCAAACTAGTTGCTCAAGACAGTTTTCGGAAAACGTGTTCAAAAGCACTTTTGCACGTATGTCTTCCTGTAACCCTGTGCAGTGAATCCGCAGACGTCCCACTCTATACTCGGTTGGCTAAAGTCCCCTCCAACTATCATTGCATGATCTGGGTATTTTCGCGCTACTGACCGTCGACTTTCTGTGAATTATCCTAGAACTGTCACAGCGGAATCAGGTGGTTGGTAAAAACATCCAATAATTCACTAGATTTCGGTTAGGTCACCAGGTAACTACACTGTCACATTCAGATTCGACCTCAATAACCTTTTTGTCAACTACAATGAACACTCCGCTACCCCCCCCCCCCCCCCCCCCCCAAATCTATGGTGTCTAATTCGTCTTTTCAAAATAAATTCCATGAATTGCTTGTGCGAGTATCAGCCTTCCAGTCCTATTGGTCCCTCTTGGTTCTTGTGCATATGGACTTTCCCTATAGCTTACCCCTCTTTCTCTCCACATTTCGTATATGTTACACCGTTTCATATTGTAGGACGCTTCTTCCAGATCGACAAATCCTATGAATTTGATTTTTTTCAGTTTTTCTTCCGTTATCAGCCGTAATGTCAGAACTGACTCTCTGCTGCGAGTTGATGATCATCTAACAGATTCTCATTTTCATTTTCCCTTCATCTTGTCGGTAACTGGGATGCATGAGCTGTCAAGTTAACTGTTCGATAATTCTCGCACCTGTCGGCCCTTGCTATCCTCGCAGTTGTGTGGATGATGTTTTTCGAATGTCTGATGGTATATCGCCAGTCTCAGCACACCAACGTAAATAGTCGTTTTGATGCCATTTCACCCGATGATTTTAGAAATTCCGATCGAGAATTATCTATTTCTTCTGCGTTATTTGCTCTTAAGTCCTAAAAAGAACTTTTAGAATCTGATTCTAATGCTTGAACACCTTCCTCTTCCCTATCGACTCCTGTTTCGTCTTCTATGACGTCATCAGACAAGTCTTCCCCCTCATAGAGGCTTTCAGCGTACTCTTTCCTCCTATCCGTTCTTTACTCTGCATTTAAAAGTGTAGTTGTCATTGCGCCCTTAGTATTACCGTTCTTGCTTTTATCACCTTAAGCTGTGTTGATTTTTCTGTATCCTCAGTCAGGCCTTCCGACAATCATATATTTTTCGATCTCTTCATATTTTCCATGTGGCCATTTCGTCTTATCTTCCCTGCACTTCGTACATGAGTTCTATTTCTATATTTCTGAATTTCGCTGAACGTTTTTGTTACTCCTTCTTTCAACGATGAACTGAGGTATTTCTTCCGTTACCCATGGTTTCTTCACAGTGACCTTCCTTCTATCCACGTTTTTTTTCTTTTGAACTTGTGTGATTGCCCTTTTTAGAAATGTCCATTCCTCTTCAACTAAAATGCCTACAGGGCTGTTTATTGTCGCCTCAGAGAAGTTCCAGCGTGTCTCCTCACTCTTTAGTACTTCAGTACCTCTCTTTGCTTACTGATTCTTTCTTACTAGTCTGTTTTAAACTTTAGACTACTCACACTTTAGCCTACTTTTAATCAGTACTAAATTGTAATCTGAGTCTATATCTGCTCCTTACAATCCAGTATCTGATTTGGAAATGTCTGCTTGATCATCATCCAAGCTAACTCAAGTCTTCCAATATTCCTGGTCTTTTCCAAGTATATCTCATCCTCTTGTGATTCTTGAACAGATAATTCGCTATTACTAGCTATTTGTTGCAGAATTAAATTAATCCTTCTCCTCACTCATTCCTACTGCAAGCCCATATTTTACCGTAACTCTTTCCCTCGCTTCTGGGCTTACAACTGGATTTCAGTCTCCCATGACCATTAGATTTTTATCTTCCCTTACGTACTGAATTACCCATTTAATATCCTCATACAGGTTATGTATCTCTTCATCTTCTGTTTATGATATTGGCATGTATACCTGAGCTATTGTTGTCAGTGTTGGATTGCTATCGATGCTGATGAGAACAACCCTGTCAGTGAACTATTCACAGTCTCTCTCTGTCCTACCTTCCTATTCATAACGAAGCCCCCATTAGACTATTTTCTGCTGCTGTTGATATTATACTGTACTCATATGACCGCAAATCCTTTTCTTCCTTTTGTTGCCCTTCACTGAAACCCACAATACCTGGACTGAGCCTTGGAATTTCCCTTTTCGGATTTTCTAGCTCCCCTCTGGCATTCAATCTTCTGACGTTCCATATTATGGCTCGTAGAAAGTTACCCAGTTACTGGTTGTTCAGTCATTTCCCCATGGTCACCATGTCTTCGGTAATCCTCTTCCAGAGATCCAAAGGGGTGACTAATCCGGAATCTTTTGCATATGGATAGACCATCGTCACACTGTTACAGTTACAGACCTCTCAAGTCTTGTGGATGCACATTACGTGTCTTTCACGCAGTGGTTTCCACTGCCTTCTTCATCTTCATGCCGTTGATAATTCCTGATTCTTCCGCCTTTTAGGGGCAGTTTCCCTACCCAAGGGCAAGATGTGACTTCTTATGCTGGGAGTCTTCGGCTGCCATTTTCATTCTAAGTTCAAATAGCGGCTATGATCCTACCTGGGACTCAGGATGTTTTGATTACTAGACCAAGGCGCTACGCCTAGACTGTCATTTACTGTCGCATAAATTCATCGTAAGATCAAAACCAATTGCAAAATGATTTAGACAAGATATCTGTATGGTGCGAAAAGAGGCAGCAGATGTCAAATAATATAACGTGTGAGGTCACCCAAACAAGTACTAAAAGAAGACCAATAAATTTTGTTTACATGATAAGGAACGATAACATGGATAACGTTTTTGGGAAAGTGAACCAAACACTGCATTTTATCGACAGAATAATTAGAAAATTCAGTACGTCTAGTGACCATACTTACATATTTTTGTGGGGTATGAGGTATGATTGATAGAAGACATTAGAAATTTTAAATAAGAGCAACCTGTTTTGTATTATCGCGAAATAAGAGAGACAGTGTCACGTATATGATACAAGGGTTTTGGCTCGCACTCATTGAAACAAAGGCGCCTTTCATTGCGGCGAGACCACCCACTTTCTCCTAGAAATGGGGATATATTTTCTGGTCGCCCATCTACATAGAGAGAAATGACCTTCATAATAAAATAAGCGAAATTAGAGCTCACACGGAATGATTTAAATGTTGGTTTTATCCTTTGTGCTCCTCAAGAATGGAATGGAAGCGAAATAGATCGAAGGTGGTTAGATGAACCAACTGCAGGGGACTTAATTGCGAATTGCAGAGTAGTCTCATGAGGAAGCACATGGAGGTATTTATTTTCTAAATAAAATGCACCTTTTCTTGCTTCACTGTATTTTTTTATTTCTCCCAGACACGTTTCGCCTTTTTCACTTTGAGGCATCACCAGTGGGATCTAGAATAATACAAACTTGTTTTGATACGTGTTATTTGTACAGTATAAAGCAGTTCACTCTATTTTTATATGTTTCATAATCTACAAGTGTATCAATCTAGATCCCACTGATGATGCCTTTAAGTGAAAAAGACGAAACGCGCCTGAGAGAAATAAAGTACAGTGCAGCAAGAAAAGGCTGTTTTTGTTCACAAAACAGTTATTTCTCTTCTTGCTGCTAACGATGGCCACGCGAACAAACTCGTAGATGGAAGTGTTTGAGTCTGTCACACAGTAACAAAATTTATTCATAGTGTAATGTGTACGGGTTCATGGTTCTTCTGAGTAAGTCAATGCATACTTTAATTCTGATGCTTCATTTCTTTCGTAAATACTTAATGTAGTAGGTACGTAATGCTTTACCACACTGACGTTGGGTGACTAAACAGAATCTGTGATTTCATACTTTCATTGATGAAAAATTTTGTTACAAATCGTAATCAGCGTTGCAGGGCCATATTCGTCTATTCATTAGCTCTAAAGAACAATAAATTTTTCTATTTATATTAAACTGCAGTTGCTCCAAAATCTCCATAATGAAACAGTCACAAGCAGAGGGCAGAAAGCGAAATGGTCACCTTTTCCTGTATGGTCTTTTGTAAACATCCATGATCGTTGACTAGTGATACTGGGATACTGGAAATATCTGTCGGCGTAGGTGACACATTTCATAAAATCTTTTCAATACACAGTTTCAGAGACGTTTTGCAGCAGTGTTAGTAGATCATATACTACGTAGGATCTCGTGGCAGGGAGTAATCCAAACCAATCACACAAAGAAAAGAAAAGCGATCCAGTTACTTTGTTAAGAAGATGATGAATGAATATCTTTCTTCGTGAAACTGAATTGGATCATTACCCACCATAAATTTCTACATAGGAGATTATAAACCCACTTAGAAAACTCTTGAAGTGTTTAATGTGAATAGTAAAGTACTGTGTATGTCTGCACTTCTCCAACATAAAGTAAAGTTGTCACAAACTTTGTGCAGAGAAAAAACTTGTAGTCGTTTGCAATACTTTTTACTACTACAACTACTGTCTTTGTTACTAGTTATAGTTATAACTAACAAATATGTTTTTAATATTTCTTTCATGTTGCATTATGATATTTTTATTATTAACTCACATTCAATATTTTATCGTGTTTTCGCTATATTTTACGTCTGCTCAATGCGTGACAGTTAATTTGTTTTCTTTATTCTACTCAATGCTGATATTCTTTCACCTCCAGTGTTTCAAAAAGTGGCTCAGTTGTCAGCTTTGAGGTGCAATTCTAGCTCTTGTATATTTCCACTCTGCCATTGTTCTATGCAGTTCCCTGTGACATATGTCTCAGGAGACCAGATTCATGGCGTGATGTTGTCTTCATCCCGGTCTTCGCCACATTTTTCTTCCCAGTAAGAACACAATGTCTACTGAGAGGTCAATTTGTGTGCCAGTCACATTTCTCCTTTATTCAAAAGGCGAGTGTATTCAAATCTAAATATCTTGTCTGGAAAGATGTTTTTAAGTTAATTTTTCCCATTATAGTTAGAAGAGGGGCAGTGGCCTTCTCAGTAGTTGCAGGGGCAACAGTCTGGATGATGGACTGACCTGACCTTGTAACACTAACCAAAACGGCCTTGCTGTGCTGATACTGCAAATGGCTGAAAGCAAGAGGAAACTACAGCTGCAATTTTTCTCAAGGGCATTCAGCTTTTACTGTATGGTTAAATAATGATGGCGTCCTCTTGGGTAAAATATTCCGGAGGTAAAATAGTTCTCCATTCGGATCTCCAGGCGGCACTACTCAGGAGAACATTGTTATCAGGAGAAAGAAAACTGGCGTTCTACGGATCGGAGCATGGAATGTCAGATCCCTTAACCGGGCAGGTGGGTTAGAAAATTTAAAAAGGGAAATGGATGGGTTAAAGTTAGATATAGTGGGAATTAGTGAAGTTCGGTGGCAGGAGGAACAAGACTTCTGGTCAGGTGAATACACTTTTATAAATACAGAATAAAATAGGGGTAATGCACGAGTAGGTTTAATAATGAATAGGAAAATATGAATGTGGGTAAGCTACTATAAACAGCATAGTGAATGCACTATTGTGATACGAAGCCCACGCCTACCACCGTAGTACAAGTTTATATGCCAACTAGCTCCACAGATAACGAAGGGATTGATGAAATGTATAATGAGATAAAAGAAATTATTCAGATACTGAAGGGAGAGGAAAATTTAATAGTCATGGGTGACTGGAACTCGATAGTAGGAAAAGGAAGAGAACGAAACGTAGTAGGTGAATATGGAATGGGTGTAAGGAATGAAAGAGGAAGCCGCCTGGTAGAATTTTGCACAGAGCATAACTTAATCATAATGGTAAGACAGAGATTTAGGAACCAGGTTTTAAATTGTAAGACATTTCCATGGGCAGATGTGGACACTGACCACAAGCTGTTGGTTATGAACTGTAGATTAAAACTGAAGAAACTTCAAAAAAGGTGGGAATTTGAGGAGATGGGACCTAGATAAACTGAAAGAACCAGAGGTTGTAGAGAGTTTCAGGGAGAGCATAAGGGAACAATTGACAGGAATTAGGGAGAGAAATACAGTAGAAGAAGAATGGGTAGCTCTGAGGGATGAAGTAGTGAAGGCAGCAGACGATCAAGTAGGTAAAAAGAAGAGGGCTAATAGAAATCCTTGGGTAACAGAAGAAATATTGAATTTAATTGATGAAAGGAGAAAATATAAAAATGCAGTAAATGAAGCAGGCAAAAGGGAATACAAACGTTTCAAAAATGAGATCGACAGGAAGCGCAAAATGGCTAAGCATGATGGCTAGAGAACAAATGAAAGGATGTAGAGGCGCATATCACTTGGGGTAAGATATATATTGCTTACAGGAAAATTAAAGAGACCTTCGGAGAAAAGAGAACCACTTGCATGAATATCAAGAGCTCAGATGGAAACCCAGTTCTAAGCAAAGAAGGGAAAGCAGAAAAGTGGTAGGGGTACATAGAGGGTCTATACAAGGGTGATATTCTTGAGGGCAATATTACAGAAACGAAGAGAATGTAGATGAAGATGAAATAGGAGATAGGATACTGTGTGAAGAGTTTGACAGAGCATTGAAAGACCTAAGTCGAAACAAGTCCCCAGGAGTGGACATTCCATTGGAACTACTGACAGCCTTGGGAGAGCCAGGCCTAACAAAACTTTACCATCTAGTGAGCAAGCTGTATGACACAGACGAAATACCCTTAGACTTCAAGAAGAATATAATAATTCCAATCCCAAAGAAATCAGGTGTTGACAGATGTGAAAATTACCGAACTATCAGTATAATAAGCCACTGTTGCAAAATACTAACACGAATTCTTTACAGACGAATGGAAAAACTGGTAGAAGCCGACCTCGGGGAAGATCAGTTTGGATTCCGTAGAAATGTTGGAACACGTGAAGCAATACTGACCCTACGACTTATCTTAGAAAATATATTAAGGAAAGGCAACCGTACGTATCTAGCGTTTGTGGACTTGGAGAAAGCTTTTGACAATGTTGACCGGAATATTCTTTTTCACATTCTGAAGGTGGCAGGGGTAAAATACAGGAAGCGAAAGGCTATTTACAAATGGTACAGAAACCAGATGGCAGCTATAAGAGTCGAGGGTCATGAAAGGGAAGCAGTGGTTGGGAAGGGAGTGAGACAGGGTTGTAACCTTTCCCCGATGTTATTCAATCCGTATATTGAGCAAGCATTAAAGAAAACAAAAGAAAAATTGGGAGTAGGAATTAAAATCCATGGAGAAGAAAGAAAAACGTTCAGGTTCGCTGATGACATTGTAATTGTCAGAGACAGCTAAGGACTTGGAAGAGCAGTTGAACGGAATGGAAAGTGTCTTGAAAGGAGGATATAAGATGAACATCAACAAGAGCAAAACGAGGATAATGGAATGTAGTTGAATTAAGATTGGTGGTGCTGCGGTAATTAGATTAGGAAATGAGACACTTAAAGTAGTAAAGGACTTTTGCTATTTGGGAAACAAAATAACTGATGGAGAGGATATAAAATATAGACTAACAATTGCAACGAAAGCGGTTCTGAAGAAGAGAAGTTTGTTAACATCGAGTATAGATTTATGTGTCAGGAAATCGTTTCTGAAAGTATTCGTACGGAGTGTAGCCATGTATGGAAGTGAAATGTGGACGATAAATAGTTTGGACTGGAAGCGAATAGAAGCTTTCGAAATGTAGTGCTGCAGAAGAATGCTGAAGATTGGATGGATAGATTACATAACTAATGAGGAAGTATTGAATAGAATTGGAGAGAAGACAAATTTATGGCACATCTTGACTAGAAGGAGAAATCGGTTGATAGGGCATATTCTGAGGCATGAAGGGATCACCAGTTTAGTATTGGAGGGCAGCGTGGAGGTTAAAAATCGTAGAGGGAGACCAACAGGTGAATACACTAAACAGATTCAGAAGGATGTAGGTTGCAGCAGGTACTGGGAGATGAAGAACCTTGCGCAGGACAGAGTAGCATGGAGAGCTTCATCAAACCACCCTCTAGACTGAAGACCACAGCAAAAGTTACCGTTAGAGCCATGACTACTTCACATTCTTAAAATGTAAAGGAAAAACATGTGCTTTTGCTCACAATTCTATACTTTAGAAGAAACAACTCCCTGAAGCCCCAATCGTCAGATACTTACCATATTACTTTGTTGTTATTTGTACATGCCGATTCCCACCGCGCACATTTCATAAATATAGTGTAATGATGAAACAAATGTGTCAAGAAATAAGTACTACAAATAATCGCTTACACCTTCTGTTTCATGCTACAGACGTAACCTAAATACGATTTGCACTATAATAACGAAGATGTTGCACATTATTCTGGTGTTTCTTTCAAATCTTAAAATTTGAAATACCTGTACATGCTGATAAAAATTAATATCTCATAGAATAATTATATATACAAAGATACATTTTTTTCTACCCTGAGACTTGGCTATAGTTATGGTGATTGTTTGCAGTATGTTTCAGACATGCAAACACCATTACAAATATCAAATTCAGTTGTTTAAAACAAATGCATGAGTAATGTTTTTAAGGAAAACCGGTCTGTCAATATTAATCGTCTTAGAAGTAAATATTCTCAGTGTAATAAGGCAGCATAAATCACTCAACAAAAGCAAGGCCTTTTGTCCAGATTGTATGCCAGTCAGGTTCCTTTCGAGGCATGCTGATATTATTATCGCTCCATACTTAGCAAACATGTGTAACTGCTCGCTCGTCGGAAGACCCATACTTAAAGACCGGAAAATTGCACAGGTCACACCAGTACCCAAAGAAGGAAATAGGAATAATCCGCTGAATTACAGACCTATATCACTAACGTCGATTTGCAGTACAATTTTGGAACATATACTGTCTTAAAACATTATGAATCACCTCGAATAAAACGATTTACTGACAAATAGCCAGCGCAGATTTGGAAAATATCGCTCTTTTGAAACACAACCAGACCTTTATCCTCACAAAGTAATAAGTGTTGTCGATAGGGAATGTTAAACTGATTCCATACTTTTAGATTTCCTGAAGGCTTTGACACCGTTCCTCGCAACCAACTTCTGATTAAATTGGCAGAACACATACTAAATGTAAAAGGTATATTAAAGAGATTGCTTGCTTTATGCTTGTCCGCCCTCTTCTGGAGTATTACTGTCTGTTGTGGGATCCGCATCAGATAGGTTGACGGAGGACATTGAAAAAGTTCGAAGAAGAGTAGGTCGCGAAATAGGGGAGGAAGTGCCATGAACATGATACGCGAACTGGGGAGGCAATCATTAAAACAAAGGTGTTTATCATTGGAGCAGGATCTTCTCATAAAATTCCGATCACCAACTCTCTGCTCGATATGTGAAAATATTTTGTTGGCACCCACACACACAGAGAAGTGATCATCACAATAGGAAAGGAGGAATCAGAGCTCGCACAGAAAGATTTAAGAGTTTGTTTCTCCAGTATGCTGTTCAAGAGTGGAATAGTAGAAAAATATCTTGAAGGAGCTTCAATGAACCCTCTGCCAGGGACTTAATTTTAAACTGCAGTGTAATGATCTAGATGTACACTCGTCAGACAGAACATTATTATCACCTACCTAATAGCCCGTATGTCCACCTCTACACAGATAACAGCTGTGACGCGTTGTGGCATAGAAGCAGTGAGGGCTTGGTGTGTCGCTGTAGGGAGCGGGCACCACATCTGCACAATCAAGTCCCCTGACTCCAGTAGATTCCGGGGAGGCGGGCGAAGAGCTCTGACGCCGTGTTCAACCACATCCCAGATGCGTTCAACTGGGTTCATATCAGGCGACTTTGGGGGCTAGCACTACAACTGGACCTCACCATTGTGTTTCTATAACCATTCCTTCACACTCCTGGCCTTGTGACATTCGCATTGTCTTGTTGAAAAATGCCATTGACGTCGGTAAACATGATCGTCATGAAAGGGTGTACATAGCCTGCAACCAGTGTACGATACTACTTGGCCATCGTAGTGCCTTGCATGAGCTCCACCGAACCTATGGATACCCATGTGAATGAAACTTCCTGGCAGATTAAAATTGTGTGTCGGACCGAGACTCAAACTCGGGACCTTTGCCTTTCGCGGGCAAGTGCTCTACCAACTGAGCTACCCAAGCACGACACACACACATTAGTTCTGCATGGTTCGCAGGAGAGCTTCTGTAAAGTTTGGAAGGTAGGAGATCTGGAAGGTAGGAGACGAGGTACTGGCAGAAATAAATCTGTGGGAACGAGGCGTGAGTCGTGCTTGGGTAGCTCAGTTGGTAGATCACTTGCCGGTGAAAGGCAAAGGTCCCGAGTTCGAGTCTCGTTCCGGGACACAGCTTTAGTCTGCCAGGAAGTTTCACATCAGCGCACACTCCGCTGCAGAGTGAAAGTCTCATTCTGGAAACATTCCCCAGGTTGTGGCTAACCCATGTCTCCGCAGTATCCTTTCTTTCAGGAGTGCTAGTTCTGCATGGTTCACAGGTCAGCTTCTGTAAAGTTTAGAAGGTAGGAGATGAGGTACTGGCAGAGGGAAAGCTGTGAGGACGGGGCGTGAGTCGTGCTTGGGTAGTTCAGTTGGTAGAGCACTTGCCGGCGAAAGGCAAAGGTCCCGAGTTCGAGTCTCGGTCCGGCACACAGTTTTAGTCTGCCAGGAAGTTTCATATCGGCGCACACTCCGCTGCAGAGTGAAAATCTCATTCTGGACCCATGTGAATGCTCCCCAGAGCATAATGGTGCCGCCGCCAGATTGCCTCCATCCTGCATTGCAGGTCACAAGGAGCTGTTCCCCTGGAAGACGACGGAAGGTTCACAGGTATGATGAAGAAGGGGTTGATTACACCGTGCAGTGCTCTGCCACTGTGCCAACGTCCAGTGCGAATGGTCACGTGCCCATTTCAGTTGTAGTTGCCGATGTCGTGATGTTAATATTTACATACGAACGGTTCATGGCCTCTGGAGGCCCACTGTTATGAATGTTCGGTGCACTGTGTGTTCAGACACACTTGCACTCTACACAGAATTAAAGTCTGATGTTAGTTCCGCCACAGTTCGCCGCCTGTCCTGTTTTACCAGTCTGCCCAGCCTGCGACGTCCGACATCTGTAATGAGGAGTGGCGGCCCAGTCCCGGGATGTCTGGACGTGGTTTCACCTCGCTTTCACCACCACAGCACTCCTCGAACACCCGACAACTCGTGCAGTTTCCAAAATACTCATGCTTAGCCTTGGTCAAACTCAGACAGATCGCATGCCTTCCCCATTCTATTCACGGACAGCAAGCTCACTGATAATAAATGCATCACATGTGTGTGTGAGTAACAGTCAATCCTTGCCATATGACACTGATATCGCCTGGGTGGATTTATATTGATAGTTGATCGGTGGGCATAATGCTCTGGCTGATTAGTGTAGACGTAAATGTAATATGGAACATCGGTGTTTCACAGTGAAACTTATTAGTTAGCAAGTCTGTGCAGGTGGTAACAGAATTAGGACAAGTAACTGAAAAAGTACAAGGAAGATAGGAAGAAGACCTTCATACAAAAGACCACTCTTCTAAGTAAATGTCCTACATGGGCCAAAGTTAATGGATTCATGCAGAAGAAGAAGAAGAAGTAATAAATAGATTTATATCAGGCAGCTGCATTATCTGTAAAGGTCTCATCATTAGCAAAAAAAAAAAAAATTATTCGATCGATTTGGGCAAACGTGGTTCAAGGAACAGGGTTCAAGTTTGCCACGCGGGATTAGCCGAGTGGTCTGAGGCGATGCAGTCATGGACTGCGCAGCTGGTCCCGGCGAACGTTCGAGTCCTCCCTTGGGCATGGGTATGTGTGTTTGTCCTTAGAATAATTTAGGTTAAGTAGTGTGTAAGTTTAAGGACTGATGACCTTAGCAGTTAAGTCCCATAAGATTTCACTCACATCTGAACATCAGAACATCTGGTTCAAGATTAATGAGTTATGCACCCATCAGTTCATTATTAAAACTGCTCTGATCAATAACGTTAAAAGAAGCAGCTGTTTGGAGCGTTGATAAAGTGCCATAGGATAGGTGCAGGATATACTACTCTGTGTAAGACATGGATGATCGTCTCCCATTGGAAACTTTGAAACTAAGTTAAGAAATGTATTATGTGATGTTTCCGTTACATTTCATGTGGCACTGATTGTGGGGTGGTTACAAAACCATATGAGAATGGTAGCTGCCAATTAGTAGTCTTGCAAAGGACAGATGGCGTTGTCTTGTACAAAACACACCACACGGATTTGGTGAATTTTTGGTCTGTGTATACAGGTATCTGAAGTGAAACTTAATTGCTAACCATTTGGGGACAAGTGTGTGACAGGGCAGTTCTACTCATACAGTTCTCAGTTCTTACAAATCTATTGCAGTTTTCCACCTTCCAGTGGGGGATCAAAATCGTCAGACATCCTTAACTCGAAATGGGGTTTCGTTATCAGTTAATCTACTCGCAGTTAATATTCATTTCTTAGTAA
Organism: Schistocerca serialis cubense; assembly: GCF_023864345.2. Classification (NCBI taxonomy): domain Eukaryota; kingdom Metazoa; phylum Arthropoda; class Insecta; order Orthoptera; family Acrididae; genus Schistocerca; species Schistocerca serialis. Next base: position 57,702,616 of record NC_064648.1, on the reverse strand, counting down.
GGATAGTATTCGTCAGTGAAATGTAATGCCAATGAAGTTACGCAACAGTTAGTAACTTAACTTTTGAAACTGCCGGTTTATTGGCACTTCTGGAAAGAAAGACACTCTCATACTCTCGTGCGATCAGCAAATTCCGTGTAAAATTTTGTGTGTGTAATGGGACCTTCTTTTTTTTTTCTTTGGTCATCAGTCTACTGACTGGTTTGATGCGGCCCGCCACGAATTCCTTTCCTGTGTTAACCTCTCCATCTCAGAGTAGCACTTGCAACCTACGTCCTCAATTATTTGCTTCACGTATTCCAATCTCTGTCTTCCTCGACAGTTTTTGCCCTCTACAGCTCCCTCTAGTACCATGGAAGCCATTTCCTCATGTCTTAGCAGATGTCCTATCATCCTGTCCCTTCTCCTTATCAGTGTTTTCCACATATTCCTTTCCTCTCCGATTCTGCGTAAAACCTCCTCATTCCTTACCTTATCAGTCCACCTAATTTTCAACATTCGTCTATAGCACCACATCTCAAATGCTTCGATTCTCTTCTGTTCCGGTTTTCCCATAGTCCATGTTTCACTACCATACAATGCTGTACTCCAGACGTACAGCCTCAGAAATTTCTTCCTCAAATTAAGGCCAGTATTTGATATTAGTAGACTTCTCTTGGCCAGAAATGCCTTTTTTGCCATAGCGAGTCTGCTTTTGATGTCCTCCTTGCTCCGTCCGTCATTGGTTATTTTACTGCCTAGGTAGCAGAATTCCTTCACTTCATTGACTTCGTGACCATCAATCCTGATGTTAAGTTTCTCGCTGTTCTCATTTCTACTACTTCTCATTACCTTCGTCTTTCTCCGATTTACTCTCAAACCATACTGTGTACTCATTAGACTGTTCATTCCGTTCAGCAGATCATTTAATTCTTCTTCACTTTCACTCAGGATAGCTATGTCATCAGCGAATCGTATCATTGATATCCTTTCACCTTGTATTTTAATTCCACTCCTGAACCTTTCTTTTATTTCCATCATTGCTTCCTCGATGTACAGATTGAAGAGTAGGGGCGAAAGGCTACAGCCTTGTCTTACACCCTTCTTAATACGAGCACTTCGTTCTTGATCGTCCACTCTTATTATTCCCTCTTGGTTGTTGTACATATTGTATATGACCCGTCTCTCCCTATAGCTTACCCCTACTTTTTTCAGAATCTCGAACACCTTGCACTATTTTATATTATCGAACGCTTTTTCCAGGTCGACAAATCCTATGAAAGTGTCTTGATTTTTCTTTAGCCTTGCTTCCATTATTAGCCGTAACATCAGAATTGCCTCTCTCGTCCCTTTACTTTTCCTAAAGCCAAACTGATCGTCACCTAGCGCATTCTCAATTTTCTTTTCCGTTCTTCTGTATATTATTCTTGTAAGCAGCTTCGATGCATGAGCTGTTAAGCTGATTGTGCGATAATTCTCGCACTTGTCAGCTCTTACCGTCTTCGGAATTGTGTAGATGATGCTTTTCCGAAAGTCAGATGGTATGTCGCCAGACTCATATATTCTACACACCAACGTGAATAGTCGTTTTGTTGCCACTTCCCCCAATGATTTTAGAAATTGTGATGGAATGTTATCTATCCCTTCTGCCTTATTTGACCATAAGTCCTCCAAAGCTCTTTTAAATTCTGATTCTAATACTGGATCCCCTATTTCTTCTAAATCGACTCCTGTTTCTTCTTCTATCACATCAGACAAATCTTCACCCTCATACAGGCTTTCAATGTATTCTTTCCACCTATCTGCTCTCTCCTGTGCATTTAACAGTGGAATTCCCATTGCACCCTTAATGTTACCACCGTTGCTTTTAATGTCACCAAAGGTTGTTTTGACTTTCCTGTATGCTGAGTCTGTTCTTCCGACAATCGTATCTTTTTCGATGTCTTCACATTTTTCCTGCAGCCATTTCGTCTTAGCTTCCCTGCACTTCCTATTTATTTCATTGCTCAGCGACTTGTATTTCTGTATTCCTGATTTTCCCGGAACATGTTTGTACTTCCTCCTTTCATCAATCAACTGAAGTATTTCTTCTGTTACCCATGGTTTCCTCGAAGCTACCTTCTTTGTACCTATGTTTTCCTTCCCAACTTCTGTGATGGCCCTTTTTAGAGATGTCCATTCCTCTTCAACTGTACTGCCTACTGCGCTATTCCTTATTGCTGTATCTATAGCGTTAGAGAACATCAAACGTATCTCGTCATTCCTTAGTACTTCCGTATCCCACTTCTTTGCGTATTGATTCTTCCTGGCTAATGTCTTGAACTTCAGCCTACTCTTCATCACTACTATATTGTGATCTGAGTCTATATCTGCTCCTGGGTACGCCTTACAATCCAGTATCTGATTTCGGAATCTCTGTCTGACCATGATGTAATCTAATTGAAATCTTCCCGTATCTCCCGGCCAATTCCAAGTATACCTCCTCCTCTTGTGATTCTTGAACAGGGTATTCGCTATTACTAGCTGAAACTTGTTACAGAACTCAATTAGTCTTTCTCCTCTTTCATTCCTTGTCCCAAGCTCATATTCTCCTGTAACCTTTTCTTCTACTCCTTCCCCTACAACTGCATTCCAGTCGCCCATGACTATTAGATTTTCGTCCCCCTTTACATACTGCATTACCCTTTCAATATCCTCATACACTTTCTCTATCTGTTCATCTTCAGCTTGCGACGTCGTCATGTATACCTGAACTATCGTTGTCGGTGTTGGTCTGCCGTCGATTCTGATTAGAACAACCCGGTCATTGAACTGTTCACTGTAACACACCCTCTGCCCTACCTTCCTATTCATAACGAATCCTACACCTGTTATACCATTTTCTGCTGCTGTTGATATTACCCGATACTCATCTGACCAGAAATCCATGTCTTCCTTCCATTTCACTTCACTGACCCCTACTATATCTAGACTGAGCCTTTGCATTTCCCTTTTCAGATTTTCTAGTTTCCCTGCCACGTTCAAGCTTCTGACATTCCACGCCCCGACGCGTAGAACGTTATCTTTTCGTTGATTATTCAATCTTTTTCTCATGGTAACCTCCCCCTTGGCAGTCCCCTCTCGGAGATCCGAATGGGGGACTATTCGGGAATCTTTTGCCAATGGAGAGATCATCATGACACTTCTTCAATTACAGGCCACATGTCCTGTGGATACACGTTACGTGTCTTTAATGCAGTGGTTTCCATTACCTTCTGCATCCTCATGTCGTTGATCATTGCTGATTCTTCCGCCTTTAGGGGCAATTTCCCACCCCTAGGACAAGAGAGTGCCCTGAACCGCTATCCGCTCCTCCGCCCCCTTTGACAAGGCCGTTGGCAGAATGAGGCTGACTTCTCATGCCGGAAGTCTTCGGCCGCCAATGCTGATTATTTATCAAAATTTGGGCAGTGACGGGGATCGAACCCGGGACCGAAGACGTTTTAATTATGAATCAAAGACGCTACCCTACGTTGCAAATCTAATTAATTAATTAACCTGCATACAATGTTGCTAGGCAACGTAATCTATAAGGTGATATGTGTCTCAATTAAAACACAACCTCGATACTCTGAATGAACTTTCGGTTCATTTTTGTCAAAATCAGCTCTTGTCTCAAAATTAATTTCCGACATTGTGCATTACGTCCAAGCGCGTTTCCAACTATTTTACGCGATTGACTTGACAGCTCGATCACGCACTAGCGTGTAACATATTTCAAATCGAGCGCGCAGGTTTCAGTTTTCTCTAATGGGCTAAACGACTCTTTTGTCGTAACGTGATGTGTCTAATTCACGCATAGTCTAAATGAAACTGGATTTGTCTCCATTCTGGTCAAAATCACAAAATAAAATTCACCGCACAGGTCAGCGGAGTGTACACGCGCACTTTTGGCACTCGTCTCAGAGTAAAGTCCGCAAATAAATTCACACTCTTTTTGTGCATATAAAAATCAAAACACCTTTATATTAGACAGATGAATTATGACATTCAGTTGCTAACTAAACATTACCCATTCTGAATAAGCTTCAAGAACTTATATTTCATAATCAATAAAATTTTATCGCCTGAGAGAAACTATTAGTTGTCTGAAACGGATTCAGATTACAGTCAACTCATATCTGGACGATGACGTCACGAATCGATACTTGCTTGGAATGAACGAAATACCAGTACTGAAAAATATTGTCTGTTGAGTAATTTACTTTTATAACAAATTTGGTGCTCCTTGCTTCGCTACAACGTGCAGCAACAGTCTCTGAGACTAGTGTAGTTCAAACTGTTGAGTCAAAAGACTTATGAGTTGAGTTAGCGAAACACATTTCAAAACTTCTGTCTGGGAGTTATAGTCACTCAGGACACACTAGAAAATGTTTGGACAGGACACTCGTTCGAATTCCCAGTCTCTCCCTTATCAGTACCCTACCCACTTCCATTGGTGATCATTGCCACATTCAACTGTGACTGGTCTGTAAAACTTACATGCACAGGGATTCCAATGCAGATGCCTTGGCAGTTAGTGTCAGGCCATCATAGTTGCCCCATTTACTCTGTAGAATTTTGTAAGCCAGTAGTTTGATGACGTCTCATGCTATGCAATAACCCTTCCAAACACCAGTGGAGAACCCTACCAGGCTGATCTATCACACAAGAAAGTCCTCCAGTACCACATGCAGAGGTTTTCCAGTAGATTGCCAGTAAGCGGACAGAACAATAGTCTTCCCTTGGTCACCATGCATACCTCTCTCCCTGTAAGCTACTACTCTGCTATTGTCTTAATGAGTGTTTGGTCCATGAGCGTTCCATTGTAGCTGGACGTCAACTCAACCCTCTACCTGGAGAGCTTGCTCAACGTGACCAAGTTCCTGATGGACTACTCCTTTGGTCAACTGCGACAGCCCATCAACAAGACTTCATGGACCACCCACGGAGCGTCAGCTACTGTAAACGCCTTCTACGACCCCAGTGAGAACTCCATATGTGAGTACTCTGTACTGTAGCTTCTGTGCTACCAGAAAAGTGGTATTTGCAGCATACAAGATTTGGACAATCCAAAGGGCACTTTTTGTGTGTGTCACACAGTTTACACTTCTAAGATTCATTGCTTTTATTACTGCTGCGACTATATGAAACATTACATGAATTTTGTTTTTCGTTTGTCTCATTCTGTAATGAAGAGTGTAATTGCAGAGGGGGAAGGCGTTGATTATCTCTTTGTTCTCCCAGACAAACCAAGCAGGATAGAAGATGGAGGTGAGACGTGGGAGATCCAGTTCATGTGTGTGTGTGTGTGTGTGTGTGTGTGTGTGTGTGTGTGTGTGTGTGTGTGCGTGCGCACGCGCGCATGTGCGCATGCCTGTGTTCCAACATAGTCCTGAAAAATGACTTCCAAGGAAAACTTAGATGGTGGCCTTTTTTACTTTGCTCCACACTCAGACAATTCGAAAGTCTGTGCCCAGAAATCAGTTTCTTGAAGCAGTATGACACAGTTCTCAAAAAACCTTGAAAAATCACCATTGAAGATCAGGTTTCAGAGCTCTGTTAATCACACCACCTAAAGTGTGACAGCATACAAATGATTTGAAAGTGCAGTCATTGCAATCTTGTTGTAATGATTTTCTATTACTTTTGTATCAATTAAATATATTTTATCAAATTTAATGCCAATTAATTAACCTTTAATCATGATTGATTAAGAAAAATTAACAACCTATCAAATTAATTTAATGAATAATTTAAAACAGTAAATTAAAATATAATATTTTTACTTATACTATTATATAACTAACTATATACTAACACTAATATTAGTGTATTACTATAAAATTATAAATCATAAATAAAGAATTTAAAACATAACAAAAAATCTGATTATATGCAGTGAATTCTTGGGAAATGACAAAAGAAGACTTGAAGCCAGGCACAAAGATTTATTGAAGTTGTAAAATTTCAAGTAAAGAGAAGGTCTAAAAATAAATAAATTGGGGTGTAAGAAAGAGCTTGCAAAAAAAAATTCTGTTTGTTTTTACTGTTCATTAGAAAATAAATTAAAATTTTTTACAGGGATACAAATGGTCTAGTTGTTCAATGAATATAACTGCCCCATCTACAACACTGTTCAATCTTTAGAAATCTTTGATTTGATGTTTCACAATTTGTACCCAATTTTATTTTCATTCAGTTATTAATTAAAAATAAAAGATATTATCTTCAATAGAAATTATGATTCCATATAGTTGGATTACAAACAGCATATGTATCAGACTTCATTCACGATGTCTATGGAGTGTTTTAATATGCTAAATATTTAAAAGGAAACAGTCGTAAGAGTATGGGGCTTATAACCTGTATCCAAAAGTGAAAGTGAGTTAGCTATTTAGTGAAATTAGCAATAAAATCTGGAACTCTGGTTCACAAGAAGTACTTTTTTGCTTTTAAAATTTTCAATGGCAGCTAGATAACAGAAAAGGCTACAGTCAATACATAGAAAAAATGTGTCCCTAACTCTTTTTGTGTTTTGCATCTCCCACATTTTACAAACTGGGAGGCCAGAATCACTGTGTAAAGATTACAACTGCCCAGGATAGTACAAGTCTGGTGATATCGGTGTCTTAATTTGACTTTCTTGAATACATGATGCCAAGCTACAAAGCTATCTCAAAAGTTGTAATCTGCCCCACCAAACAGCAATGTGGTCCAGATTTGATATTAATGATTCCCTCTACCATAGGAACATTCAGCCCTATAAATATTACACACTAAAGCTTAGTTGAAACCTTTCCTAGAAACAATAGCTAGTTCTATTCTGAATTAATGGTCTAGAATAGAGATATTTCTATTTACTTTCACTATACTAACATAATTCCTCGTATTTCACCTCCATTTATAGCATTTCGTTTTTAACGAAATCATGTCAGTGTACAAAGTTTGCTATTATTATTGCAGAACAATCCATTACAACTCTTTCCCCAGCATACCATGGAAAAATAATAATCCTATTATTCGTATGTAATGAAAAAGAATCATCATATCTTGAGAATCACATCGTTGCTGCTTCATATTTAAACCTCTCTGGTCTGGTTTAAGTTTTTCACTTAAAGATGTCAGTCATGTAGACTGTGAAAAGTTTTCTGTTGAAGTTCTTCTGATCCACAACAGATGGCACTCGCCTTGTTCTCGCCAATCGTCTTTTCCTCTCTCCTGAGCATAGCCTTATGGTATTGCCTAAAACGAAATGGTCGCTACCTACTTCACTTCCTCTGTAAAAACTTACATCTTGCTTGAGATTCTTTGTTTTATCATTAATTATTATATTGTCAAGCATAGCCATTGATCCTTGTGCACTCCATGTAGACTTGTGAATATCTTTCTTTCTATACAAGTATTAAAACTATTGAAAGAAGTATATTGGTGTAGTTCCTGCCAATTATTATTAAGAGTCCTGTCTCCCAATAATCCTACTATCCCTGGTACAGGTAGGTTTCCAGCCTGGAATATAGCTTTACAAAAGATGGAATATCTCTCTTCTAATTTACATTCAAACCCATTCACCAGTCCTGGACTATCAGAAAGGGCATTTTTTTCTGGTAGAAACCTATATCGCGTCTTCCCGCTGTTTAATTGCAGATTATTAAATATTTGCCACATTAGAGCATTTGCCAGCGAAAGGCATAGGTCCCGAGTTCAAGTCTCGGTCCGGCACACAGTTTTAATCTGCCAGGAAGTTTCATATCAGTGCACACTCCGCTGCAGAGTGAAAATCTCATTCTGGAATTTGCCACATTCTCTATGACCATTTCCTCCCAGTCAACCAACACCAATGTCGGTCTCAGCCATATTCCTTCAGCATCTTCATCACGACAGTGTAAAGGTAGTTCTACCACATTTTTATCTGCCTTGGCAACAAATGGAACTCCTGAACACACTCCCCTAAACTGACAGCAAAACAACACTCTTCTTCAAAGCCTATTTTTCCTTTTATTTGATTGAGCAGATCTACCCCAAAAGCGTCCACCCCTGGTAGCTGAGTGGTCAGTGCGACGGAATATCATACCGGTACCTAACGGCCCGGATTTGATTCCTGGCTAGGTCGAAGATTTTCTCCACTCAGGGGCTGAGTGCTGTGTCACCATTTCATCCCCATCGACATGCAAGTCGCCGAAGTGGCGTCAACTCGAAAGACTTGCACCAGGCGAACGGTCTACCTGACGGGAGGTACGAGGGACATGGCGTTTACATTCATCCCAAAAAACAACTTTATGATTCGCAGAGGAGCGAGTAATACCTGAATTCTGTTTTCTAATATTGAAAGGCGCAATGGAACTTTCCACTTCATTGATTTCACCAACTTACCTGTCACCCCAACAATATTCACTCCTGTTACTGGCGTGGTCTGCAACTTCATCTGCTTAGCCATTGACTCATACCATGTCTGTGATATCCCACACACAACATTTCCATTCTCTAGGGAAGCTTTCATGGGAACACCCCTATTTCAGCTTAGATGAGTGAATAGGTGGTTCCCTTTCACTTCCTCCATGAAGGACCTGCTCTGCATCTAATGATTTTGCACTAACGTGCAGCCACCTACCACAGTCGACTACGTCCAGCTAATCTCGTTCTTCACATTTATGTATGGTTCACAGATTTCCCAGTCTGTCCAATAGTTTCAGATTGCAACACCCTTCCAGATATTTTACCAGTATTACTTTGTCCATGACTGACTCATCACCATTATATTCAGATTAACTAACTTACACACCATCTTCATCAGAAACAAATTCCTGCGTACTATGTTTCCGTTTCCCCTCATACTCGTTTTCCATTTTTTCTTCCTCTTCAGACTTTCTCTCCCTTCTCACACTGCAGGCTACTCTGTCAATACTGACACTCCACGTGTTTAGCATACTATGCCTGTCATTTCTATTGTTCACTCTTATCTGGTGTATTAAGTCTGCTGTAGTTTCTTGGCTCTTCAATGGTTTAAACTCCTTGAATACTTCCCATAAAATTAATAAATCCCTTAGTGCATTGGACTTGCATTGAGGACACCATTTCAAATCCAGCCATCCACATTTAGGTTTTCTGTCACTTCTCTAAATCTTTTTGGATATGAGCTATCTTTTCCTTCATTTAAAGCTATGTTTTGAGCTGTCTGATTATTTCCACTCCCAATAACCCTTATTCTTCCTCCCCTTCTGCAACTTAAAGAACTCGCCGCTTCATCTCTATTCTCCTTTCAATCTCTTTGTTCTTTCCATTAGGTCCTCCAAATGTGTGGTGCCTTGTGGCTTCCCCCTTCTCCCCCCTTCCCCAGCTCACAATGGCCTGTTTCCTTCCCCGAATCCTTCGTAATCTGCGCAAGTGCTATGTGTCTCTAATAAGTGTACTGTTGACAGGCTCTTAAATTCTAATCTTCCTTCAAGTCTCTGCTTTACACAGTTACTATCAATTCTAAAACCCTTATGATACGCCCTCTTGATGCTAATTTCAGAAAGCTGTTCAATTTGATCAATACATCTGCTCAAACACTCAAATTCCAGTCCTGCATCCCTAGAGGAGCTATCTTTCCCTTCATTTAAAGCTATATTTTGAGCTGTCTGATTATTTCCATTCCCAATAACCCTTAGTCTTCCTCCCCTTCTGCAGCTTAAAGAACTCGCCGCTTCATCTCTATTCTCTATGTTTTGAGCTTTCTGATTATTTCCACTCCCAATAACCCTTATTCTTCCTCCCCTTCTGCAACTTAAAGAACTCGCTTCCCCCCTCCCTCCCCCGTCCCCCAGCTCACAATGTTGATCGTGTCCAGCCTCAACAGGAGATAATCCCTGTTTCCTGGCCACACTCTCTCAAGATGAGTTTACCCTTCACTTCTGTCTAGGTGTTCATCATTCCCATCTGTATAATGTATATGCTCCCAGTCATGATTGATATTCCATGTGTTTGGCTTTCTATGCCTGTCGTTTCTGTTGCTTGCACCCATCTAGTCAAGTAAATTTTCAGTAGTGTCTTTTTTTAAAACTCTCTGAACACTTTCCATCAAATTAGTAAATCTGTCAAAACTGTTTCTAGGCAACCACCATTTGCTACACCTGTGTAGGCCATTTATTCTCAGGACCAAGCCATAACTGCCTCAGCATCCAATTTGTTACAACAATATTTTATCTTAGTAACTCACTTTTAAGCTCTCTATCTGTGGGATACTGCTCTTCCCTTCCAAGAAATCTCTCAATACAGGTTGCTGTTTATCGTTAAACAAAAATTCAGACAAGAACACCAGCTCATTTTGTGATATTAAATCGCAGATTACCACGATTTCAGGTGCCCACCTATATTATTCACTACCCAGATGACATTTTATAAATGACACTTTTTCTTTATCCGATCAATATCTGGGTAACACATTACGAAAATCTTTCAGAAGCCCTACAGGATGCTTATTTTTCGTAGGACGAAATACATAAAACGTTTTACAACTACCAAGCAAGATTTCTGCAAGTAGAATTGAATTACTATTAATATTGCTATTACTGATTATTTTATTGCATTCTTCTTAAATATATTGTTCAAATCTCGTGCATTTATTCTCTATTAACTGGGACTATATGCTCATTTGCGTCTTAATCACTTCATTGATCTCATTACAAATATGTGTAAGGTATACATCTTGAGAGACAAACAGACGGGCCAGGGGACACTCTGGATAGGGAGGCGATTCGTGTTGATCATACTGACGGATGTGGGCAGGACGTGTGGCTAGCAGAATGCGTGGCAGACGGAGCAAGGGAGTTCTCTGCTTGATTCTCAGACACGGGGAAAGACTGAGCTGATGGCCTGATGGGAGCTTGGGATGTGACATCAGGAAAGAAGCAGTGACATGGGTGTGAACAGCTGGTGACCAGAATCTGTGGAGAAGTCTGAAGGATGACGTTATCGAGCTATGGATGTATGGTGTATGATGATGGTGATGTGATAGCATCAACAAAGTTCTGTCTCTTTCAGTAACCCTCTAAAGTCCCAGCAGTGCATTCCATAAGCCAACTGGGAGCGTCTGGGACTACATGTCCGCTAGTTTGCATGTGTTTCTGTTAACCTCATTCAATAGAAAGTTCAGTGTCACCTGATCAAAAGTTAAGTGTTCCTTTTGTACCATCTAGGTTTGTCATTTGAACAAGAGAAATAGGCTTGTTGTTGAATCTTAGTGAGTAATTACTAGACTGCTAGATGGTGGTGGTGGAGACTCTGTCCATACCAGCAGTACATGTAGTGATGGAGGTGTGTGTGTGGGTTCCACAGTGTTCCCAGCGGGCATCCTCCAAGGAGCCTTCTTCAGTGCTGACCGCCCCAAGTACATGAACTACGGTGGCATCGGCTTTATCATTGGCCACGAGATTACACATGGCTTCGATGACAAGGTACCTACTTTTTTTTACATACTTTTAATACTACACACTTATGTGGGATATAGTTGTTGAAATGTCTTGAAATGTGAAATAGTGAACTTTACAGAAAACAGGAAAATGGTACTTCATGACTACAATATAAATTAAAATTTTTTAACTCACAGAAATACCTAGATATAACCATCTATGGGGATACAAAACAGAATGATATACGCTTAGCTGTAAGTAAAGCAGGTGATAGACTTAAGTTTGGTGGCAGTATGATGGGTAAATGCTATATGTCTACAAAGGAGATGCTTGTAAGACACTTGCGCCACCCATTCTATAATATTACTCAGGTGTGTACAGACCAGTTCCAGATAGGACTGACAGCGGATACCGGATGAATACAAAGAAGAATGGCACAAATGGTCACAGGTTTGTTTGACTCACACAGACATTGAAAAATCTGAAGAGGGACACGCTACTTACAAAGTTCAGAGAAACAGCATTAAACCAACAATCTTCGAACTTAGCACAGTGCTGTAGACATCACTCCTGTAGGGATCCTCAAGGCGAGATTAGAATAACTGCAGCATGGATAGAAGAGTTTAAGCAGTTATTCTTCTGCACTCCATGTGTTAATGGAACAGAAGAAAGACAAATATATTGTACAGTGCGGAGTACCCTCTCCCATGCACTTTTCCGTGATTTACAGAATATGGATGTAGATGTAGAATTAGGCCATAGAAAAAGTTTCATAAATAAGAAGGAAACGAATTATGTAATAAAACTGACTGCTGTACCTTTATCTACTGTCTTTACACGGTGTGTTGGAATGCTGTAATGTTAACTTCTATCATATCACCACAGGGCACTAATATAATATGGCCAATATCGAAATGCAACACACTGATGTTGTGATGTTGCCGAATTAATTACTTCAGAAGAAAATCTTTACCTAAAATTCATCCGATAAGGAGGCCTTAGCGACTGGCAGTCTTTGACTTGTTCTTTTTTTTCATTTTTTTTTCTAACAGGATTTGAAGGACAGCGACCTCACATGAATTTATGTTGTAGTCGCTGAATCGATCACCCTAGAGGCAATTTTACTTTCAGTTTACTTCTACATTTATTACCAAACTAAAAGGTTTAACAACAAATTGAAGCATAATATTCATAATAAATTATTATTTGGCACAAAACTGCGAGATGCTTTATTACTGAATGGAAAATATATATGTGTGAATAATACAATTTCTAGAAAAATTGTCTATATTTGCTATTTATTGCCCCACAATTTTCTACCAAATTTTAATTTATTTTGTCTACATTTTCATGCAACTGGTTGTCAAAAATTTAACTTTTCATTCAGATTCAGTGTTCGTTAGTTAACCCACCACTAGTAAGCTGGATTGCATGAGGCAGCAACATTCACATAGTGTTACCATAATCTCTGTGCACTGGTCTTGCTTACTGTGCGAGCGGTACTGGACTGTCGTATGCAAATAGTACCTAGCACGTAGCTGCTGACGCATGTAATGTGGCCAGCATACATACATTATGGTAGCACTTACATGGATTGCTTGGTAATGGACCTTGTTCAGAAGCTGGTCGCCATTTCAATAAAAACAAACTTCTGCGCAACTTTGACGGTTTCGTAATGTCATTTGTTAATTAATATTTTAGTCTAATTATATACAAGTGAAATAAGAGCGAAGAAGAGAAAGTTCCAGTTAGCAAGTATCGAAGCACTGACTTTCCAACTGTATACTGGGACACTGCTCACTGAGGCAGGAAAAAATGGTCGAAATATTTTGTACTCAAGAGGAGTCAGAAATGCTCGATGTCTACTTCTCCGAGTGTTTTTGAGAAGTTTGGCATAGTGCTACAGAAAACTTATGTCCTACCTAGGGCTGATATTCAGAGCTTGTAAGTACTGAAGAGCGCCAGGTGGTGCCGTCTGGCATCCAAGATGAGGTTCGTAGTGATCGTCCTCGAATTGCTTCCATGGCGGGCAATAAAGAAAGATTTGAGCAGGTCAATGGACAGGAAACACTTACCACTTAAATGAAATTCGAAAAAAAACTGCTGTTGGGTGTATTGCCATACCAAAACTTGTTCAAAGGTCGTGTTTTTCCATATTTTGTGCCCATTTGGTGTAGTGTTTAAACATCTGACACCACGAAGTTGAGAGCAGAACAGCTACCAAAAGATAAGAATTCTGGCAGGTTACATAAGCTGGTTCCATCATTACGAGCTTGAAAATGCAAGAATATGAAATGACACCATTTAAAATTGCCACAAAAATGCAGCCACACTTTACTTTTACTTTATCACGTCCGAGCAAGTTTTCAGCCATAGTCTCCTATCCCTGTTATCTGTTCCAAAATTTTCGGCACAGTATTGGACAAAGTCAATAGCTGTATTGTTTCTCACCCATAGATACTCGAGGATTCACTTATAAGAACTGATAGGGCAATGAAATTTCTATGCCATATCCTGCATCACACCACAATCATAGAAAATGTCGTTGTCCGCTAGTAATCCCCACATTAGTACATTTGTCTTACATTTGTCTTAATGGCGCAACATCTATTCCTAGTCTGTTGATGATCCCCCAATTTTTCTACTCCCACGGCACACATGTTGGCCATATCCTGCATCACACCACCATCATAGAAAATGTCGTTGTCATCTTGTAATCCCCGCCTTGGTATGATTGTCTTAACTGGCGCAACGTCTATTCCTAGTCTGTTGAGGCTCCCCCAACTTTTCTGCTCCAGCTGCACACATGTTGGCTCAACTTCTTATGGTGGGTACCGTTCAAGAAGTTCTGTGGCCACATGCTCTTCAAACTCATTCTAGATATTAATTCTGTTGGAACTATGAGGACTGTGTGGCTACAAACAGTAGTAACGTTGCAACTTTAGGCTAATCATGTTCCAAGCATTTGTTATTTTATTTATTCTTGCCATATCTTGTGCCCCTGTGTCTCTATGCAAACTACAGTAGATTAGTAAATGTATGACCTGTTACATGTATGTCACCAAGAGCTTACATCACGTAAAACAGACCAACTTTCGTTGAAAATGCATCTAGTCCATCCCATGTTGCTGTTGCTAGGATATCCTGCTTACCAGATGTCAAACTTGTACCAAAAACCAAAATCCAGACCAAATTACAGTACTTGACGTCGCTCTGCAGTAGGTTTTAAGCACGTTTTCCCCACAGCTACACCAGCCTAGTGGCAGGGTGAAAGAGAATTTGCCCCTCCACATAACAACTTGAAGCATTAATTGTCCTGGCATCTTCAAAACTGAATTTCACAATTGTCAGAATGTTATTCAGATCCAAAGACCGAAATTAACATAAAAAAACCTTGTAACCACAGTAATCAAGAAAAATGCTGCTGAATGTCTTTCCAATACAGCGTGCACACTGAGTCCAATATATACTGTGTACCCTCCTATATAAGGTAACCCAGTAGGAATGCTATACATTCAGGAGTATGACAGGAAGGCTAACGTAAATCAAAACCTTCGTATGCACACGTACTCTGTTCTGAATGGTTTCTGAAATAGAACACATTTAATGTACATTTTTGTTTTTCAGCTTGTGGCGCACATGGATGGGTCTCGCCTGTCCAACCTCTTTGACCTTTTATTCTAGCCCATCTTACTCGTATTTCGCCACTTTCACCTTTGCTAAGTACGTCTTTCTGCTGTTAAACTAGCCCTTAAAACACGCAGCTGTCGATGGTGTGTTGTGGGTGAAGTAGTGCGAGGGACTGAAAGTGTATCAGAGAAAATCATCGGTTAACTGGGTTTTACACATGCTAGATAAAACGCAGCACATCTACCCAAATGAAGAACAGGCATATTTGGTGTGTGATATGGTACCATCAGCTCTATCCGACACGTCGAATCCTTGATTGTAGAGTCTTTAGTAGAGTTTTCAACACCGTATGATTAGCAGGTGTAAGTTCTTGTTTTCCTTGTGAACTCGCAGTTCAACAACCTGTGCAGGAACAGCAAACACATTGCTGAATTGCTGCAGTGTAATCCTGCTACCAGCCAAGGAGAATTCTGGAGTTATTAGTGTCCGACAAATACATTTAGGGCGGACATTACATGCGGAACACTTGCACCCATTTCACATACAGCGTGTCTACAGTCTTCACAGTGGCGACAGGACCACATAACCTGTATTTTGTATTGGTTAAGTGACAATTGTCATTTGCTCCCATTAATACTGATGAAGCCACGTTTAAATTGGATGGAATCAACACTTCACATAATAATTATAGATGTTGTCAGGAAAATCCACCACAACTGTGGAAACGGTGAGGTAGGATTGGTAACATGTATAAAAGGCCAGTCATTTTAAAAGAGCAAATGACGCGACAGAATTAGTTGCATTTTTTTGGAAAATTAGTTTGTTGGACACTGAGAGTGTCCTTCGCACAGATTTTTAGTGTACTTGCAGGTTGCTGGCACCCCTCCACATTTTACCAGTCATATGCGGTAACATCTCAACCGCTCTTACCCTAATCGCTAGATTGATCATCGTAGTACAATTAACTGGACACCAAGATCGCCAGTCCTTACACTATTAATTTTTTGTTCATGGGGTTGGAGGAAGTCTCAGGTGTACAAATGGGAGGTGAGGGCACGCGAAGATCTGCTTGGTCGCAGCATGGATGCCCTGCACTCACTGGGATGCCAAATGCAGTGTGTCAGCTTGGAAAAAAAAATGCCTAGCTCTGCTCCTGTCAAAGAGAGAATGATGAACAAGGTTCAAGACAGAGAAAAGTCTCATTTCTGACCATGAACGAAATTCGAACTTAGAACAAAAAGAACTGAGAATTGTATTATTTACTAATGTATATAAATATTTCTTCTGTAACAGTACAAGGCACACATGAGTGACTTATTCTTCGCACTGGTCTGACCTGCAAGTTACAGTGCACCTGTCGAGCGCAGTACTACGATCTTTGTATCACACTCTGATGAAACTAAAACTTGTGTGTAATATACACATAAAAATTTCCATTATAACAGTACAGAACAAGCATCGCTCGCTTATCTGCACTACTGTTGTAACTTAGTGGTTAGGTACACTTGGAGATGAAAATAGTCCGAGGTTTGTAAAAAAATAAACTATGTTAATCCCACCTCTTAATTTTCTGTTGGTGGTCACAGATTTGTCTTATTTCGGTCAAACTGTTACAGCAACATACAGGGTCTGATTATGGAGGGCACAGCATCCACAGCGATGCCTGCCTTGTACCAGAACCCACAGAATGCAAGACTTTGCGCTTACATACATTCTGTGTAACACTGCATCTTGCCGAGAGCATTTCGGAATTTTAATTTTGCCTTTTGTTTCCTGCATATTAATACTGTTAAGATGCTGTATATCCTCTTGCGTGTAAGATGGAAACTCTTGCCTATAGAGATTTAAGTTCAACAGTTTGTTAAATGAGTGGTCATTAACCATAGTAATGTTCAGACCACCACATTTAGATACAATGTAACCATCCTTCTAAGCAAGTGAAAAAAGTGAGAGGTTTTCAAATTGCATTTTTCATCTACCCTCAAGTAGAATAAACATCCATTCATTTCTGCGAGTACTCCATTGTATGGTCACATTCCAGTAGTATTTACAGTAAATGCTGGTGGCTTGTGTTCCTTGCAGTTGTATTCAGATTTTTATTTAAACTGATTTGTAGCTCTTGTTTGCACATGTGGAATGGATTGCTCTTTTTTCCAGAAGCAGTCTGTATTCCTTCTTTTTATTCATTGTTTTTGACAAATAGTCTAGTTTGCTTTTTTTATTACATAGATATTATCAGTTTGCCTTTTCATACACATAACGCATTAGTAGTACTGAGAGGAGCAATTTTTGTAACATGGATCTGTTTCAGTATGTTCAATATGTTGTGGCGTAACAAGCTTGTTACGCCACGCTGAGAAGGGAGCCGAAAGAAAGGCACGCGTACACACACGCCGACTGGCGTCAAGTCTGGAACAGGATACGTTATGACTGCTATAAAGAAAATACGTAGCTTTGGAATTTACTTAACTTTTAATCACTCCTTGTGATACATCTCTCTTGACTATACAAATGAGACTCGTAAGATACATGCACTGTTACAATTGGCGCCTTGCTAGGTCGTAGCCATGGACTTAGCAGAAGGCTATTCTAACTGTCTCTCGGCAAATGAGAGGAAGGCTTCGTCCGTATTGTCGCTAGCAATGTCGTCCGTACAACTGGGGCGAGTGCTATATCGTATCTCAAGACCTGCCTTGTGGTGGCGCTAGGTCTGCGATCACACAGTGGCGACACGCTGGTCCGACATGTACTAAATGGACCGCGGCCGATTTAAGCTACCACCTAGCAAGTGTGGTGTCTGGCTGTGACACCACACAATAAATTGCTTATTTTTCTTAAAACCAGAGAAATACATTAATCTTGAGAACCAATCCCATTCCGACAATACCTATATTTGACAGCATTGTAGAGAATGAGGTCCTGGATTGGCAAAAATATGTTTCTACAGATTTCATATAAGACTAATGTTGTCCTTTTGGTATCTGTGTTAACGATATCCATATAGTTTACAGGTAATAGTATATTCTTTAACCAAGAAATATGCAAACGTTTCTCATAAATGATAACAGAGATGCTTTGTATAATAAAATCAATAAGTTTGTGACATATGAGGGAGTTCATTACAGTTTCATTGGCGTCAGTTGTTTCATGCTCTCTGTAATCGAATATACAATTATATGGGGCGGGGGTAATTCGCTACAACCTCTTTGATGCTACTTGCTGTGGTGTAGCAACCTGTCCCTGTGTCACTGAATGTGTATTAAATTGAGATGTTAAGACTACTGTTCATTATGTTATTTCGTCAAAGTGTCATGTAAGTTTCACTGTGTGACAGCATATGACAGAAGCAAATAGAACAGTGTTTACAAAGATATTTGGCGGATTTTTGTGTAATACTTGTGTATTCGGAAATTATGCAGTTTAAGAGATACACTGCATTAAAGATCTCATCAAAACGAGCCGATTTTAGTATACCTTGTTGCGCTAAAGTGTCAGAAAATGAGACACCGATGGATAAATGTCCTATTATTTAGTAATTGCTTGTGGAAATCCTGTATGTAAGCTTTTTTAGAGTCAGTTGGTACCACAGTTCCAATAACTAATGTTGCAGCCTTCCTCAAAAGTTCGCTTTTTTACATCATGGAAAATAAAAACAGGTAATCCCAAGATATAAATCATAAGAAAAAGGCTATATTAGCCAGTCAAAAGCACCAGTTATGTTTTCTGGTTTAGAACATGATGCTTTATCTTCCCACCTCTCCCCAAAATAGTGCTTTGTCAGGTAGTGAAAGTTTTTTTTTTTGTGCTGCCAGTCACGTAGCCTCATTTAGTCATAGGAGGAACTGTCAACTATCACTAATTTGCCTGTTCAGAGTAATATTTTAACTAACATGTCTTGTGCACAATTATAGAACAACAATACAGTCAATTTAGATTTGTAAATATTTAACTTGAGAGTCCATTACGCCTTGCACCAAGTGTGGTACAAAGATATACCTTTGCTCATTGCCAATAGTGGGGGTGGGTGCAGAGAACAAGATGCACATTGCCTCTTACATTCTAATAATCGCTGCATTACAGGGCTGTGAGAGAATTATTTGGTTTAAATGCTGGTAATAACTGGAATTCGACATGGTGGTCTAATGTCTAAATGTGTGTGTGTGTGTGTGTGTGTCTGTGTGTGTGTGTGTGTGTGTGTGTGTGTTTGTGTGTGTCTGTGTGTTTGTATGTGTGTGTGTGTACATGTGTGCTCATGCATTCATGATGTCATATTTGTCCCAGAAACCCCATTGCCTTTCTACTAATACTCCTAAATATTTATGAGTGTCTGTGTGTCCAGCTGCCCTCCTAGTATACAATGAAGAGCCAAAGAAACTGGTATCAGCATATGAATTCAAATACAGAGATATGTAAACAGGCAGAATACCGTACTGCTCTCGGCAACGCCTATACAAGACAAGAAGTGTCTGGAGCAGTCGTTAGATCGGTTACTTTTGCTACAATGGCAGCTTATCAAGACTAAGTGAGTTTGAACATGGTGTTGTAGACAGCACACGAGCAATGGGACACAGCATCACCAAGGTAAACATGAAGTGTGGATTTTCCTGCACAACCATTTCACTAGTGTACTGTGAATATCAGGAATCCAGTAAAACATCAAATATCCGACCTCGCTGTGACAAGAAAAAAGTCCTGCAAGAATGGGACCAACAACGACTGAAGAAAATTGTTCAGTTTAATAGAAGTGCAGCCCTTCCGCAAGTTGCTGCAGATTTCAATGCTGCGCCATCAACAAGTGTCAGTGAGTGAATTATTCAATGAAACATCATTGATATGGGCTTTAGGAGCTGAAGGACCACTCGTGAACCCTTGATGACTGCATGACACAAAGCTTTACACCTCACCTGGGCTGGTCAACACCGACATTGGACTGTTGATGACTGGAAACATCTTGCCTGGTCGGACGACACTCGTTTCCAATTGTATCGAGCAGATGGACATGTACGGGTAGGGAGACAACTTCATGTATCCATGCATTCTGCATGTCAGCTGGGGACTGCTCAAGCTGATGGAGGCTCTGTAATGGCTTCAAATGGCTCTGAGCACTATAGGACTTAACTTCTGAGGTCATCAGTCCCAAAGAACTTAGAACTATTTAAACCTAACTAACCTTAGGACCTCACACACATCCATGCCTGAGGTAGGATTCGAACATGCGACCATAGCGGTTGCACGGTTCCCGACTGAAGTGCCTAGAACCTCTCGGCCACACTGGCCGGCGTTCTGTAATGGTGTGGGGCATTTGCAGTTGGAGTGATATGACACGCCTCATATGTGTAGATATGACTGTGACGGGTGACACATACATAATCATCCAGTCTGATTACCTGCATTCATTCATGTCCATTGTGCATACTGACGGACTTGGACAATTCCAGCAGGACAATGCGACATCCCACACATCCAGAATTGCTACAGAATGGCTTCAGGAACGTTCTTCTGGCCACCAATTCTCCAGACATGAACCTTATTGAGCATATCTGGGATGCCTTGCAATTTATGGACAACCCTGTAGAATTCATGGTGTCAACTCCCTCCAGCACTACTTCAGACATTAGTCCATGCCATGTCGTGTTGTGGCACTTCTGCGTGCTCACAGGGGCCCTACACAATATTAGGCAGGTGTATCCGTTTCTTTGGTTCTTCAGTGTATTATGAGTATCTATATTGCCAGTTTAGATCTTACAAGGCGTTGAGATCACAGATTTACTTAAAGTTTAGTATGTCTCTAGTAGGCCAGTAAAACAACATAACGTGCAAGTAGTAAGGTGCACTACTCTGGCAATTCAGAGAATTATATTATGGATGTATCTGTGCATAGGTGCTTGCCATTAGAGTTAATGGTGGTCAAGTGGTTAGTGTGTAGCTTCATAAGACAAACGTGTATGAGGTGACATGTGGACTCCCACTGAAACATTTATGTTTGAAGTTCCAGTTTAAGTTCCATGATATTCAAAAAATTTGCAGCTTCACTATTCGTTGTTGCTACATTAGCAATGTCTCACCACTACGCAGGTTAACTGCCGAATGAGACCTGGCTTCGTGTCCACTCCTCGTAGTAACGATGTGCAAAGTAGTTCCAGTTACCTTACTAGATTGAGTGTATATAGGACTTCACAGAAAACAGGAAAATGGTACTTCATGACTACAATATAAATTAAAATTTTTTAACTCACAGAAATACCTAGATATAACCATCTATGGGGATACAAAACAGAATGATATTCGCTTAGCTGTAAGTAAAGCAGGTGATAGACTTAAGTTTGGTGGCAGTATGATGGGTAAATGCTATATGTCTACAAAGGAGATGCTTGTAAGACACTTGCGCCACCCATTCTATAATATTACTCAGGTGTGTACAGGCCAGTTCCAGATAGGACTGACAGCGGATACCGGATGAATACAAAGAAGAATGGCACAAATGGTCACAGGTTTGTTTGACTCACACAGACATTGAAAAATCTGAAGAGGGACACGCTACTTACAAAGTTCAGAGAAACAGCATTAAACCAACAATCTTCGAACTTAGCACAGTGCTGTAGACATCACTCCTGTAGGGATCCTCAAGGCGAGATTAGAATAACTGCAGCATGGATAGAAGAGTTTAAGCAGTTATTCTTCTGCACTCCATGTGTTAATGGAACAGAAGAAAGACAAATATATTGTACAGTGCGGAGTACCCTCTCCCATGCACTTTTCCGTGATTTACAGAATATGGATGTAGATGTAGAATTAGGCCATAGAAAAAGTTTCATAAATAAGAAGGAAACGAATTATGTAATAAAACTGACTGCTGTACCTTTATCTACTGTCTTTACACGGTGTGTTGGAATGCTGTAATGTTAACTTCTATCATATCACCACAGGGCACTAATATAATATGGCCAATATCGAAATGCAACACACTGATGTTGTGATGTTGCCGAATTAATTACTTCAGAAGAAAATCTTTACCTAAAATTCATCCGATAAGGAGGCCTTAGCGACTGGCAGTCTTTGACTTGTTCTTTTTTTTCATTTTTTTTTCTAACAGGATTTGAAGGACAGCGACCTCACATGAATTTATGTTGTAGTCGCTGAATCGATCACCCTAGAGGCAATTTTACTTTCAGTTTACTTCTACATTTATTACCAAACTAAAAGGTTTAACAACAAATTGAAGCATAATATTCATAATAAATTATTATTTGGCACAAAACTGCGAGATGCTTTATTACTGAATGGAAAATATATATGTGTGAATAATACAATTTCTAGAAAAATTGTCTATATTTGCTATTTATTGCCCCACAATTTTCTACCAAATTTTAATTTATTTTGTCTACATTTTCATGCAACTGGTTGTCAAAAATTTAACTTTTCATTCAGATTCAGTGTTCGTTAGTTAACCCACCACTAGTAAGCTGGATTGCATGAGGCAGCAACATTCACATAGTGTTACCATAATCTCTGTGCACTGGTCTTGCTTACTGTGCGAGCGGTACTGGACTGTCGTATGCAAATAGTACCTAGCACGTAGCTGCTGACGCATGTAATGTGGCCAGCATACATACATTATGGTAGCACTTACATGGATTGCTTGGTAATGGACCTTGTTCAGAAGCTGGTCGCCATTTCAATAAAAACAAACTTCTGCGCAACTTTGACGGTTTCGTAATGTCATTTGTTAATTAATATTTTAGTCTAATTATATACAAGTGAAATAAGAGCGAAGAAGAGAAAGTTCCAGTTAGCAAGTATCGAAGCACTGACTTTCCAACTGTATACTGGGACACTGCTCACTGAGGCAGGAAAAAATGGTCGAAATATTTTGTACTCAAGAGGAGTCAGAAATGCTCGATGTCTACTTCTCCGAGTGTTTTTGAGAAGTTTGGCATAGTGCTACAGAAAACTTATGTCCTACCTAGGGCTGATATTCAGAGCTTGTAAGTACTGAAGAGCGCCAGGTGGTGCCGTCTGGCATCCAAGATGAGGTTCGTAGTGATCGTCCTCGAATTGCTTCCATGGCGGGCAATAAAGAAAGATTTGAGCAGGTCAATGGACAGGAAACACTTACCACTTAAATGAAATTCGAAAAAAAACTGCTGTTGGGTGTATTGCCATACCAAAACTTGTTCAAAGGTCGTGTTTTTCCATATTTTGTGCCCATTTGGTGTAGTGTTTAAACATCTGACACCACGAAGTTGAGAGCAGAACAGCTACCAAAAGATAAGAATTCTGGCAGGTTACATAAGCTGGTTCCATCATTACGAGCTTGAAAATGCAAGAATATGAAATGACACCATTTAAAATTGCCACAAAAATGCAGCCACACTTTACTTTTACTTTATCACGTCCGAGCAAGTTTTCAGCCATAGTCTCCTATCCCTGTTATCTGTTCCAAAATTTTCGGCACAGTATTGGACAAAGTCAATAGCTGTATTGTTTCTCACCCATAGATACTCGAGGATTCACTTATAAGAACTGATAGGGCAATGAAATTTCTATGCCATATCCTGCATCACACCACAATCATAGAAAATGTCGTTGTCCGCTAGTAATCCCCACATTAGTACATTTGTCTTACATTTGTCTTAATGGCGCAACATCTATTCCTAGTCTGTTGATGATCCCCCAATTTTTCTACTCCCACGGCACACATGTTGGCCATATCCTGCATCACACCACCATCATAGAAAATGTCGTTGTCATCTTGTAATCCCCGCCTTGGTATGATTGTCTTAACTGGCGCAACGTCTATTCCTAGTCTGTTGAGGCTCCCCCAACTTTTCTGCTCCAGCTGCACACATGTTGGCTCAACTTCTTATGGTGGGTACCGTTCAAGAAGTTCTGTGGCCACATGCTCTTCAAACTCATTCTAGATATTAATTCTGTTGGAACTATGAGGACTGTGTGGCTACAAACAGTAGTAACGTTGCAACTTTAGGCTAATCATGTTCCAAGCATTTGTTATTTTATTTATTCTTGCCATATCTTGTGCCCCTGTGTCTCTATGCAAACTACAGTAGATTAGTAAATGTATGACCTGTTACATGTATGTCACCAAGAGCTTACATCACGTAAAACAGACCAACTTTCCTGTTGAAAATGCATCTAGTCATCCCATGTTGCTGTTGCTAGGATATCCTGCTTACCAGATGTCAAACTTGTACCAAAAACCAAAATCCAGACCAAATTACAGTACTTGACGTCGCTCTGCAGTAGGTTTTAAGCACGTTTTCCCCACAGCTACACCAGCCTAATGGCAGGGTGAAAGAGAATTTGCCCCTCCACATAACAACTTGAAGCATTAATTGTCCTGGCATCTTCAAAACTGAATTTCACAATTGTCAGAATGTTATTCAGATCCAAAGACCGAAATTAACATAAAAAACCTTGTAACCACAGTAATCAAGAAAAATGCTGCTGAATGTCTTTCCAATACAGCGTGCACACTGAGTCCAATATATACTGTGTACCCTCCTATATAAGGTAACCCAGTAGGAATGCTATACATTCAGGAGTATGACAGGAAGG